>NC_057808.1:143541133-143614191 GCF_018294505.1 Triticum aestivum | reverse complement strand
GGAGAGCCAAAACGGCCGGCGGCGCACGGGCGGCGCGGGGTGGGATCCGGGGCGAGCTGGCCGGATCTGGGCCACGCGGGCCTGCGGTGGAGAGGCACAGTGGAGGGAAGCCGGCGGGGTGAGGTGGCAGCGCGTGGTTGGCCAGGAACGGCGGCGGAGGTGACGTGGCGGCCTCCGATTGGTCGGAGCGAGGTGGCCGGCGGACACGTCCGGCGCGGGTGGACATGTCCGACTGCGGGAGAAAGAAGATGGCTAGGGTTTGCACCGCGAATTTCAGGGGAGGCACACATATATATAGACAGAGGGAGCTAGGAGAGTCCAAACGGGGTGCGGTTTTCGGCCACACGATCGTGATCGAACGGCCGAGAGCATGGAGGGGGTTTGGATGGGCTAGTGGGCTGTGGTGGAGGGGTGCTGGGCTGCAAAGAGAGATGGGTTTCGGGCTACGCGGTTAACTGTCGGGTGGGTTGTGTGACATATGCCAACGGGTGGCTTATCATTGTGGGTGCCAATAAGACGTCGCCGGTGCCTGGAAACGGGATGAGGCGAAGACATGCACGCCGGCGGATCTTACCCAGGTTCGGGGCTCTCCGAGGAGATAACACCCCTAGTCCTGCTCTGCGGGGTCTCCGCATGATCACTAGATCAGTAAAAGTAGCTACAATCGCTCCTTGAGCTGTTGGGTTCAAGGGAGAAGGAGAACAAGGCTAGCTCTCACTTCTCTCTCTCTATGGTGTGTGTGCTATGCTCAGAAGCCAACCCTTTGCATGGGTGCTCCGGGGGGTTTATATAGGCCTACCCCCCGGGGGTACAATTGTAATCCGACTGGGCACTAGTCCCAGCCGTCAGTTTCTACGCTCGCCGGCTTCTCCGCCGGCTGTTGGGGCCCGCCGACTGGTGGGTCCCGCCGGCTGCCGGCCTCTTGGTCGACAGGCCGGCCCCACCGCCTAGGGTCTTGTCGGCGGCTGCTTACTGTAGCCTCGCCCCTGATGATGAGGGCTTCGCTGAGGTAAGCGTGGCTACAGTGGGCCGCCTCGGGGGCTCTCACTGTAGCCTTACCTCGTCTTGTCTCCTTAATGTGGCACATGCTTCAAGGGAGGGGGCAGCCGGCGTATGGGGGCCGGCTACGCCCTTGGCCGACTGGGGGAGGCCGGGCCGCCTTCACGCCTCTCTCTGGCTGAAGGGACCCGCCGCCCGTGGGCCGTACGGGGAGTCTGTCGTGGATGACGTTGAGGCTAGCATGGCTACAGTGCCAAGCCGAACGGGAGACGGCCGTCCCGTACGGCCTCCTGTAGCCATGCCTGCCTCGGGCTTCGGGGGTAGTGGGCCGCACTGTGGCCACACCCCGTCTTGTCACCGTTATGTGGGTGTAGCTTTGGTGGTTGTGGTCTCGGCCGGCTTCTTGGAGTCGGTGCTCTTCGAGGCCGGCTTCCTGGAGTCGGCCACCCCGTGGATATCCTGGGGGAGAGGTTGTTGAGGCTGGGCCGCCTCCCGTGAGTCGGCTTCGGGGGTAGCCGGCCAGGGGAGGTGGTCCAATACTTGGAGTGCTTGGAGGCCCAAAGGCCTGATAATTTTTTCGGAAGAACCAGGGGCAGTCGGTTAGGCTACCCGTGGCCATTTACTCCGACAGTAGTCCCCGAAGCTGATTGGGCTTCGAGGTTGGGTAGGAGTTGAGAAGCTCGATCAGCTTCCTATCTTGACAAGCCGGCAGCTGGGAGCCGGCTTAGGTTAGGCGTGCCGCCTTGGTCGAAAAGTTTCGGAGTCGCAGGGCGGGAGCTCGCCAGTGCGTGCACCGGGCCGTGGGCCGGCCACTGGCCGTCTGCGAACCACGTGGCCCCTCTTGGCCGGAAAGCCTGCCAGCCCACGCGCGCGACGGGATGTCGCCGCAGGGCGGGGGCCCGCCACGTCAACGCCCGGGCCCAGGCGCGGATTGTCTGCATCCCAAAACCGCCCGCACGTCTCCTTGCGGCAGTTTCGGCTCGCCTTTAGGGCGTAATAATCGCGAGGCGTGGGGGGGAATGGGTGCAGTTAATCCCACGACTCCCCCCACGTTCGGCCTCCCCGGCCTCGCCTCGCGAAGCTATAAGTAGGGGGGATGGAGGGCGGCAGGCTCTCGCACGCTCCTCCTCCTTCCACCATCTTCCTTCGCTCGCCGTTTCTTGCAACAGCGCTTCGCCGCCGCGCTCTTCCACCACACGCTCCTCCGCCGCCGTGCTTGTTTTCGCCATGCCTCCCACCACGGAGCAGTATGGCGGGGATAGGGATGGCTCCAACGTCCACGAGGATCACGTCGAGTTCCTCCGCAACACGCGGCGGTTGCCCAGCGCGGACAAGGTGGAGGTCCGTCTTGCGCCAGCGAAGGAATTTACGCCGGAGCCGCGGGAGGGCGAGCGGGTGGTCTTCCGCTCGCACTTCTTGCGCGGCATCGGCTTGCCAGTGAGCGCCTTCTTCCGCTCCTGGCTCGACTTCTACCAGCTCCAGCCGCACCACCTCACCCCAAACGCGGTGGTGCTCCTATCAGCCTTCGTCACCCTGTGTGAGGGCTACCTCGGCGTCCACCCTACCCTCGAGCTCTGGGGGAGTTCTTCCAGTCCAAGCTGGGCACGCGCATACAGGGCGTGCTGGCTCAGACTGGCGCCTTCATCGCGTCGCGGAGGTCGTTGCCGACAACCCCTTCCCCGTCATCACGGTGATCCAATCGGTGAAGAAGTGGCCAAAGTCGTACTTCTATGTATGGAACATTGCCCCACGGGGCGACTACATCAACCTGCCGGCTTACGTAGCCGGCCCACCGGCGGGCAGGCGGCCCCAGTGGTCCTTCCGGGCCGTGACTCTGACGCCGGCCGGGTCCGCAGCCGTCGCCCGAGTGCGAGTGATGACCCAGTCGGAGGGCCTGACGGGGCCCGACCTTCTGGCCGCCTTCGTCACGCGCCGGGTTCTTCCGCTCAAGAGCCGTCCTCATCTGATCTGTTAGATGAGCGGCCAGCTCGATCCGAGCTGGATGTGCACCAAGGACATGCCGCGTGAGGAGGTCGCCTATATGGTGAACTACCTCGCGAAATGCAAACTCTCCGAAGAGTGGCAGTTCGGCAAGGAGCCATACAGCCGAGCCAATCCACCGCCCACGGTATGCTCTCCTTGTTTCTTCTTTTTCTCTTAACTTCGTTGCCGAGTTCCTCTTGGCCGACTCTAACTTAGTCGGCTTGTTTTTCGACAGAGCCCTCTTCTTCGGCCGGCCGGCGGGTCAGACGCGGAGCATCGATTCGTCCCCGACCGGACGGAACACGATCTGGAGGACCCCGACTTGGGGGCGGCTGGTATGGACGACAACATCGAGCCGGGTGGTGGCCAAGCCGGTGGCGAAGCAGGCGGCTCCGGGCTCGGAGTCACCTTCGACGACTGGCCGGACGACGATGAGGCCGAAGTCGCCCCGCGCCGCCAGCCGGCATCTGGACACGGCGCGGGTTCCTCCGCTGCACCGCCTGCTCGGGGCGGAGGGCAAAAGCGTCGCGCCGCCCAGGGTTTGTTCGGCAGTCGGACGAAGAAACCCAGGGGCGGGGCGGCAGCAACCAGGCGGGAGGAGGCGACCGCGAAGGCGGCTCGCTTCCGCAAGACGGTGAAGCAACCGCAGACCGTGTCGGCGTAAATTCGAATTTTTGGTATACTCTTTTTCTTTCTTTTCTCTGGTGGTTCCTGAACCCTTGTCTTTTTCTCCAAACGATCAGAGCTCCGTTGTCGCTTGAGCGGGCGGCTGCCGCCTCCGTCGTCGAGTCGCCGAGGGGGTCTGGGAGCACCACCCGCCGCGTGGACCCCCGTGCTGACCTTCAGGAAGCGACAGAATGGAACGCGCGGGAAGCGCGGGTGGAACGGGAGGCGCGAGAGGCGGAGGCACGGAAGGCAGCCGCCGCTCAGGCGGCGCAGGAGGAGGAGGCGGCGAAGGCGCTCGCTGACGCCGCTGCCATGGCCCAAGCGGAGGCTGCAGCCGCGGCGGCGGCGGAGGAGGTTTTGATGGTCACCCCGCTGCGCGTCATGGCGCCTGGGGACATGGAGCCCTCGCCAGAGGGAGCCAGCGGCGACCAGCCAGGGCTGGGGAGAGACGACGACGTCATCATCCTGGAGAGGGCGCCGGTGCCGACCCCGTCAACTTGGGCGGCTCAAGGCGGCCGGCCTGATCCGCCGCCTGCGCAGTCGGCGGGGGGCGAGCCGGTCGCGAGGGCTGAGATGGCGGTCCGGATGCCCCCGAGTCATCGTGCGGGGAAAGCTGCGTCGGAGCCTCAGAAGGCCGCGTCGGAGCCGCTGCCGGCCGTGGGCTCCAGCTCGTCGGCCCCGGACGTGGAAGTGGCCAGCGCTACCTCGGGGTGGACGCCGGGCGGGGGGACGGCCGTGATGAACGTGGCCGCGCAGGACGTCCGGACCCGGCTTCAAGCTCAGGCTACGGCGCTGAGGCAGTTCACCGATGAGTTCCTCGCGACACGGGCGGCCATCCGGGTTGGTCTCCTTATCTTGCTTCTTCTTGATCTTGATTTCTTCCGTGGGGGCGCGTCAGCGCACCCACTGGGTGTAGTCCCCGAGTTCCGAGTCGGCTGCTGAGCAGGCGGCTTGGAACTTCTTAGTGGATTTGTCTTTGCTATTCTTTTTCTTACTTCAATCTTCTGTCTATCTTGCAGGACTACCACAATCTTCATGCGGCCGCCTTCAACTCCCAGGCTCGGGAGCTAACCCAGAAGACCGCCGACCTTACTGAGAGCCGAGGTACGTGCTTTGTTCTTTATCTCATGTGGGGGCGCGTCAGCGCACCCACTGGGAGTAGTCCCCGAGATTCGGGCCGACTGCTGAGCAGTCGGGTCGGATCTTCCTTGACGACTTCCTCTTACTGTTCTTTCTTTTTCTGCCGTCTCCGCAGTGGCCAACGCCAGTCTGAGGGCACAGCTGGGGGAGTCCCAGACTGCCCTTCGTGCCAAGGATGCCGAGCTCGCCGCCTTGGTGCAGGAACGCGACCGCCTGGCCAAGAAGTTGGCCGACCAGGAGGAAGGCCACAAGGCGGCTCTGAAGGCGGTGCAGGACCGCGAAGCCGCCCTCCAGGCCGAGTACGAGACGGAGGCGGCTGGCTGGGCTGAGGCCAGGCAAACTCTGATCTCTGGCTATGGTCAGATAGAAGATCTGGTTGACGGTAAGCCGCCTACCTCTTCGTCCTTTCTTGCCATCTGCCACTTTTGGCTCGTTTTCTGACTTGGTGCTCTTTCTTCTTTTCTTCTTCTTTCTTGCACAGAATATTTCCCTGGCTATTCTACCGCCGCCAACCAGACCATTGAGGCCCGCCGCCAGGCGCGGAGGCAGGCTGGCTTCGAGATTTCGCCAACCGCCGGCCGTTCGCTGGAGGAGCAGCTCTTGGCGATCCAGGCCCGCATCCAGCCGGCTCACCGACTGCTCCGCCGGCTTCAGCGTGCCGGGGCGCAAGTCTTGGCCGCCCTCTGGCCCGGCCAAGTGGTTCCTCGCACCCCCAGTCAGACTGCCGACTGGCTAGAGGTGGCAGTCGGCCGCTTCGAAGCTTGGAAGGCCTCGGCGGCTCGCTCCGGCGCCAGGCGGGCGCTGGAGTTCGTCAAGGCCTGGTATCCCGGCCTGAGCCTGGATCAGCTGGCTACCTGGCGGCAGCAAGCCGACACGAAGCTGGAGCCGGCGCGGCCGGCTATCATCCGGCGGGCTTCGGCAATCGCCGACTACACCGACACCAGCGTCTTCGCCCCCGAGGTAGACGACAACGGTGTCGCCCAGCCGGAGGAGTGGTTCGGGCTGAACCCGGTGGATGGTGAAGACTCGACGGAGGAGATCGACTCCAGCGACGAGGGTGAAGAAGAGGAGGAGGAGGGTGAAGACGCCGAGCCGGCTGGTGGAGCAGCCGGCCAGCCTCAGCCTGACCGCACCTCCAGCACCACGTCGCGCACGAGTGCGTCGCCTGCCGTTGGTGGTGATCAAGCCGAGACTCGCTAGGCGGCCACTCCTTCAGCCGGCAAGGCCGCCTTCACTGACCAGCTCGGCCTCCGCACCGCGTCTTAGTCTAGTCTGCCGTCTTTTGTTTTTCTGTCCTGTTACTTTTTGGAACAATACTCTGTTATGTCTACACAATTCCACCCACTGGGGGTGTATTCGAACCATGTTGATTGCCGGCCTGTTGGGGGATTTATATGTATATATAACTTATGCATGCATTTGGCTTTTCCTCGTACTTTGCTTTTTATCCTTCTGCTGTTTCCTTTGCCGCCCTCCCTTGGTTGCCGCCTCCCCAGTCAGACAGTTGCTCTGCAATCTCTAGCTGGAGGAGTGCTTGGCCAATTGGGGGGGGGGAAGTACTCTAGCTTTGCTGGACTTAAAGCTAAGTGTTGAGGAAGCCGGCCAGCCGGCTGTTCTGACAGCCGGCAGGCATGTTTGGAGGCCGTCTTTTTGCTATATAGGTTCGTTGTTCCTTAGCCATTTTTCGTGTGGGCATCCTTTCTGCCTTGCCTCTTGCTAGTCGGACAGTCGGTTCTTCGAGCTGCGACTTTCCACAAGAGAGGACTCGGGAGCCGGCACACTACTTTTCTGACTTCAGGTAGAACTTTTAATATAGCTCAAGGCGGCCAGTCCCCGGGCCGACTAATCGAACCCGGTGCCAGACAAGAAATCAAATGTAATAATACATTCATGGATATGACACTTGTCATTCATAGATAAACAAAGGCAGTCCCCGAGTGCTGTTCGGGGGGCCTGTTGGTTTGTACTTAATACAAAAGGGTAGCATGATACATACTGCTTTCAACTGTAAAATCGTCTCAGGAGGTTTGCGTTCCATGGTCGTTCCGACTCCTTGCCAGAGTCGTCTCTCTTGCGTGCTCTTGGTTTTTGCGCATCGATCAGGTAGTAGGAGTCGTTGCCTAGTGCCTTGCTGATGACGAAGGGGCCTTCCCAAGGGGCCGAGAGCTTGTGCTGGCCGGCTGTTCGCTGGATCAGCCGGAGCACAAGGTCGCCCTCTTGGAAGGATCTTGGCTTGACCTTGCGGTTGTAGTAGCGGCGCAGCCCTTGCTGGTAGATGGCGGACCGGCTGAGTGCTAACAGCCGGCCTTCTTCCAGTAGGTCGACACCGTCTTCTCTTGCTTCCTTGGCCTCCTCCTCTGTGTACATGGTGATCCGAGGTGAGTCGAACTCGATGTCTGTTGGGATGACAGCCTCGGCACCGTACACGAGGAAAAATGGAGTGAAGCCGGTTGACTTGTTGGGTGTAGTGCGCAGGCTCCAGAGGACGGCCGGCTGCTCATCGAGCCAGCAGCCGGCCGATTGCTCCAGTGGTACAACCAGTCGGGGCTTGATGCCAGAGAGGATGAGTCCATTTGCTCACTCGACCTGGCCGTTTGACTGCGGGTGGGCAACGGACGCTAAGTCCAGTCGGATGCCTTGCGTCGCGCAGAAATGTGCCAGTGCTCCTTTGGCGAAGTTCGTGCCGTTGTCGGTGATGATGCTGTGCGGCACGCCGTACCGAGTAGTGATGTCAGTGATGAATGTCACGGCAGTCGGCCCGTTCAGCTTCTTAATCGGCTTTGCTTCGATCCACTTTGTGAACTTGTCCACAGCGACCAGTAGATGTGTCAAGCCGCCGCGGGCTGTCTTGAAAGGGCCCACCATGTCCAGTCCCCAGACGGCAAAAGGCCAGGTGAGGGGAATGATCTTGAGTGCAGAAGCCGGCAGGTGTTGCTTGGAACTAAAAACTTGGCATCCTCTGCAGCTCTTGACTATTTATTTAGCATCCTCCAAGGCAGTCGGCCAGAAGAAACCATGGCGGAAAGCCTTGGCCACAAGTGATCTTGAGGCTGCGTGGTGGCCGCATTCGCCTTGGTGGATGTCCTTGAGGATTGCCACTCCTTTTTCTGGCTCGACACAACGCTGGAAGACTCCAGTGACGCTGCGCTTCACAAGCTCTCTGTTGATTATTGTGTATGCTGCGGCTCGTCGTTGCACTAGTCTTGCTGAGATCTCATCAGCCGGCAGCTCTCTGCTGACTAGGAACTTGAGGATGGGCTGGGCCCATGACGGAGCTGTGACTTCTTCTTCTGTTAATGTAGCCACCATGACTCGGGTGGGTGGGTTGGGTGGCGTGGAATTGGAGTCGGCCACCGCTTCTTGTGTCGTTGCAGTCCCCGGGCCGGGTTCTGAAGTCTCCGGGCCGGGTGCGGCTACGGCAGTCCCCGGGCCAGTTGTCGAAGTCCCCGTGCCGCCTGCGGGTTTTCTCCAGTCGGATCCGGCTGTATCTGGCGCAGGCGGTATGAAGATGGAGTCCGACTCTGGAGACGGCTTGATGGATGGCTTGAGGAGGCGCTGGAGGGAGACGCCAGTCGGTATGGCTTGTCGGGTGGAGCCGATTCGTGCTAGGGCATCTGCTTGGTCGTTATCGGCCCTTGGCACGTGAAGGAACTCGCACCCTTCAAAGTATCCGCTGATCTGCTGGACGAGGAATCGATAGCTCGCCATGTTCGCGTCCTTGGCGTCCCAGTCGCCAGACGATTGCTGGACCACCAAGTCTGAGTCGCCGTAGCACAGGATCCGGCGTATGCCGAGCTCTTTGGCTAGCCGGAGCCCATGTACAAGCGCCTCGTACTCAGCCACGTTATTGGAGGCGGCGAAGTGGATCTGCAGCGTGTACTTGAGCTTGTCGCCTTTGGGAGAGGTGAGGACGATGCCGGCTCCCAAGCCGGTGCGCATCTTGGACCCGTCAAAGTGCATCCGCCAATGGGTAGAGTCGGGAGCCGGAGGTAGGTACTGGGTCTCGGCCCAGTCGACGAGGAAGTCAGCCAATGCTTGCAACTTGATGGCGGTGCGGGGTTGGTAGAAGATTGTGTAGGGCGCCAATGCAATGGCCCATTTAGCCACCCGGCCGGATGCATCCCGGCTGCCTATGATCTCGGCGAGCGGGGCAGTGCACACGACCGTGATGGGGTGCTCTTGGAAGTAGGGCTTCAGTTTCTTGGCAGCGAAGTACACCCCATAGCACATCTTCTGGTAGTGCGGGTAGTTTTGCTTTGAGCTGGATAGCACTTCGCTGAGATAGTACACCGGTCTCTGGACTAGCTGGGCTCGGCCTTCCTCCGGGCGCTGGACCACAACAACAGTGCTGATGACTCGGCTAGTCGCGGCGATGTAGAGGAGCATGGGCCCCTTCTCAGTCGGCGCCGCCAGGACAGGCGGAGTGGTCAGCATTTTCTTCAACTCATGGAAGGCTTGGTCGGCTTGGTCGTTCCACTCGAAGTGAGCGGACTTCTTCATGAGTCGGTACAGGGGGAGAGCCTTCTCTCCTAGTCGGCTGATAAAACGATTCAGGGAGGCTAAGCAGCCAGTGAACTTCTGCACATCTCGCAGTTTGGTGGGAATCTCCATCCTCTCGATGGCCTTGATCTTGACAGGGTTGCATTCGATGCCGCGTTCGGAGACCAGGAAGCCTAGCAGCTGGCCGGCTGGCACTCCGAACACGCGTTTGTCGGGGTTGAGCTTGATTTGGAATCGGCGCAAGTTGGCGAATGTTTCTTTCAGGTCTTCCAGCAAGGTACCGTGCTTCTCTGTCTTCACCACAATGTCGTCTACATAGACGTGGGCATTTCTGCCGAGTTGTTTCAAGAGGCATTTCTGCATGCAACGCTGAAAAGTGGCACCGGCATTCCTCAAGCCGAATGTCATAGTCCGGTAGCAGAAAGCTCCAAAGGGTGTGATGAAGGCAGTCTTCAGGCGGTCAGCTGGGTCCAACTTGATCTGATGGTACCCTGAGTACGCATCCAAAAAACTTAACAGCTCGCATCCGACTGTGGAGTCTATTACTTGGTCAATCCGTGGCAGAGCAAACGGATCCTTTGGGCAGGCCTTGTTCAAGCTGGTGTAGTCTATACACATACGCCACTTGTTATTCTTCTTCAGAACCAGAACTGGGTTGGCAAGCCATTCTGGAAAGAACACTTCCATGATAAAGCCAGCGGCAAGGAGCCGGGCTATCTCTTCTCCCACAATTCTTCGCTTCTCTTCTGACAGTCGGCAGAGGGGTCGCTTGACCGGCTTCGCGTCAGCGCGGACATGTAATTTGTGCTCGGCGAAATCCTTCGGGACACCCGGCATGTCCTTTGGGGACCATGCGAAAATGTCTCAATTCTCACGGAGGAAGTCGACGAGCTCGCCTTCCTATTTACTGTCCAAGTTCGCCCCAATGACAGCGAACCTCTCCGGGTTCTCCGGGTCTAGAGGTATCTTCTTCGTCTCTTTGGCAGGCTGGAAGGAGCCCTGCGCATCACAATCTTTGGGGTTGGGGGACAGGGCCGGCTGCTTGCCGGCCATGGCCACAACCCGTTCCAACATCTTCTTCTCTTCTGCCACCACGAGGGACTCGGCCAGCCGGCTGCTGGCCATGGCGCACTCGATGGACTTCTTGTAATCGCCGGCTACCGTGATGATCCCCTTCGAGCTCGGCATCTTCATTTTCAGGTAGGCATAGTGGGGCATAGCCATGAACTTGGCTAGAGCAGGTCGGCCAAGCAGAGCATGATAGGGGCTTTCCAAATCCACTACCTCAAACCAGATTGCTTCTCGGCGAAAATGATCTTTGTCTCCGAAGAGAACATCCATTTTAATCTTGCCGCTTGGGGAGCAAGACAAGCCGGGGACGATACCATGGAAGACGGTGCGGCTCGGCATGAGCTGCTTCGCTTTGATGTTCAGCTTCTCCATGGTATCGCGGTACAGTATGTTGATACTGCTTCCGCCATCTATCAGCACACGGGAGAATCAGGCAGCTCGCCTCTCCGTCGCGAGGGTGACATCCAATACCATTGCATAAGAGCCAGGAGAGGGCATCACCTCTGGGTGGTCGGCCTGGCTCCAGCTGATTGGCTTCTCTGACCAGTGCATGAACTCGGGGGTGCTGGAGGCGACTGCATTAACTTCTTGATGCTGTCGGCGTCGACTGTGCTTGTCGTCGGCTTGACTGGTGAAGACGACGTAGGCGGCGTGCTCTTCGGGGAATTCGTCTTGGATGGCGCCGACTGCCGGCCGAGCCGCCGGCTGCTGGGGGGCTGGAGGCGGCGGACCGGGAGGCGGAGGCGGCAACATCCCCTCGCCCTTGGTGATACGGGTGAGCCAATGGCATTTCCGGGTTGTGTGGTTGGACGGCTTCGCGCCGCTATGGAATTTGCAGGGGGCATCAAGAGCCTGTTCGTAGGAGAAGGCCGGCTTCCAAGCCGGCCTGCCACCCTTCTTCTTGGGAGCGGGCCGTTCTTCGGGCTGCTCATCTTCAACGGTGGCCACCTGCCGACTGGTGGAAGTCGGCATGGGGGCCTTGTGCTTGTGATCGTTCTGGTAGGGGCGCCGATTAGGATCGCCAGCCGGCGTCTTAGGAGCCAGAGCAATCACCTTCCCCGAGGCGTCTACTCGGAGCTCGGTCTTCATTGAGGAGTCGGCCGTGGCGTACTTGTCCGCGATGACCAGCAACTCGTCGAGGGTAGCCGGCTCGTCGCAGAGGAGTCGGTGCTTGAGGAGGGTGCCCTCTCGGCACCCGGCGGTGAAGTACTCGATGGCCTGGACCTCATGCACCCCCTCGCAGGAGTTGCGGAGCTCGGCCCACCGCGTGAGGTAGTCGCGGGTCGACTCGTTGGGCCCTTGGACGCAGAGGGAGAGCTGACGAGGCTTGGGAGGCCGCTTGTAGGTGCTGGTGACGTTGCGGACGAAGACTTCTGTGAAGTCCAGCCAACTGTTGATGCTGTAGGGCTTGAGGCTGTTGAGCCATGTGCGCGCCGTGCCTTGCAGCATGAGGGGGACGTACTTCACGGCTACGCGCCGATTGCCGTTGGCTATGCTGACGGCCGTGGAGTAGTCGATGAGCCAATCTTCCGGCTTCACTGAGCCGTTGTACTTGGGCGTGTCTCTGGGGAGCGAGAACCCTTTGGGGAAGGGCTCGTCGCGGATGCGGGGGCCAAAGCATGGCGGGCCGACATCATCTTCTTCTTCTAACGCCAAGGATCGAGCGAGGCGGTCGATCCGGTGGCGGGCGTCGTTCTCGCCGACTCCTTCTCGGCGACCGAGTCGGTCGCCACGAGTCGGGTGCGTGATAGGTGGCGGGGTGAGACGTCTTTCTCTTCGAGGCGGAGGGGGAGGCAGATTTCCTTGGTGCTCCACTGCTCGAGGGCGGCCCTCCGCGTCGCGCTCGATGGTGATGCGAGTCCGGCTGCGGCTGGCAGCCGGCTCCTTCTCTTTCTTCTGGCGTGCGCCGCTCGCAGTCGGCGAGCGGGACGTCGCGGCGTGCTCCCGGCGCAGGGGATGGCTATCAGCATGGGCACCGGCTTCGTGCCATTCTGCATCCGCGTCGATCAGCTGCTGGATCCGTCTTGTCATGTAAGGGAGCTCATCGGCTCCCAGCCCATTGAGCTCTTCTGCAGCCGCCTGAGCGGCTCGCAGATTCTCGAGCGGGGTGACATAGACGGGGTGATCTGCCCCCAGCATGCTGGCGACGGCCGCGCCGCGCTTCTGGACGAAGCCGGCTCGGCTTGGGCCGCTAGGCGGCGGCGTACCGAAGGCGGCACGGTCGACTTCGCGCTGGTGGGCTTCGGTGAGGCATCTCATGGAGGCTATCTTCTAGCCTTCCGCGATGAGGGCGAGGCGGCGTGCCTCCAGGGTCTCGGCATCGGCGTCGGCCGGGATGGGGACGGAGAGGTCGTGCATCGCCGCTTGCAGGGCGTCGTGGGCATTCTCGCCCGAGTTGGCGACGTGGCTGATGACCAGCACTTCGGTGACAGCGCTGCTGCCGCTGTCAGCTCGAGGGAGAGGATCGTCGAAGACCACCACGTCGAAGGGGTAAGCGTCGAGCGATGCCGTGTCGGAGTCGACAAGCATCGGGTCGGTGAGCCGACCGACTCCACATCTGCAGCAGGCTCGCTGGAGACGTGGAGCTGGTCGAGGAGGCTGACGAGGCGGCTCTCGGGGTAGTCTGTGCCTGCGTCGGACGCAGGCTCGTCGGAGATGCGAGTCTCGCCGAGCATATCGGCGAGGCAGCTCACTGCGCAGGCATCGTCGACGCCTTGCAGCGCGTCGAGGCAAGCGCCATCGGGCGCAGCAGGCTGGCTGCGCTCGCGGGGAGGAAGAGGGTTCCCGTCCAGAACTGGTCTCCGGACGACGGTGCACCTGGCCCCACGGTGGGCGCCAAATGTCGGGTGGTTGGTGTGACATATGCCAATGGGTGGCTTATCATTGTGGGTGCCAATAAGACGTCGCCGGTGCCTTGAAACGGGATGAGGCGAAGACATGCGCGCCGGCGGATCTTACCCAGGTTCGGGGCTCTCCGAGGAGATAACACCCCTAGTCCTGCTCTGCGGGGTCTCCGCATGATCACTAGATCAGTAAAAGTAGCTACAATCGCTCCTAGAGCTCTTGGGTTCAAGGGAGAAGGAGAACAAGGCTAGCTCTCACTTCTCTCTCTCTATATGGTGTGTGTGCTATGCTAAGAAGCCAACCCTTTGCATGGGTGCTCCGGGGGGTTTATATAGGCCTACCCCCCGGGGGTACAATTGTAATCCGGCTGGGCACTGGTCCCAGCCGTCAGTGTCTACGCTCGCCGGCTTCTCCGCCGGCTGTTGGGGCCCGCCGACTGGTGGGTCCCGCCGGCTGCCGGCCTCTTGGTCGACAGGCCGGCCCCACCGCCTAGGGTCTTGTCAGCGGCTGCTTACTGTAGCCTCGCCCCTGATGATGAGGGCTTCGGTGAGGTAAGCGTGGCTACAGTGGGCCGCCTCGGGGGCTCTCACTGTAGCCTTACCTCGTCTTGTCTCCTTAATGTGGCACATGCTTCGTGGGAGGGGGCAACCGGCGTCTGGGGGCCGGCTACGCCCTTGGCCGACTGGGGGAGGCCGGGCCGCCTTCACGCCTCTCTCTGGCTGAAGGGACACGCCGCCCGTGGGCCGTACGGGGAGTCTGTCGTGGATGACGTTGAGGCTAGCATGGCTACAGTGCCAAGCCGAACGGGAGACGACGTCCCGTACGGCCTCCTGTAGCCATGCCTGCCTCGGGCTTCGGGGGTAGTGGGCCGCACTGTGGCCACACCCCGTCTTGTCACCGTTATGTGGGTGTAGCTTTGGTGGTTGTGGTCTCGGCCGGCTTCTTTGAGTCGGCGCTCTTCGAGGCCGGTTTCCTGGAGTCGGCCACCCCGCGGATATCCTTGGGGAGAGGTTGTTGAGGCTGGGCCGCCTCCCGTGAGTCGGCTTCGGGGGTAGCCGGCCAGGGGAGGTGGTCCAATACTTGGAGTGCTTGGAGGCCCAAAGGCCTGATAATTTTTTCGGAAGAACCAGGGGCAGTCGATTAGGCTACCCGTGGCCATTTACTCCGACATTAACCGTCGGGGCATCAAACGACCTCCAAATGGAACGAAATTTGACGGGCGGTCTGTCGCTGCTATACCAAGGCCACTTGGCAAATCTCGGCCCATTCCGAGAACGTTTTTCTCCCGCTCACGAAACAAGGTCTGAGAGGGGCGACGGGCGCGTGTGGGAGTGTCGGATCGCGAAATGGACAACGCGGAAAAGGACCGGATGCAAGTTTTGAAAAACATGATGATGCAATGCAGATGATGACATGGAAAAATGCAACACGCAAGCAGCTGACATGGCAAGGACGGCGAATAACTGGAAGACACCTGGCGCATCGAATCCGGGGCGTTACAGGGCCATACTCCGTGACGCTTGTTTCTCCCAAGAGGCGTTCGATGCCTTCAACTCAGGAGACGCGTGCATCCGTGCTGCTCAAAATGGTCTTGCCAGAGCCACGGACCAATATGTAAAGGATATACGGGTAAGAAAATCTGATGATTATGTATATCAGTAGCCCCTGAGACTTGAAACAGTTGACACAACTAAGGCTCATTATATGTGCAGGTTCTTACAGAGAAGAATACCCAGTTGTCTCAAGAGCTCGAAGAGTGCAAAGCCCAGCTACGGGCCACAGTTGCCGCAATGAAGGAGTCCGAGAAGGCCCCCTCTGGTAACACTTGTCTCTATCAAAAGGAATGACATGTGCCGGTTAGTATGCGGCATGCATGCAAATCTAACAATAGATTCTGCAGATGATCCCGGGGTTAGTCCGGAGGTAGTGCAAGGGGATGAGCAACATGCTCAACGACAGTTAAAGCTGGCGAGCGCGTGCTTAAGCAGGTTAGGCAGGAGAAAAACGATCTCCAAGATGCCAATATCCGGCTGAGTGTTGAACTGAAAGATGTTCGGGCCCAACTTGCTGACTCCGTAAAGGAGAATAAGAGGCTTCGATGCGGCATTTTTAGTAAGTGCTTGAACGAACTTTTTATAGAGTTCGGCGAAGAAACCGGCTAATAGAGTTATATCTGTAGGTATGCTGACGGGTCGTCCCGCAGAGGAAATGCCTAGGTCTGTATGTGATCTTCTGCCAGAGCTCTCACAACTGCACGAACAAGTTCGGTAGGTGATGCAGGGCATTGCCCAAGCCTTGTGGCCATCCGCCGCCCTGCCAGGAGGCATGGGGGAGCTCGTAGAGAAGCTCAAGGGAGCGCGGCGGTGCTTCCAATTATGGAAGATATCAGCCTGCCGACGAGGTGCAAGCAAAGCCTGGGCCATGGTGAAGACGCGATATACCAAGGCTGACCCGAACCACATGGCCGAGGTCGGACCTGTGGGGCCCGATGGGAAAGAGATCCCCGTCAGTTTGGTGTATGACCAAGTAGAATTAGCCGCAAAGTATTCCCAACAAGATTGTAGGCTAGACAGCCTGTTGGATGGTATAAAAGAAGAATTTAGTCAGTCTAAGTGACTGTGTACTTCAAGTGACATGTACTGTCTCTAGCCGGATTGTAAATCATTTGTCATGGCGGACCTTTTCGCTTCAACCTCTGGACCCGACAGTCCGGAGTGTATCCGAATACCCGCTCAGTTATGTAAAAACCGGGGTACGCGTGGAAACCAGGCGTAGGGGTCATAAGTGCTTGAACAGACAAGTACCCAACTAGCTATGTTATATTACATGGATAGTAAGAAACATCTTCCAGGGAGAATAGTTCCGTTAAGGGTTCCTTTCCCTGGGTACGCATGCCCTAATGTGCATGTCCGAACTGCGAAAAGAGACGCAGGATATAAACATCTGGGGGCATGTATTAAAATAAATAAAAGTCATCTTTTGTTCACCGACCGAGTATTCCCTTAAGAACGCTAGCTTTCGGCTTCACCCAGTCTGAGGTACACATCCGGCTGACTCGGCAGTAACAATCGCAGAGGTGCTCCCCTTATGCCCTAGCCGAATTAACGGGAACGTAGGGCATAAACACAAGAGCCAGGCAACCCAGCTTGGCCAAAACTTAAGTCATATCGATGCATATAATGGCGAAAAAGGTACATGTGGAAGAATAACACATGTGCGAGGCATAGAGCCCTGAAAATAGTTAAGCTTCTGTATAAGAAGCCCCCAGGTATAATGAGGGCGGTTAGCGCGTCAAGATTGTGTAGTCAAGACACAATTTAGCCTTTTAAGGCCTTGAAGAAAAAGGAAAAAAGAAAGAAATAAAAGACAGGTAACAGATATGTAAAAAATTGATGGAGGTAAGGAGACGAACATAGAGTCCGGCACTAGGCGTAGAACCTTCGGAGTCTGGCTGCGTTCCATGGGTTTGGCTCGAGTCGATTGTCCGATGCATCCCACAGACGGTACGCTCCACCAGTCAGAACTTGATCAATAATGAAGGGACCTTCCCATTTGGGCTTGAGCTTGTTCTTTTTCTTCTCCGGTAGGCGTAGAACGAGTTCGCCAACGTTATAAGTTTTGGCCCGTACTTCTCTGCTTTGATACCTTCGAGCCTGTTGCTGATAGAATGTGGAACGGGCTTTTGCCACGTCACGCTCCTCCTCCAGGGCGTCCAAACTGTCCTGCCGACCAAGCTCGGCTTCTTTCTCTTCATACATGTGCACTCGAGGTGAGTCATGAATTATGTCGCAGGGCAGTACCGCCTCTGCGCCGTACACCATAAAAATGGTGTGTATCCGGTAGTGCGATTCGGCATGGTCCGCAGCCCCCACAGTACGGAGTCGAGCTCCTCTACCCAGTGCGTGTTTGATTCCTTTATGGACCACACTAATCTGGGTTTAATGCCGCTCATGATAAGACCATTTGCTCGCTCGACTTGACCGTTAGTTTGCGGGTGATAGACAGAAGCATAATTGAGCTTGATGCCCATGTTGCTGCACCAAAGTTTTACCTCATCGGCTGTAAAGTTCGAGCCATTATCGGCGATGATGCTGTGGGGGACGCCATAATGGTGTACAACCCCGGATATGAAGTCTATCACTGGTCCGGATTCGGCCGTTTTAACTAGTTTGGCTTCTATCCATTTGGCGAATTTATCCACCATGACCAATAAGTAATAATTCTTATAGCTTCCCCCTTTGAGGGGTCCGACCATATCAAGCCCCCAGACCACAAAGGGCCAAGTAATTGGGATTGTTTGGAGAGCGGTAGGCGGCATATGGCTTTGGTTTGCAAAAAGCTGGCAATCGACGCAACGTTGGACGAGGTCCTGTGCGTCTGCTCAGGCCGTCGGCCAGTAGAAACCTGTACGGAAGGCCTTGCTTACAAGGGCCCGAGCTGCGGCGTGGTGACCGCCGAGTCCTGCATGAATTTCTGCCAAAAGTTGCCGTCCTTCCTCTTCGGAGATGCACCTTTGAAGGACTCCGGTAACGCTTTTCTTATAAAGCTCTCCCTCGTGGACCTTGTAGGCTTTAGACCGCCACACAATGCAACGTGCCTCATTTGGGTCCTCAGGTAGTTCCTGCCTAGTTAGGTAGGCCAGGAAGGGTTCTGTCCACTGGGCAATGACAGCCATAATCACGTGGGCGGAAGGTGTTATTTCGGTGGCAGAGCCTCCGATTACGTCAGAGTGTTCGGTATCTGGTGTTGTGGCCAAGTCCGGGCTGTTGTTGCCAGTCTCTCCTTCCCATACCACGGATGGCTTAAAAAGCCTTTCCAAGAAGATTTGGGTGGGACAGGGTCACGCTTATCGCCGATGCGGGCTAGGATGTCCGCCGCTTGATTGTTTTCTCGGACCACATGGTGGAATTCGAGCCCCTCGACCGAGCTGACATTTTGAGGACGGCGTTGCGGTAAGCCGCCATTTTTGGGTCCTTGGCATCAAAGTCTCCATTTATTTGAGATATTGCGAGATTCGAATACCCACGCACCTCTAGGCGTTGAATGCCCATGGAGACTGCTATCCGGAGACCATGCCACAGGGCCTCATATTCTGCTGCATTGTTGGAGTCTGTGTATAATATTTGGAGTACATATTGGACTGAATCTCCGGTGGAGGACATCAGGACGACGCCTACCCCCAGACCCGCCAGCATCTTTGAACCGTCAAAGTGCATGATCGAATTGGAGTACGCGCCATTCTCTTTAGGGAGTTCGGCTTCCGTCCATTCGGCGACGAAATCGGCCAGTTATATGTTATGTTGAGTGGGAGGAGCTCGATAGCCCATTTAGCAATCCGGCTCGTGGCATCGCGGTTATTTATTGTGTCGTTGAGTGGTACTTCCGAGGCCACCATAATTGAACACTCTTGAAAGTAGTGTCGTAATTTCCGGGATGCCATGAATACCGCGTATGCTATCTTTTGATAATGTGGGTACCGTGATTTGCATGAAGTGAGGACAGTGGATACATAGTATACCAGCTTTTGAAGTGGGAATTTATGTCCGTCCGTCTCTCGTTCGACGACGAGCACTGCGCTCACAACTTGGTGACTTGCTGCTACATATAACAGCATCGGTTTGCCGACATTTGGCGCGGCCAAGATTGGGTTGGTGGCCAGGATGGCTTTTATTTCTTCCAATCTGGCCGTGGCCGCATCCGTCCACTCGAAGTGTTCGGTGCGCCGAAGAAGGCGATAAAGGGGTAGTGCCTTTTCTCCTAATCGGGAGATAAAGCGGCTTAAGGCCGCCATGCATCCAGTTAATTTCTGGATTTGCTTGAGGTCTATTGGGATAGCCAACTGTGACAGAGCTCGAATTTTAGCCGGAATTGCTTCAATTCCTCTACTGGTGACGATGAAGCCTAGGAGCTTTCCGGCAGGCACGCCGAAAACGCATTTTTCCGGATTGAGCTTGATGTCATATGTTCGGAGATTGTCGAACGTGAGCCTCAAGTCGTCTATTAAGGATTCGACGTGTATGGTTTTAACGACCACATCATCTACATATGCCTCCACTGTTTTGCCGATCTGTGTTTCCAGGCATGTCTGAATCATGCGTTGATAGGTTGCACCGGCGTTCTTAAGCCCGAAAGGCATGGTGTTAAAACAGAAGGGGCCGTATGGGGTGATAAATGCCGTTGTGGCTTGATCGGACTCCGCCATCTTGATTTGATGGTATCCGGAGTATGCGTCGAGGAAACACAATGAGTCGTGTCCTACAGTAGCGTCGATAATTTGATCGATGCGGGGGAGGGGGAAGGGATCCTTGGGGCAAGCCTTGTTAAGGTCCTTGAAATCGACACATAGGCACCAAGATTTATCCTTCTTTGGTACCGTCACCAGGTTTCTTAGCCAGTCCAAATGTTTTATTTCTCTAATGAATCCGGCCTCCAGTAACTTGGCTAGCTCCTCTCCCATGGCTTGTCGATTAGGTTCAGAGAAACGCCGAAGAGTCTGCTTGACCGGCTTGAATCCCTTTAGAATGTTAAGGCTATGCTCGGCGAGCCTGCGTGGGATTCCTGGCATGTCTGAAGGATGCCAGGCGAATATGTCCCAATTCTCGCGCAAGAACTCCCGTAGTGCAGCGTCTACGGTGGGGTTTAACTGTGCCCCGATGGATGCTGTTTTTGTAGGGTCCATTGGGTGGACTTGGAATTTGACTATCTCATCCGCTGGTTTAAAAGAGGTGGACTTGGATCTTTTGTCAAGTATCACATCGTCTCTGTCCACTGTGGAGCGCAGCGCAGTTAATTCCTCGGCTGCGAGGGCTTCGGATAACGCCTCGAGGGCCAGTGCGGCGGTTTTATTTTCGACACGGAGTGCTATGTCCGGATCACTAGTTAGAGTGATGATTCCATTGGGCCCGGGCATTTGGAGCTTCATGTACCCGTAATGGGTATGGCTTGGAAGATCGTGAATGCCTCTCGCCCTAGAAGGGCGTGGTATCCGCTATTGAACGGGGCCACTTGGAATGTGATTTCTTCGGACCTATAATTCTCCGGTGTGCCGAATACCACATCTAGTGTGATTTTCCCAGCACATCGTGCCTCCCGACTAGGGATGATTCCTCTGAAGGTCGTGCTGCTTTGCTCAATGCGGCTTCTGTCTATTTCCATTTTTCGAAGAGTCTCCTCATAGATGAGGTTTAATCCGTTGCCGCCGTCCATGAGCACTTTAGTAAGCCGGAAGCCGTCCACAATTGGACTAAGGACCAAGGCGGCTAGTGCTCTGGCTGTTCGGAATTTAGGTTCGTCACTGGCGTTGAAGGTGATGGCCGTATCGCTCCATGGATTTATTGCTACCATGTGGCAGACTTCGGCAGGGCTGCGGAGTGCTCACTTACGCCTATTATTTGAGGCGAAGGTCTCGAAGACTGTCAATACTGTATTGTTGTTCTCTACGAGATGGTGCTCTGCGGTATTGTTGATGAGGAGATCCTCACCGCTCTTGGCCACCTGCCGGAGTACCCAACATGCTCTAAGGCTATGTGTTGGTATGGTATCCGCTGTGCTGTGAATTTTGCATGGCCCATTAAGCCATCCCTCCAATACGGTTCCACGCCCTGTAGTGGGCTTTTGCTTCTTTGTAATTGGGTCGGGCGACTTACGAGAGTGCACCATTTTAGTTTGGACTGGGGGTTTTGTCAGAGCCGGAGGATCCCAAAATTTTGTTTGGGTTTTCCAGGCGCTTTCCATCGCACAGTACTTCAGTACTATGGCCGCCAAGTCAGCGAAGTGTGCTATGTCATGGCGACTTATGGCGCTGAGGATTCCCTTGTCCGTGCAATTATTGCAAAAGAATGAAATTGTGTCTTCCTCGCGACAGTCTTTGACCTTGTTCATTACAAGGAGGAATCTGGCCCAATAGTGGTGTACTGTCTCCTGGGGCTCTTGTCTAATGTGGGAAAGATCGCTTATATCTGGGTGGATGGGTAGATTTAGGTCCGAACCCTGACCCGATCTAAGACCCAGGGGCGGAGGAGTTTCCGATCTTGGAAGTTCGGGCTCCGGGATGTTGCCCAATAGATCTGGCCCGCTGCCTGATTCTAGGTTCAAGGTTTGGGCCATGTCCTCCCGTAGACGGGTATCCGGCTCGGAGGGCTCGGGAATCCGGACATAGTTTGTCCTCAAGATAGAGGAAGAATCGCCGCATTGCTCCTCCACCACCGCTATCTGATGGGTGACTGTCGGGGAGTTAATCTCCCTTTGGTCGGGTTTAAGCCCGATCTGATCATACTCCGTAGCGACTCCCAAGGCGGCGATGCGATCCAAGAGGTCGTTCAAGGAAGAGAGCTCCATTGGATCCAACTGCTCGGCGAATTCCGAGCCGACGTGGAGGCTGTTTTCGATGACCCGAGAAGTCATCGTCGGCGCAGCGGCCGGACAGGCGGTCCTGACGAAACCGCCTAGTCGGAGAGTTTGGCCTACAGCCAGGGCTCCCCCAGAAGTGATGTTGTCCTTGACAAAAAGACGAACCATCAACCCTTATGATGATGACACAGTGGAACTCTCAATGAAAGCACCAATGTCGGTGTCAAAACCTGCGGATCTTGGGTAGGGGGTCCTGAACTGTGCGTCTAAGGCGGATGGTAACAGGAGGCGGGGGACACGATGTTTACCCAGGTTTGGGCCCTCTCGATGGAGGTAATACCCTACTTCCTGCTTGATTGATCTTGATGATATGAGTATTACAAGAGTTGATCGACCACGAGATCGTAGAGGCTAAACCCTAGAAGCTAGCCTATGGTATGATTGTTGTCGTTGTCCTACGGACTAAACCCTCTGATTTATATAGACACCGGAGGGGGCTAGGGTTACACAGGGTCGGTTACAAGGGAGGAGATCTACATATCCGTATTGCCAAGCTTGCCTTCCACGCCAAGGAGAGTCCCATCCGGACACGGGTCGAAGTCTTGAATCTTGTATCTTCATAGTCCAACAGTCCGGCAAAAGGATATAGTCCAGCTGTCTGAGGACCCCCTAATCCAAGACTCCCTCAGCGGCACCGCGCTTGGCTCTTGCATCTTGTAGCTCCTGAGTGGTCTTGGTGATGAACTCCTGAGCGCCGGGCGCTCCTTGCCTGTTGCTCTCTTGAGGGAAGCGTGCCGCAAAGCATGCCTCCACGTGGTGCCCGAGCGCCTCCCTCGTGATGTTGGCTAGGTCTGAGGCCCTCCAGAAGAGAGCCCCCGAGCCCTGCCTGAGGAGGGCGTCGGGCGCGCCTTCCTATGCAAGGGAGGGAGGCGCCCTAGCGCGGGCGTCGATCCTGATGTGGTACCGCTAGAGGCGCCGCTCCCCTGAGGCCCTGTACGGAGTAGTTGCTTCTTCTTCTTGGGGGTGGCCTCAGGAGGGTACTCGCCCTTGCTGTTAGGGTCATCGATTGCTGCGGGTTGGAAGGCGCGCTTGAGGGAGCACACCTCATCTCTTTCTTCGCAGGGGACTGTGATGATCCCGCCGCTTCCCGGCATCTTGAGGACGTTGTAGCCGTGGTGGGTCACGGCCATGAACTTGGCCAGGACCGGATACCGGAGGATGGCATTGTACGGCAGACGGATGTGAGCAACGTCAAAGTCGATGAGCTCGGTGCGGTAGTTGTCGCGTTGTCCGAAGGTGACAGGGAGGCGGACCTGCCCTATCGGGGCGGTGGTGCCGTCAGTTACTACTGAGAAGGGCTTGGTGGGCTGAAGCTGATCGTATGGCACTTGGAGGTTGTCAAATGTCTCGACGGACAGGACATTAAGCCCTGGGCCGCCGTCGATGAGGGTCTTGGTGACTTGTACGTTGCTGATGACGGGTGAGCAGAGCATCGGGAGGGCGCCAGCGGTGGCCGCGCACTTGAGATGGTCCGCCGAGCTGAAGGTATGGCGCACTTGGACCACCTGAGCGGGTGCGTGGCCTCAAGTGTGGAAAGGGCTGCGTTCACCTCGCGAGCAAACTGCTTGAAGATACGCTGAGATGTTGGGGCCTGAGCTTCGCCCAAGATGCAATTGATAGCACACCGTTCCTGGAAGCCCCCAGCCCCCTCGTCCTGATGGTGGTCGTCGTTCCTTCTTGGTGGCGGCGGTAGCGGAGGAAGACCAGCATTGCCCTGAGGGTGGTCCTCGCGGGGCTGATCCCTCTAGGCGCCCTCATGAGGCTGGTCCTGCCAGCGGTCCTCGCGAGGCCGGTCGCGCCACTCCTGGTGGGGGCCGTGATCGTCCCAGCGTCCTCCGCCTCGTCCTCCTCCTCGGTCGTAGCCCCTGTCGTTGCGCTTGGGGCGTCGACCAAAGCGTCCATCTCGAATGGCCCTGATCTCTTGACAGTCATTGGTGTTGTGGCTGTGTATGTTGTCGAAGGCACATAACGGTCTGCTACTTTTGGACGACTCGGGTTGGTCCCGACCATGCTTTGTGTCTGGCTCCGCCGCGAGCATGACCACCCCTTGTGCTTCACGTCTTTGGCCTTGGCTTTCTTCTCCTCTGGGTCAGTAACAGGGAGCTCGAGGAGGGAAAGGCGCCCTTCCTCGGCTCTTGCGCACGTGGTTGCCATGTTGAACAGCTCCAGTGCCGTGCATAACTCCTCATGGATAGCAAGCTCCTCCTTCATCTTGATGTCGCAGACGCCATCGGAAAATGCCAAAATGATGGCCTCATCCGTCACCTTGGGGATCTTGAGACGAACGCTGTTGAAGCGCTGGATGTACTTCTGTAGGGTCTCTCCTGGCTACTGCTAGAAGCGGCACAGGTCACCCGTAGCCGGAGGGCGGTCGCGAGTGCCCTGGAAGTTGGCGACGAAGCGGTCGCGCATCTCATCCCACGACGAGATCGAGCCCGGGGGCAGGTTCAGGAGCCACGCGCGGGCACCATCCTTGAGAGCCATGGGGAACCAGTTCGCCATGACTTTCTCGTCACCGTTGGCTGCCTCGATGCTCAGCTTGTAGAGCTGCAGGAACTCCGCAGGGTCGGGGGTGCCGTCGTAGCGAGGAGGCAGGTCTGGCTTGAACTTGCCCGGCCAGACGACGCTTCGCAGCTCCGAAGTGAAGGCGCGGCAGCCTGCTGTGGCCACCGGTGTCCTTTGCTGATGCGAAGCCTACCCTTGTTGTCCGCGCGCCGCCACCGCAGGCGGCATGCGGTCTTGTCGCGGTGACGTCGGGAGCGCAGGAGCATTCTTGCGGCCGGGGAACTTCTTGGCAGCTTCCTTCTTCTCGTGCGGGCACCCTGCGCAGTGGGTCATGCCGGGGGGCCGAGCGCCTTGGCGCCAGAACACTGTCTTGGTGTGGAGGTGGTGGAGGTGCTCCGTGAGCTACGTCGCCCACGACTGGCGGAGGGCAAGGCAGTGAGAGGGATGGTGCGGGGGAGCCCCCTGCGGCGCTGATGAGCTCGGCGATGCGGTCCAGCCAGTCCTCGTAGAGATCGTCAACCAGGCGGTAGCGCATGAGCTCGCGTGCCATGAGCAACGCGGCCTACGCGTCCGTGGGCGCGCGGCGAGCGTGAGACGACGAGCCGGCCGAGGTCAGCGATGGAGTGGCGGTGCAGCCATCCCGCCACATAGAAGGGTGCAGTGAGGACGCTTGCTGCTCGTTCCCCGCCGGACCGGCGGCGGCGTTGGCGGCGGGTGACGGGGAACGATGGGGAGGCCCGCTGACAGGGGCTGTCTGAGCGACACGGGTGGCAAGAGCGGCACGGCGCTCAGCGTGGGCTCGACGCGCGTCCGCCATGGATGCGGTGGAGCGATGGGACGCGGATTGGCGGGAGGAAGGCTTTAGCGCACCCCTACCTTGCGCGCCAAATGTCGGATTTCGGGTTGAGGCAAAACCCTTGAGGTTCGAACACTGGGTGCACACGAAGATCTCTCCTCCCCCTAACACTCTCCCTCACCGCAATCTCAAGCCTCAATGTGTCGAACTCGCAGAACAAAGGGACACAAGGTTTATACTGGTTCGGGCCACCGATGTGGTGTAATACCCTACTCCAGTGTGGTGTGGTGGATTGCCTCTTGGGCCGAGGAGGAACAGTTACAAGGGAAGAACAACCTCCTGAGGAGAGGTGCTCTTGTGCTTGGTGAGTTTGTGTGGATGAGGATGATCTGAATGGCCCAGGATCAGTTGCCTCCTACTGTGGTGGCTAGCCCAATTTATAGTGGCCCTGGTCCTCTTCCCAAATGCTGGCGGGAAGGGATGCCACAACATCCAAATTTGAAGGGAGACAACTAGTACAAGTTATCCTGACTAAAGGTGGTCTTCGCCTGCCAAAGGCTCTGGTGGTGACGCCGTCTTGGGCTCCATGGTGACCTCCATCTTGCCGTCCTGCTGGTCTTGGTCTCGTGGCACTGATATGGAAACCTTTGCCTGATGCCTCGGGACTCCTCGGCTGCGCTTGCCTCTTTAGCACCAAAGAGGAAACGAGGACACTGCGCACGCTGGTTCCCGCCTAGCCCCGGTCGTCATGGCTTGCATCACAGAAACCTCGCGAGGTGCCCCTTGCCTTGATCTCTCCGCCCCTCACAAGCCAGCCTGGTGAGGCCGGCCCCGAGGAGGTCTTGCGTCGTCCGCCTCGCAAGGCCTGGCCCCTCGCGAGAGTCTTGAGTGTTTGCTGGTGAAGATGGGCCGTACAAGGCCACTGGTGAAGCCACGCCGTGGGCCGCAGGCAGGCAAGTCTGGGGACCCCCGTTCCCAAGATGCCGACAGACGGCTCCTCCGGCAGTAGCGGTGGCACTTGGGAGTGCAGCGACTGTCCCGAGCCCTATGAGGCTCCGGAGACGAGCGACGACAACTACGTGCCTCCGAGCTCGCGCCGTGCCAGGAGTGCCGCCGCAGCGTCCGGCCGCTGCCGTCACTGATCTGGAGGGGGTTGGCGCCGGCCTCCCGTGGCCCACTGTTGATGATGGCATCGGCGGCGTTGGCGCGTGTAGATAGGGCTCCTAGAAACTTCCTTCTTTTGTTCCCTGCAAGGAATCGAGATGGACCCCGTGGGGGCGTGTAAAGGGTCTGTAATGCCTTTTGTTGATATCGTCCTTATTATGAAGATTTACGAATGCATGTCCTGCTTTGGCTCGGTCCCCCCTTTCCAACTTCGCGATAGCTTGGTGCTCTACGCTGACAGGTCCCGATCCCCAGGCAGTCTACAGCCGTCGCTGGTATGCCAGGTTGCGATGCCGTGGTCAAGGCCAGGAGGTGAGCGGCCCGAGGTCCAGTAAGAGCTCCTGAGGCGCGATGCTCAAGAGGTCCCCTTTAGCATGCAAGCAGCTACCTAGAGGTGGGAAAGGGAGGTGACGTAGCCGCAACAGGGCTGCAAGAGATGGGAACCCTATGCCACAGCGCTCGGCTGACCCGGGTGCAGAACTTATCTTAGCGGTCCAGAGTCGATTCCATGCGTGGCGCCGGACTCCTTGTGCGTCGGCGACTATAGTGTAGCCAGGTTAGGCCCGTGCGAGACTCCGCCTCTTTCCCATGCTCTTCCGTGTGCTCTACATCCTCGGGTCCCGGCCCTCGAGTGAGCTCAGCCGCCGCTGGTATGCCAAGTCGCGATGCCGTGGTTCATAATCCCCAAGTGCAGGGAATCATCGTAGCAATTCCCAATGGTGGAAGTGATAAGTATGGAGTGTCGAACCCACAAGGAGCAAAAGGTAAGATCAATATTCTCTCAAGCCCTATCTGCCACCGATACGACTTTACGTACACCGAACATTTGCTTCCAACTAGAAATAAGAAATAAAACTACATTGTGGGTATGAAGAGGATAACTTTGCATGGTATCGGAGAGCTAAAATATAAAAGTAGGTGCTGTTATCATAAAGTTAGAATATATTACTAAATATTATAAATAGCGAGTGTGGAATAATGATGGGTCAGTGTGTGGAATTATCCTAGGCAATCGTTAACAAGACCGATAGTCGTCATTGCAATTTCATATGAGGGAGATGCATAAGTTAACATACTTTCTCTTCTTGGATCATATGCACTTATGATTGGAACTCTAGCAAGCATCCGCAACTACTAAAGATCATTAAGGTAAAACCCAACCATAGCATTAAAGCATCAAGTCCCCTTTATCCCATATGCAACAACCCCCTTACTCAGGTTTATGCTTCTGTCACTAAAGCAACCCACTATAAGCAAATCATGAACGTATTGCAACACCCTACAGCGGGAATCCCTCACGCTTGTGCAACACGGAGGGCACAATAGGACAGCACCAAAATAAAACATACAACTCATACCAATCTAGATCATCAATCAACCCAAAGATAAAGGATATCTACTCAAAACATCATAGGATGGCAACACATCATTGGATCATAATATGTGGCATAAAGCACCATGTTCAAGTAGGGATTACAGCAGGGTGCGGGAGAGTGGACTGCATAAAAGAGGTGATGATGGTGATGTTGATGAAGACGATCATCGCGGTGATGATTCCCCTCCCAATGGCACTCCGGCACCACCGAGAGTGAGGAGGAGAGGTTCTCCCCCTTGTGCTTCCTCCTCCATGGCCTCCCCCCTAGATGGGAAGAGGTTCTCCCTCTGGTCCTTGGCCTTCATGGCGATGATGGCCCCTCCGAGATCCTCCTCCATGGCCTCCGGTGATGATGGCCCGCTCCGGCAGGGTGCCAGAGAGGGCCTAGATTGATTTCTCGTGGCTACAGAGGCTTGCGGTGGCGGAACTTCCGATCTAGGTTATTTTCTGAAGGTTTCTATATTTATAGGAGAGGATGGCGTCGAGAACAAGTCAGGGGGGTCCCCGAGGTAGCCACGAGATAGGGGGGCGCGCCCCCCACACTCGTGGGGCCCACGGGACTCCCCTCCGGTAGATTTTTGTTCCAGTATTTTTTATATTTCCAGAAAAATTCTCTGTTGATTTTCATCGCATTCCGAGAACTTTTATTTCCGCACAAAAACAACACCACGGTAGTTCTGCTGAAAACAGCGTCAGTCCGGGTTAGTTCTAATCAAATTATACCAAAATCATATAAAACTATGGCATGAATACTTCATAAATTATAGATACGTTGGAGACATATCAGTGGTAAAGGCCAGGGGTGAGGGCTGGAGAGCCAGTAAGAGCTCCTGAGGCGCGATGCTCAGGAGCCCCCCTTTCAAGGCGCAAGCGAATTGCATGGGAAGGGAAGGAGCCCGCGGTGCCGCCCACTATTGCCCTCGGGAGGTTCCTGCAAGTTAGCGTGAGGAGGGGTACAAATTGCAACCACGCTTGCCGGTCTGCCACTGGTCGTTCCACAAGAAGATGAAGGCACTGAGGGTCTGGTGAGGTGACGTGCGCGGGCGTGCCGTGAGCCAGAGATCAACCGCTCTGATTTGTCAGCATTGCAGGGACGGACCCAAGCACAAGCGTCATGCCAGCATGAGTAGCCCCTGTTGCGGGGTGAGCAAGGGGCCGATCTGCAACGCGGGCGGACGCGGTGAGTAACAATCAAGCAAGGGATGATTATAAATAACTCATGCATGGGAACCAGCTAGCTTAGATAGATGCAAGAATGATACATGCCACTGGGATGGACCCGAGCGGCTTGGGGATGATGCAGCCCGAGGGGCGCCCCCAGTAGAGTAAGCTAAAGATGCGGAAGGATACATGCTGCAGGGGCAGGCCCGTGCGACCTGGGAATAATGCAGCCCGAGGGGCGCTCCCAGCTGAATAAACTTGGAAAATGTCACCTGGTTTCGTTATCGAAGGAGTGTTGAAGTGGCCGAAGACGCGTGATGAAGGGGTCGCTCCTCATGAGCCATCAGGGCCCTAAGTCCCGGGAGGCTCTGGGGGCTCAGGTGGTTCCTTGAGGACCATCTCCATCTCCGCCAGGACTGCGTGATGCGTGGCCTCCTGAGTTGCCTGGATGCTCTGTAGGTTGCGCTGAAAGGCGGCTGCCATGCTCGGCAGGCCAAATGGCATGCGAACATAGCTGTGAGGTGGACCCTCGCACCGCCCAACGCGCGAAGGCCAGAAGTGCTCCTGAGATGCGGCTTGGTTGAGCCCTGGGATGTCGACACAGACGCGTAGCCCGCCATCCTCGCTTGGATGGGGAGCTGCACTAGGTGGGCGGCGGTCGCCGCGCTTGGCCCTTGCTTCTTGAAGCTCCTAGGTGGCCTTGACGATGAACTCCTGAGCGCCAGGCGCTCCTCGCCCGGTGCCCTCCTGAGGGAAACGTGTCGCAAAGCACGCCTCCACATGGTGCCCGAGCGCCTCCCTCGTGATGTTGGCTAGGTCTGAGGCCCTCCAGAAGAGAGCCCCCGAGCCCCGACCGAGGAGGGCACCAGGCGCGCCTTCCTATGCGAGGGAGGGAGGCGCCCCAGCCGCGGGCGCTGATCTTGAGGCGGCGCCGCCGGGGACGCTGCTCTCCTGATGTCCTGTGCGGAGTAGTTGCTTCTTCTTCTTGGGGATGGCCTCAGGAGGGTAACGTGTGCCCTTGCTGTCAGGGTCTTCGATTGCTGCGGCTTGGAAGGCGCGCTCGAGGGAGCACACCACATCTCTTTCTTCGCAGGGGACTGTGATGATTCCGCCGCTTCCTGGCATCTTGAGGACGTTGTAGCCATGGTGGGTCACTGCCATGAACTTGGCTAATGCTGGATACCCAAGGATGGCATTGTACGGTAGACGGATGTGGGCGGTATCGAAGTCGATGAGCTCGGTGTGGTAGTTGTCGCGCTAGCCAAAGGTGACAGGGAGGCGAACTTGCCCTATCGGGGTGGTGGAGCCGTCGGTCACTCCTGAGAAGGGCTTGGTAGGCTGTAGCTGATCGTATGGCACTTGGAGGCTATCGAATGTCTCGACGGACAGGATGTTAAGCCCTGTGCCGCTATTGATGAGGGTCTTGGTGACTTGGACGTTGCTGATGATGGGCGAGCATAGCATCGGCAGAGCGCCGACGGTCACCGCGCACTTGAGCTAGTCCGCCGAGCTGAAGGTGATGGCGCACTTGGACCACCTGAGCGGGCGCGTGGCCTCGAGCCTGGGAAGGGCTGCATTCATCTCGCGAGAGAACTTCTTGAAGATGCGCTGAGATGCTGGGGCCTGAGCTCCGCCAAAGATGCAGGCGATAGCGCGTGTCTCCTGGAAGCCCCCAGCCCCCTCGTCCTGATTGTGGTCGTCGTTCCTTCCTGGCGGTGGCGGCAATGGAGGGAGACCAGCATTTCCCTGAGGGCGGTCCTTGCGAGGCTGGTCCCTCCATGCGCCCTCGCGAGGCTGGTCCTGCCAGCGGTCCTCACGAGGCCGGTCGCGCCACTCCTGGCAGGGGCCGCGATCGTCCCAGCATCCTCGACCTTGTCCTCCTCCTCGGCCGTAGCCCCAGCCGTTGCGCTCGGGGCGTCGACCGAAGCGTCCATCTCGAATGGTTCTGAGCTCTTGATAGTCATTGGTGTTGTGGCTGTGTACATTGTGGAAGGCGCGGAACGGTCGACTGCTCTTGGACGACTCGGGATGGTCTCGACCGTGCTTCGTGTCTGGCTCCACCGCGAGCACGGCCACCCCCTTGCGCTTCACATCTTTGGCCTTGGCTTTCTTCTCCTCTAGGTCGGTAAGTGGGAGCTCGAGGAGGGAAAGGCGCCCTTCCTCAGCTCTTGCGCACTTGGTTGCCATGTTGAATAGCTCCAGAGCCGTGCATAGCTCCTCGTGGATGGCTAGCTCCTCCTTCATCTTGACGTCGCGGACGCCGTCGGAAAACGCGAAAATGATGGCCCCGTCCGTCACCTTGGGGATCTTGAGGCGAACGCTGTTGAAGCGCTTTATGTACTTCTGCAGGGTCTCTCCTGGATGCTGCTTGATGCGGCGTAGGTCACCCGCGGCCGGCGGGCGATCGCGAGTGCCCTGGAAGTTGGCGACGAAGCGGTCGCGCATCTCACCCTAGGAGGAGATCGAACCCGGGGGCAAGTTCAAGAGACACGAGCGAGCACCATCCTTGAGAGCCATGGGGAACCAGTTTGCCATGACTTTCTCGTCGCTGTTGGCCGCCTCGATGCTCAACTCGTAGAGCTGCAAGAACTCCACAGGGTCGAGCGTGCCGTCGTAGCGAGGAGGCAGGTCCAGCTTGAACTTGCCCGGCCAAACGATGCTACGCAGCTCTGGAGTGAAGGCACGGCAGCCTGCTGTGGCTACCGGGGCCCTCTGCAGATGCGGAGCCTGCCCTTGATGTCCGTGCGCCGCCACCGCAGGCGGCACGCGGTCTTGTCGTTGTGGCGTTGGGAGCGCAGGAGCGTTTTCTTGCGGCCGGGGAACCTCTTGGCAACTTCCTTCTTCTCGCGCGGGCGCCCGACGCGGAAGGTCGCGCCGGGGGCCGCGCGCCTTGGTGCCAGGGCACCGTCTTGGCGTGGAGGTGGCGGAGGTGCTCCGTGAGCTACGTCGCCCGCAACTGGCGGAGGGCGAGGCATCGAGAGGGACGGTGCGGGAGATCGCCTAGCAGCACTGACGAGCTCAGCGATGCTGTCCAGCCAGTCCTCGTCGAGGTCGTTGACCAGGCGGTAGCACAGGAGCTCACGTGCCATGAGCAGCGCGTCCTGCGCGTCCGTGGGCGCGCAACAAGCGTGAGACGATGAGCCAGCCGGAGTTAGCGATGGAGTGGCGGTGTGGCCGTCCCGCCGCATGGAGGGGTGCAGCGAGGACGCTTGCTGCTCGTTTCCCGCCGAGCCGGTGGCGGTGTTGGTGGCGGGCGACGGAGAACGACAGGGAGGCCCGCCGACAGGGGCCGTCTGAGCGACACGTGCGGCGTGGGCAGCCCGGCGCTCGGTGCGGGCTCGACGCGCGTTTGCCATGGATGCGGTGGAGCGGTGGAACGTGGATTGACGGAAGGAAAGCTTCGGCGCACCCCTACCTGGCACGCCAAATGTCGGATTTCGGGTTCCTACAAAACCCTTGAGGTTCGAACAATGGGGTGCGCACGAAGATCTCTCCCCCCTAGCTCACGCTCTCACCGCAATCTCAAAGCTCAGCACGTCGAACACGCAAAACAAGGGACACAGGGTTTATACTGGTTCGGGCCACCGATGTGGTGTAATACCCTACTTCGGTGTGGTGTGGTGGATTGCCTCTTGGGCTGAGGATGAACAAGTACAAGGGAAGAACAGCCTCCTGAGGAGAGGTGTCCTTGAGCTCGGTGAGCTTGTGTGGCTGAGGATGATCTGAATGGCCCCAGATCCATTGCCTCCTACTGTGGTTGCTAGTCCTATTTATAGAGTCCCTGGTCCTCTTCCCAAATGTAGGCGGGAAGGGATCCAACAACGGCAAAATTTGAAGGGAGACAACCAGTACAAGTTATCTTGACTAAAGGTGGTCTTCGCCTGCCAAAGGCTCTGGTGGTGACGCCGCCCTGGGCTCGATGGTGACCTCCGTCCTGCCATCCTGCTGGTCTCGGTCTCGTTGCACCGATACGGAAACCTTTTCCTGATGCCTCGGGACTCCTCGCCTACATTCCCTCTTTAGCACCAAAGAGGAAACAAGTACACTGCGCGCGCTGGCACCCGCCTGGCCTTGGTCGTCATGGCTTGTGTCACAGGGACCTCGCGAGGTGCCCCTCGCCTTGATCTCTCCGCTCCTCGTGAGCCAGCCTAGTGAGGCCGCCCCCGAGGAGGTCTTGCATCGTCCGCCTTGCGAGGCTTGGCCCCTCGCGAGGGTCTTGAGTGTTTGCTGATGAAGATGGGCCGTACAGGGCCGCTGGTGGAGCCACACTGTGGGCCGCAGGCAGGCAAGTCCGGGGACCCCCGTTCCTAGGACGCCAACATCACACGCCCACTACTTCAGCTGGCGGTGAGAGGTATGCAACGATGCTCCACCGTCGACGCACATGGCCTTCGTAGCTTTCTGGAACTCGTGCTCGCTGGACTCGTCGTCCTCACCATGATCATCATCCTCCTCCATCTTGTCACGGCCCCGAGCGGGCCTCTCTTGTTGACTATCCTTGCCGCGGCGACCTCCTTGGCCGCCACGCTTCTTGCCGGACCCCTCAGCACCATCCTGGCCCTTCTCCGTGTCCCGCCTCTTATATTCGGCTTTCTGTTTCTCTACAAGCAGCTCAACCTGTCGGCAGTTCTGGAGGTCGTGGCCCTTGGTGCGATGGATCTTGCAATACTGCTTGTCGGAGCCTCCTGGCTTGTCGGCAGCCGCCAAGGCCCGGCAAGCGGCGCACCTGGCAACTTCCTTGCCGGGGTCGTCAGCCTTGGCCTTCTTGGTGGCGTCGGGGTCGCCGGATCCGTCAACAGCAAGCACGGTCTTCCCCTTATGCTTCCTATTGCGGCGTCAGCCATTCTTTGCTGGGGCGGCAGCGTCTTCGTCTGTGGAGCCAGTTTCCGCGCCGGCATCTTCGCCGGGGTACTTCCTTCCTTCTTCAGCCCGAGCAGATCTGTCAGCCAGAACATAAAGCTCGGCTAGATCCTTGACCTTGTTCATCGCTAGCTGTTCACGCATCTTGCGGTTGCGCACATTCTGATGGAATGCACTGATGACAGCGGCGGGGTGAACATTTGGGATGCTGTACTGCACACGGCTGAACCTTTGTATGTACTTGCGCAGGGACTCGCTGTCCTTTTGGGGGATGACATGCAAATTGCTTGCCTGGCCAGAGCTTGGTGGCCTCCGGTAAAGGTGCCAACAAACTCGTGGCACAGATCCGACCAAGAAGAGATGGAATCCACTGGTAGGTGCATTAACCATGACATGACGTTGGGCTTAAGTGCCAATGGAAGGCGGCTTGCATCGCGATTGTGTAGATGCTGAGGAACTCCGACGGGTGAGTCTTGCCGTTGTACTTCTCCCCAACATCAGGTTTGAACGTGTGGTGGGAGGGCCACTGGAACTGCCGCAACTCACGGGTAAAGGCCGGACAACCCACCACGTAAGGTAGGTCGCCGGAACCCCCCGGTGCTGGGTGGTCCATAGTGGGCCCCGCACGCCTATCTGACTGATGGCGCGCTTCCTGCCGCCGCTTAATGGTGGTCCGAGCGTCCTCCTGAGCTCGCTCATGAAGAATTTGACGTTGGTCACAGCGGGCCCGCGGGTCAGACGACGCTGTGGAAACATTGTCACAAGCGTCGCCCCGACGAGCCGGCGGCTGCTATTGCCGGCGTGGGGAAGGGGAGTGCACCGTGGTCACAGCACCCCTAGTCCTCCCTCCTCCGGCGTGCACCGGCTCTACCGAGCACCGGCACGAGGGTCCTACTAGCTGCGGTTCATCTTTGTTGGCGAAGCTGATGAGGCTCCGGATGGTGGCTCTCCACTCGTCGAGCTTCTCCGTGGGGGGAGGAAAGTCGAGGAGCAGTTGCACGCGCGCCAACGCTTCTGTTGGCGTGGGTGGCGGCGAAAGCTGTGTGGACCGTGATGTGCTCCGACTTCTAACCATGTTATAAGGAGCTCTATCACGGTCTCACGGCTGCGCGCCGCTTCCGCCAGCGTCCAGGTGCGCACGCCGGCCCGGTGCGTCCTGGGTGTGATGCAAAGGGCTCTTCCCGCGGCGGCGCCCGAGGGCACCGACGTCGCGGCGTTGCTCATCGCGCGCGGCCTGGGAAGGCCGTGGCGCGGGCGCCGGCTGGGGTGTCATAGAGGTCGCCGCGCCGCCTGTGGGCAGCACAGCCTCGCCCCCGGACACAGCGGCGTGTGGCTCGTCGTCTCGGATCCGAACGACGCCGCTTGCCTGGCTCCGATTGCCAGAGTGTCGTGGATGCTCGCGGGACGTGCCTCCGGCACCATCCATGGCCACCCTATCGCCTGCCCCCGCTGGTGCGGATAGGCCTGCTCCGAACGACCAGATTGCTATGACCCCCTTCTTCTTGGGGGCCATCGCGATGACGAAGTCGATGCGCTAACCTCTAAACCAGATTTTTGACAGCTTGCGCCCCCTACCTGGCACGCCAAAGATGTCAGGGTTCAAGAATGACACCTATGGGATCACAAGGAATCCCTACTATGGTTGGCGGGGCGCGGGGCTGTGCAAAGAGCAGGTTTAGAAGATCAACACGGGGGAATTTTATCTAGGTTCGGCCGCAAACGATGCGTAATACCCTAGTCCTGCTTTGGTGTATATTTGGCGTTCTTGAGCTCTTGAACTAGCTACGGTGCATGCCTAGCCCAAAAAGTCTGAATCCTTCCTCAGTACGCCTCGGGCCTCCTTTTATACGTCAAAGGGGTTGCCACAGTGGCACACAGGAGGTGGAAAGTATGTACAGTGTACAAGTCTATCCCTGACACCGTGGGACAAAACACATTTAATGCGCCGCCGACGTGTCCTCTTGCTTTATCGGGGACGGCAAGGAAGCTCGTCTCGTTTGTCGCCGCCTCACCTCGCTTCAACGCGCGTCCAAGCTGACAAGGCATGCAACGCCATGCTGGCTGGCTGTCTCATGGAATTGTCACGGCAAATGTCCTAGTGTGAGGACTTAGTCATGAGGGCAACGGATCTATGTGGTAGATTGAGAGGGGTTGATCAGGATGAGAGATGCGAGGCGGATCAACACACAAGACAAGGATTTAGATAGCTTCGGACCCCAGGAAACATCATCAAGTACTAGCCCTACATGTTGTTTGTGGCTAGGTCTCATTATGCTCATGAGGGAGTCGCCGCATAAGCCGGCTCCCCTTTAGTTGTGTCTAGCCTTAGCGATTATTTTCTCCCCTCTTGAGGTGCCCCGCCCCTCCTTATATAAGTTGAAGGGGAGGGTTACATGTAGAGTCCAACCCGGATCAGGACTTAAGCTATTCTGACTTCTCATCACGGGCTTTTCTCCGTGGGCTTCTTAACATCTTGGGCTTCTTAATGCATCGGGCTTATTAACCCCAGACGACTCTATTACAATCTGACTTACCATCTGGCTTACCTTCCAGCTTACCATCTGACTTAACATCTGTCGGCTTACCATCTGGCTTAACATCTGCCAGCTTACCATCTGGCTTAACATCTACCGGCTTAACATCTGGCTCAACATCTGGCCTAACATCTGCCGGCTTACCATATGGTTTACCCTCTGGCTTAACATCTGCCGACTTAACATCTGCTGGGTCACCAATGAAACACCAAGTCCCAGCCGGGTCATATCTCTGGCCGGGTCATACCGCGGGGTATATCCCCGACATTAGCCCCCAGTTTAATTTGGATTTATCCATGTTAAACTCATCCTGATCATCATTAAGTCCTTGTCATTTCCTCCTTCTGGAAAGTCCAGGTCAATAGGCCAGCTTCATAATCAATTTTGCTGACGTTGGTTTCTCACAGAGAAAAATTGTGAAGAATAATTCATTTGATTCAACTCCCAATGCTTAACAAAAATATTGGCCTTGAAACACTTAACATCAAGCTTGAAAATATACCTCCCATATATGCATATCACTTGTAGCCCCAAGTCTTAAGAAGGGAGTGTAGTAACAGCTTAAGACTTGCTTCAATATAATGTTGCAACCTTGAACAAATCGAGGTTGTTCATCTCAATCACTAGTCAAAACTGAATATTCCACATATGTATCCCCCAAGTGCCGGGTTGTCATGCTTGCAGCAACCTGGGACTTATAATTGCATTAAAAAACTTCAACCAGTGTAGCCCCCAAGGGTCAGGTCATTATGCAATAATGAGCAGGGACTTTGTAGATATGATCATGTAGAGATGAACAGCAATGTGTAGCCCCCAAGGGCCGGCTCAGTATGATAATACTGAGCTGGGACTTTATATATATATATACACACACTTCGTTGAAAATATCATCATATGATGTAACTCCCATCATGGGCCTCGAACCCACGTCCACAAAGTTAAGAGCTTTGTACTCTACCAACTGAGCAGACGGGCCCTTCAATATAAAAACTTGTGTACCTTGAATTTTTTAACAGGAGCAATTGGTAGCCCCCAAGGGCCGGCTCATTACGATGTGATGAGTCGGGTCTTCAATAAGGCAAATAAAAATGACTTTGCATTAGCCCCCAAGTGCCATGGTGCATGATGGCAGTGACATGGGACTTGCATATTTGATGTAATCTCAACTTCAATAATGTAGCCCCCAAGCGTCGGGTCGTAAGCCTGCAGCGACTCGGGACTATTCCTTGCATTGTAGAATAAATCATATCCATTGATAAATAATAGCCAGTGCGCTGAAGCGACTTTGAAAACCTTAATCATAATACTGGTTATTGATAACCATAATAAAAATCCAACCATGTTGGCTATTTAAGATTTCAATAATATAATCCGGTTTGAAAACTGGTTCCTGCGCACAAACAAATCATAAGTGCCCTAGCAGTTTACCGCAGGGCGGGTCATGATGCCCGGTATAAGTCCGCTGGTGACCATAGAAGTCCATAACCAGCGTAGGGGGTAATAGCCCAAATATGAGACATAATCAGGGCTGCTTGGCCCGACTTGTAAAAACCATATGGTAAGAAAAAGAGGTGATACAAATCCAAATAAAAAACCTGAAAGTGCTAGTTATCGACTTGAGGGGGGGTGAATAGGCGAATTTTATGGAAGTCTTCAAAACACGGGGGCTTTGAAGACAAACAGTAGAAATGAACCTATTGATATGCAGGGGAAGGTAGACTACACTAGACAAGCCATAGTCAAGTAAGCAATGAAGTGAAAGCACGAAGACTATCAGCAGCTAGGTAGTATGGATCAGGATGGAAGATAGTATGAAGCCAAATAGCAAACAGTCTTTACACAGAGAAGCCAATCAGTTCAAGCAATCAGGCAATGACTTCACGAAGACAAACTATAAAGTAGAGAGATGAGAGGGATAGAACCAGTAGCTTGGAGAGGACACAGATTTGGTAGACCAGTTCGAGTTGCTGCGACAACTGTACGTCTGGTTAGGGAGGCTGAGATTCAACTCAGAAGACCGCATCTTCACCTTATTCCCCTTGAGCTAAGAACACACAGTCATCGCCCAATCACTCTGGTAAGTCTTCAAGGTAGACTTCCAAACCTTCACAGACTTCGTTCACCGGCAATCCACAATGGCTCTTGGATGCTCAGAAAGCGACGCCTAATCGGCTGGAGGATTCACAGTCCTCAAGTGTAACAAGTCTTCAGATCACGCGGACAGAAAGACTTCAGTGATGCCTAACACTCTTTCGCTCTGGGTGTTTTGGGCTTTGTCCTCGCAAGGATCTCTCTCTCAAATGCTTCAGAGGTGGGTTGCTCTCAAACGACAAAAGCCGTGTACGAACTCTGAGCAGCCACAAATTTATGGTGTAGGGGGTGGGCTATTTATAGCCAGGAGGTAACCCGACCTGATTTGTCCGAAATGACCCTGGGTCACTAAGGAACTGACATGTGTCCAATGGTCAGATTTCAAACACACGCGGCAGCTTGACTTGGGCTACAAGTAAAGATGACTCATCCAGCTCTGGATAAGATTTGCACTCATTGTCTTCGCTCGAAGACATAGGATTTAGTTGAGCATCACATCAGTCACTCTAACTTTGTTCACTTGGACCCCACTTAACAGTACGGTGGTTCCTATGACTCAACAAAGAAGAAAAGGAAACTACAAAACAACTATGTCTTCACACTCCATAGTCTTCATTTGAATGTCTTCTCAAGTCATAATCTTCATTGTGAATATCTTCACAGACCACCACTGTCTTCAATGTCTTCACACATTTTTAGGGGTCATCTCTGGTAGGTAAACCGAATCAATGTGGGACTACTACCTGTGTTATCCTACAATTCTCACAAACACATTAGTCCCTCAACCAAGTTTGTCATCAATACTCCAAAACCAACAAGGGTGGCACTAGATGCACTTACAATCTCCCCCTTTTTCGTGATTGATGACAAACTGGTTGAAGTTTTGAACTGGGATAAAAGTATGTGAAAGTTACGGATTTAGACATTGTCTTAGTAAGTAGCAAAAGGCTCCCCCTGAAGATGTGCATATATGTAGTTTGCTTTTGAATGCAAATGCACATGGCAGGTTTTACTTTGTGGAGATCCTCTTCAACTTATGAAGACAATTCATCATGCACATAAGCAGATAACGAAGATAATGGCATGCATAATGAAAAATGGACGTCTGCGTAATGGCTTCATGTAGGATTTATCATCGCATCAAAAAGTGGTAGAAAAGGTAGCAGACGGCCATCGAGTTTAAGTGTTACAACTCAGAGAACCAAAACTTTCAAAAGACGAGAGTTGTAAAAACTTAGCCAAAAAAATAATGCAACCACCCATAAGGACCCGCTTGAAGACTATCAACTCATAAGCTTCTCCCCTTTTGTTAGTAATGACCAAAAAGGTTTGAAGACATAGAGTATCTACTCATTCCCATCAGGAGTAGATGCAGGTGCAGGGTCGACATTGGAGTTTGGTGGTGCAGTCGGGCCTGGTGCAGTGTCGAGACGCAGTGAAGCCATGGTTGGTGAAGTGGCATCGTCTTCTTCATCGACAACTCTCGCAACAACAGTTGCAGTCAAAGATGAATACTCAGAATCTTCTATTGAGGGAGTGCGACGCCAACTTGCATTCTGGGGAGGCCTGGAATCAAACTTGAAGTCCTCAATGAAGCCATCTTCGCGAAGATTAGCTTCAGGACAGAGCAGTGTGAGACTCTTCCAGGACCGCCGACAGGCTTCATGGGCAACAAACGAGTTCTTGGTGGCCAAGTTTCAAATGCGATTGACATCCACCAAGATACTCTGCATCTGACATTTGAGCCAGTCATGATGCTTATCCTACTTCCGATGTAAGGCCACAAGAAGCTCTCGGCCATTGAGTACCCGAGAACGCTTCCGAGGCCTTTGAGCAATTGTACTGTCAGTGGCTTCGGTGTTTGCACGATGAGGCACACGCATATTGTGAGCCAGAGGATAAGCGGGAGTTGCGGCATTTAGAACAAGAATTCCCTCCATTGGTTGCGTGAAGCTTTGATGATCAGCATTATGAAGATATAGCGGCTCCTTGGCAGGATCGGGGTAGATCGCTTCAACGGACAGATCAACCTCAGTCAGAAAGACAAGATGGTTGTGTGCTGAGGGCTGATAGTCAACAGAAGCGTGGAGCTTGATCAGGCGCATCACCCATGGAGCATAAAACTTCAAGCCAAACAGATCAATCCCAGATGAAGCAAGTTGTCTGATGAAGAAATCCTGGGTGTTGAATCTGATGCCATTGACGATATAGAATACCAAAGTCTTCATGGCTCCTTCAAGTTTGGCTTCAGAAGTATATCACTTGATTGGCCATCGAGTATGCCTCAGAATATGATAAACTATGCGGGGCAAGTACTTGAGGTCTTTGACGAAGAACTCTTTGGGGTATGCAGCATCTTGGGGCAGTGGCTTCATCATGCTGAGCATCTCGCTTATATTGGGTTCAGGCCTCTGAAAAATGCTCTGCAGTTCATTCCTGTGAAGCTGACAACCAGGTTCATACAGCTCACCTGGAGTGGGCAGGGAAGTAAGCTCGATGATGTCTTGAGCTTTGGCTTCATGTTGTACATCACCTGACATCCACTCAAGGACCCATGTCTTTGGATCCCTATTGTAGCCACGAATGTGAAGAGTGGCATAGAACTGCAGCAGAAGCTCTTCATTCCAGTGCTCCTTGTCAGTAACGAATTGGAGAAGACCAACCTCCCTGAAGCAATCAAGAGCTTCTTCTAGACAGGGCGGTCCAGCAATAGCTTCACAATCAAGACGCATGTGAGGAAAGATTCGCTCTTGATTGTATAGGATGCAGGAGTAGTAGCTGCGCTGCTGATAGCTCCAGAATCGACCAGAAGAGATCTTTGGCTTCGAGTAAGGATTCTTGGCGCTGTCGAAGAAAGTATTGTGTGCCCTGAAGCTGTTCACGCTGAACAATCCTGAGGATGTGGCAGCACCTGGAAGCCTTGGTAGCCTTGGCTTTGGCTTCAACAGATACATTGGCTTCAGGTTGCACATGATCTTCAGACACCATATTTGCTTCAGGCTCCACATGGTCTTCGGCCATGACTATGTCACTGGCTTCAACATCATTGGTTGTGGCAGCCTCAGTGGTTTCAACCTCCGTCCATTCAATGACAGGAGGGTCGGGCACAGTCACATTCTCCTCGAGAATGACTTGATCAGTAGCAGGGGGTGTGGCAACTCGTTCTTCTTCTCTTTCTCCTTGATCTTCATCGGCTGATGTAGCTGGAATGTCTTCAGCAGCTTTGGTTTGAGACTCAGAGACATTCACAGTAGGGGTGGCTTCAGGAAACACTTGGCGTGCTACTGAGCTTTGTTGCACTTCCCCTTCTGGAATGCTCGACATGGTGACATGCGGCCTGTGGCCTTTGCGAAGCCTGTGGAAAGCTGGTGACGCCTGTGGTGATGGAGTGGTCTGAAGCGTGTAGTTATCGTCGTCAAGCACCGGAGTGGTGGCTTGAGGTGGAGGAGTTCTGGGTGTCTCATCATGAATGGGGGTGTCTTTTGAGGGCGATCGGCCCATGAATCATCCTGAGCAATTGGCGTCAAGGGACGACCAATGCTGATGAGTTCGCTATTCGCAAGAACAGGCGATGATACCAATTGGTGCTCAAATTGAGGAAGGAATTCATCATCTTCAACACTGTCTCCACGACCAATGTCTTAAGCTGTGATGGGGCCAACAGCCGGAACTTCTTCATCTTCAGGAGCCTCTATGAAAGCAGGCTCGTGGATCACAAGGCGACGTTCTTGGTTGGTGGAGGCTGGACGGGCAACAGAAATGGGCTCAACAACAAGGGCCTCAGAGGCCGGAGCACGCTCTTTCTTTGAAGACTTTGTCTTCAATTTCTTCCTTGATGGTGCATCATCTGAAGCATTCTTGTGCTTGCGTTTCTTGGCTTCAGCTTCAGCTTCCCTTGTCTTCTTCAGTTCTGAAGCTGCTGAGGGGACCTTAGGCTTCGAGCCTATCATGCTGGCAGGGAAGACAATGCGAGGTGCTTCCTGCCTTGGTGCTTCAATTTGGGCTTCAACAGACTTCTTCTTTTGTTTGGCAGCCATCTTGGGGTCAATGCCAGGACGCCCAAGAGCCTTGCGCTTCTCAGCCCCATTGTGTGCTTGAACACATTTCTGCACAAAGTACTTCATGCGCTCTATTGAACCTTTTGCTTCTTCACGCTTCTTGTGAAACTGTTCCTTGAGCTCATGCAACATCTTCTTGAAGATCTGAACATCTGCCACGCTGAGCTTGGCCATGTTCTTCTGAAGTGAGCCTTCTCATAATCAATTTTGTTTTTCAGCTCAACAATCTTCTGAGCCAGAGCCAACTCATTAGCAATGGCTCCATGGAAGGTGACGCTGATGTCCACTGGCAGCTAGAGATCATCAATGCTGATGCTCTAGTCATCAAACCACTCGTCGATGAAGTTGTTCAGAATATCCACATCAAAGAGGGGCAGATCGTTGAAGATCTCTGCCTCTTGCTTGCTCTTGATCAATAGCTCAAGGGCATCATCACCAAGGTCTTCATCGCTGGACAGATCAATGGTGTCATCCTCATTGCACAGAATGGCAGCAGGAGTCAGTTCATGCCCAGAAATCTTCTTGGGCTTCATGGTTTTCTTTGTCTTCTCGGTCTTCTTGGAGACACGAGACAGATCTTCAGATTGCACACTGGATTCAGGAGGTGCAGTGGCCAATGGCATCACATGCGAAGCTTTTGGGGAGGCAGAGGGCTTTGAAGCCTTGGTCTTCTTCTTCTTCTTCTGCGGCTTTGGTGGAGCTAGCGCTTCTTCAGAGTCTGCGTCATCAGCTGATTGCTCCACAGTGGCCCTCTGAGCAGCTATGTGGGAGAGGAGCCCATCGAAGTTATTGAAGGGCCCGATGACATTTGGATTGGCATCGCGAGTGCCATCCTGTCTAGAAGCAGATGGACCAGGGTTGAAGTTGAGTCCCAGTTCCTTCTTGTTCTTCACAGTTGACTCTTTTGCAAACTGATAGTTGCGCTTGAAGAGATTGTCTTCATGACACCATAACATAGATGATGGGTCGGCATTCTCTGGCTTTGGTCCTCGGTCCATTCATGGGTAGAAGCCTTGAGCAATGGCTTCAGACTTGGACTTGGGCTGCAGATTTCTATACAGAATATCTCCCCATGGGCACTTGATAGCGTTCTTTTCAGCATATTCAATAGTCACAAATCTGTATTTGAACCATTCTTCTGCCCAATATCTTTGAGTCCATTGGATTCGGGTCTTGCACTGGCCATAGCTTTCCTCAGGATCTGTCTTGTACATTTCAAACAGATCAGGAGGTAAATCCTTAGCTGTATCCCCACGGCGCTGTCTGCCGCCCTTTCTAGCTGATTTCTCTGTTGCCATTATATTCAGACTAAACGGCTTCAAGACAGTGAATGGCTTCGTTTTGCTAGCCAGACAGGAACTGTCTTCAGGTGAGTGAATATGACGCTGTAAGAACTCTGCAAATGAATGCAGACTATGAGAACCAAGGGATTCTCCCATGGACATGTACCCGTGACAGCATTAGAGGTGCGAGGGAAGGGGAAGAGGTCATATGCATTCTCAGAAGATTTTGAAGATAAATCAGTTTGAAGACATTGACCTCACAGTGTGAAGACATTCACTTATTAGATGAGAGTTGGTTCCAGATTTGTACGAATCCATGAATACGTATAAGTGAGGAATCCAACTAGTTGTGAAGCATAAGTGAATATACTTGGCATGATATGAGATACAGATGAAGACAGATCCAGATTTGAAAGTGAAGAAACCACTTTTGATTGAAGTGGATGGATTTGACGGATAAAAAAGGCAGTAAAAAGTTAGTTTTAATTACCGCTGATGAACTGCTAGACGAGGTGGAGAGAGAGGCCGGACAGTTCAATCTTCCGCACACTAACTTGGCGGCGGAAGACACCTGCGGCGACGGCGGAGAGGACGAGGTTCACGGCCGGCGTGAGGACGGCATTGAAGAAGTCGCGGCAGCTAAGCGCTTCGTCTCCGGCGTCAACGCGAGCTAGCGGAGGCGGTAGGGTTTGTGCGAGGTGGCAAGGTGGAAGAAGAGATAATGACCGCGGTGAGTGTGTATTTATAAGGAAGGGGGCAGCACAGCGTAATTACGCAGGTGCCCCTGGCGGTTCACATCTGGAGGACACATGGCATGCATGCAACTTACTGAAAGTTATTCCATGTTCCCACACACGCTTGGTTTGTCGGGTGGTCGTTCCTTCTCCGGTATTCAGGCAAAAGGACATGGCATTAAAAACATATTTGAAAGTTTGTCTCTTTGTCTTCTGCTGACAAGAACTCAAAGAAGACAATCGACAGGTTTCAATAAAATGCATATGATTTGGACAGATAGAATTTGAGGAAGAAGCACAGAAGAGGTTAGGGTCCGATCACATTCACTTAGATCAATAAAGATTCAAATATGAAGACATGGCTATAAGTGAATGCTGTAGAGGACAAAACACAAATATATATAGTGATATATATATATATATCAGACCAACTCAACATAGCGAAGATAAACCTCGAAGTCAAATCAATGTTGAAGACAAACCAAATGCGAAGACTAAGCAATTATGACGCCAAATGAAACACTTCAATGGAAATTTTGGTGCTGGCGTTACCCACCGTATAGGAAGTATTAGACCCAGACACGGTGCACAATTATCATGGCGTTCCGAAGTCAAATTCCGCGTTAATGTATTCACACATAGAATGTATGTCTTCATTGATTGAAGATATACGTTACTTTGTGTGTTGCATATCTAAGTCATCAATATGCATAAGCGTTAGCATGTGTGTCCAATTATAGGACATTTGAGGATTCTAAGATATTTAGCTCACACCGCAACTTGCAAAACCTTTTCTCATCCAAGGGCTTTGTGAAGATATCTGCCAATTGCTCTTCAGTGTTGACGTGAATGATATCAATATCTTCCTTCATGACATGATCTCTGAGAAAGTGATGACGGATCTGAGTGTGCTTTGTCTTCGAGTGTTGAACTAGGTTGTTGGCAATCTTGATGGCGCTTTCATTGTCACAGTAAAGTGGCACTTGCTTCAAGTGGATGCCATAGTCCTTGAGAGTTTGCTTCATCCATAGAAGTTGAGCGCACTAAGATCCAGCAACAATGTATTCAGATTCATCAGTGGAGAGGGATACACAGTTCTGCTTCTTTGAAGACCAACAGACAAGAGATCGTCCAAGAAAGTGACAAGTACCTGATGTGGACTTGTGATCAACCTTGTCACCGGCATAATCAGCATCTTAGAATCCAACTAGATCAAACTCGGAGCCCTTTGGATACCATAATCCTAGTGTTGGGGTGTAAGCCAAATATCAAAGAATTCGCTTCACAGCTAAGTGATGCAATTCCTTAGGTGCCGCTTGAAATCAGGCACACATGCAAACGCTAAGCATTATATCTGGTCTAGATGCACATAAATAGAGTAAAGAACCAATCATGGAGCGGTATACCTTTTGATTGAGCTCTTTACCATTGTCTTCGTGACCCAATTGACCTTTGGTTGGCATTGGCATCGTGTATCCTTTACAGTCTTGCATTCCAAACTTCTTCAGGAAATCTTTGAGGTATTTCTCTTGTGATATGAAGATGTCGTTGCTCTGTTGATGGATTTGAAGACTGAGGAAGAATTTCAACTCACCCATCATGGACATCTAATATTGCTCTTGCATCATGTGTCCAAACTCATCACTATACCTCTTGTCAGTGCAGCCGAAGATAATGTCATCCACATAGATTTGGCACACAAACAGTTCTCCATTATATGTCTTCGTGAAGAGTGTAGGATCTAGAGAACCAGGTTTGAAGCCTTTGGTCTTCAGGAAGTCTTTGAGTGTGTCATACCAAGCGCGAGCAGCTTGTTTGAGGCCATACAGTGCCTTGTTGGGCTTGTATACCATGTCAAGATGTTTTGAATCTTCAAAGCCAGGTGGTTGTGCAACATACACTTCTTCAATCTTGCCATTGAGAAAGGCACTCTTCACATCCATTTGGTACAGAAGAATGTTGTGATGGTTGGCATAGGCTAGCAGGATGCGAATAGCTTCAAGCCTAGCCACTGGAGCAAAAGTTTCATCAAAGTCAATCCCTTCTACTTGAGTGTATCCTTGAGCAACGAGACGAGACTTGTTTCTGACCACTTCACCACGCTCATCTTGTTTGTTGCGATAGATCCATTTGGTGCCTATGATATTGTGCTTGCAAGGATCAGGACGCTTAACCAATTCCCACACATTGTTCAGCTCGAACTGTTGAAGCTCTTCTTGCATCTCTTCAATCCATTCAGGTTCCATGAAGGCTTCAGCAACTTTCTTGGGTTCAGATATAGAGGCAAATGCGAAGTGCCCACAGAAATTTGCTAGCTGTGTTGCTCTTGAACGAGTGAGCGGACCAGGTGCATTGATGCTATAGATTATCTTCTCAATCTGTACTTCATTTGCAACACGAGGATGAACTGGACGAAGATTTTGCCCTTGCAGATCATTGTCTTCGTCTTCAGCATTGGCTTCAAGCTGAGCAGTGTCTTCAGGTTGATTAGGTGCAGAAATGATGATTTCTTCTCCAGTCTGTGCCTCTGAAGGTATGATTTCTCCAGTACCCATAAGCTTGATAGATTCACTTGGTGAGGCTTCATTTAGCACATTTGGCAGGTGCTCTCTTTGCGAGCCGTTAGTCTCATCGAACCGCACATCCACAGTTTCAACCACTTTATAGTGAAAGAGGTTGAAGACTCTGTAGGAGTGCGAATCCTTTCCGCAGCCAAGCATAAAACCTTCATGTGCTTTCGGTGCAAATTTTGAAGTGTGATGTGGATCCTTGATCCAGCACCTAGCACCAACTACTCTGAAGTAACTGATGTTTGGCTTCTTACCAGTTAGTAGCTCATATGATGTCTACTTTAGAAGCTTGTGAAGATAAACACGGTTGATGACGTGACATGCAGTGTCAATGGCTTCAGGCCAGAATTTCCCTGGAGTCTTGTACTCATCGAGCATCGTCCGAGCCATCTCAATGAGGGTTCTGTTCTTGCGCTCCATGATGCCATTCTGCTGAGGTGTGTAAGGAGCTGAGAACTCATGCGTTATGCCCAATGTATCAAGATAAGTGTCGAGGCCGGTGTTCTTGAATTCTGTGCCGTTGTCACTTCTGATGTGCTTGATCTTGATGCCATAGTTCGTCATGGCACGATTGGTGAATCTTTTGAAGACATCCTGCACTTCATTCTTATAGAGAATTATGTGTACCCATGTGTATCTTGAGTAATTATCAATAATGACGAAGCCATAGAGGCAAGCAGTGGTAGTAAGAGTAGAGTAGCGAGTAGGGCCAAATAAGTCCATGTGAAGCAGCTCAAAGGGACGTGATGTCGTCATGATTGTCTTCGAGGGATGCTTGGCCCTTGTCATCTTTCCAGCTTCGCAGGCACCACACAGATGATCCGTCTTGAACTTGACGCCCTCGATGCCTACACATGCTTCTTCTTCGCGAGAGTGTACAAGTTCCTCATGCCAGCATGCCCTAGCCTTTGATGCCAGAGCCAGCACTCTGAAGCTTTTGCTAGAAGACATACTGCCAACTATGGTCCTGCTGAGAAATCTACCATGTACAAAGTGTCTTTTCGATATCCTTCAAAGACTAGAGATTTGTCAGATTCCAAAAGCACAAGGCAACGATATTTTCCAAATATCACAATCATGTTCAGATCACAAAGCATTGAGACAGACATTAAGTTGAAACCAAGGGATTCAACAAGCCTCAATTTATCCATGTGTTGATACTTTGAGATCGCAACTCTACCTAGACCCAATACCTTGCTTTTACCAGTGTCAGCAAATGTGATGTGACTCTTGTCAAATGGACGTATGGTTGAGTCCATGAGAAGACTTCGATCACCAGTCATGTGGTTAGTGCATCCACTGTCCACAATCCACTCAGAAGCCTTTGGTGTCGTACCCTACAATGCAGTTAGGGGGATAGGCTTCACCAAGGGAAATGTGAAGCATAAACATTTGACGAACAAGCATATTATCAAAGTTCAGATCCTGGTTAGGGTAGATAGGATGTTTGTCAAGAAATCCTGGGACATTTTCAGGTTCCCAGCATAAGCATGAGACGCCTTTGACATAGTAAGACCATTTGGACATTTTATCTCGCATCCCACAAGATGTTTTAGGTTCCCAGCATAAGCATGAGACGCCTTTGATTTTCGGATGGAGACCTTTCCCTGCAAAAGAGAGTTAAGTTTTCTTAACCACCCACATTTTCAGGGGTGGCTTCGAAGCAATGAGTCTAAGTGCAGCATCTGAGAACTTCGACTTTGGAGCCCTAGAAAATAGCCTTGCAGGAGGTGAATAATACTCATAAGAATAAGCAGAAAAGTTCTTGGTCTTATGAACATAGCGGTTTGATGAAACACGCTCATATTCATTAGTCCAAGTATGGTTTCCCTGCAAAACATTGGCGTTAGGGTGACTCTGGTGAGTCCTCAGCCTGTATGAAGCCTTTGGTCCGGGGTTTGTCTTCTTCCCAGGTGGTGTCATGATGACATTCACCTGAAGATTCTCAAGACAACTCTTGGGCACCCAGATCTTCTTCAAAGGGGGTCCATTCCTGCAGTTAGTATCAATATACATGGCAAACACTTCACCATTCTGATTCTTAAACAGTTTATAGTTTGCATCAAAGGATTCATCAATGATAATCGGGTTAGCACAAGTGAAGCCAGATAGGGTAGATGGATGCACTCGAGGTCCCTTTGCAGCAACCCATGTGGTTTTGGGGTACTGCTCAGGCTTCCATTAAGAGCCATCAACATTCATTTTCCTCTCGAACCCAACACCCTCTTTCCTAGGGTTTCGGTTTAGAATCTGTTTCTTGTGGACATCACATAGTGTCTGATGCCCTTTGAGACTTTTGTACATTCCGGTCTCAAGCAATGTCTTCAACCTAGCATTCTCATCAGCAATAGTAGTGGCATCCTCAACAGAGGGGTTAGTTACCACATCAATAGTTGAAGATATTGCAGTAGTAGCAGTAGTAGAACATTCGGCAATAGAGACAACATTATCACGCTCAAGACATTTTAGACATGGTGGTTCAAATCCTTCCTGAGTGGAACTGATCTGTTGAGCGCGGAGTGACTCGTTCTCCTTTTGAAGATCTTCATGAGCTGATCTCAAGTTCTCAAGCTCTTGCTTCCTTTGAGGATAATCATAGGAGAGCTTTTCATGAGTAGTCGAGAGCGTTTCATGACGACTTTCAAGTTCCTCGTACTTAACATGAAGATTTTTAGTGTCTTCAATTAAGGACTGAGTTCGGGTCATTTCCGCATCTAACAGGTCATCGCTTTTGTCTAGCAATTTTTTAATATGTTCCATAGCATTCTGTTGTTCAGTTGCAATTTTAGCAAGTGTTTTGTAGCTAGGTTTAGATTCACATTTAGAGTCATCTTCACTTGATGTTTGAAAGTAAGCATCGCGTGAGTTTACCTTGGCACCACGTTCCATGAAGTAGGTGGGAGTAGAGTCATCCTCATCATTAGGATCAGTGTTGGCGACGAGGCCATTGTCTTCAGTGTTGAAGATGATGGACTTGGTGACATACGCTGAAGCTAGGGCCAGGCTTGCCACGCCTGAATCAGATTCCTCTTCAGACTCCACCTCTACCTCATCAGATGCAGACTCCTCCTCTGAATCCATCTCCTTGCCTACAAACACACGAGCCTTGCTTGATGAGCTCTTCTTGTGTGATGAAAACTTTGACGACGACTTGGAAGAAGACTTTGAGGATTTCTTCTTTTTCTTGTCATTAGAATCATATTCCTTGCTCTTCTTCTTCTTCTTCTTGGTCTCATTGTCCCACTGTGGACACTCAGAGATGTAGTGACCAGGTTTCTTGCACTTGTGGCATGTTCTCTTCTTGTGATCACGAGTGGAAGCTTCATCATTTCTTGAGCTAGATCTTGAAGACTTTCTGAAGCCTTTCTTCTTGGTGAACTTCTGGAACTTCTTCACAAGCATAGCAAGCTCCTTTCCAATGTCTTCAGGGTCCTCAGAACTGCAATCAGATTCTTCTTCAGATGAGGAAAGAACCTTTGCCTTCAAAGCGCGAGTTCGGCCATAGTTAGGACCATAGATGTCTCTTTTCTCAGATTGTTGGAACTCATGTGTGTTGAGCCTCTCAAGTACGTCAAACGGATCGAGAGTCTTGAAGTCAGGGCGTTCTTGAATCATCAGGGCCAGGGTGTCGAATGAGCTGTCAAGCGATCTCAAAAGTGTCTTGACAATTTTGTGCTTGGTGATCTCAGTGGCGCCGAGTGCGTGAAGCTCATTTGTGATATCATTGAGGCGATCAAATGTGAGCTGGACATTCTCATTGTCATTTCTCTTGAAGCGGTGGAAGAGGTTGCGAAGAACACTGATCCTTGAGTCTCTCTAGGTTGAGTCGCCTTCGTTGACCTTGGAGAGCCAGTCCGAGACTAGCTTCGCAATTTCCAAAGCACTCACACGACCATACTGTCCTTTGGTCAGATGACCACAGATGATGTTCTTGGCAGACGAGTCCAGTTGAATGAACCTCTTGACATCAGCAGCAGTGACACCTTCACCGACCTTGGGAACACCGTTCTTGACGACATACCAGAGGTCGACGTCAATGGCTTCAAGATGCAAACGCATCTTATTCTTCCAGTAGGGGTAATCAGTGCCATCGAAGACAGGGCACGCAGCGGAGACTTTGATTATCCATGTAGTCGACATAGCTAAAACTCCAGGTGGTTAAACCAAATCACACAGAATAAGGGGAGCACCTTGCTCTGATACCAATTGAAAGTGCTAGTTATCGACTAGAGGGGGGTGAATAGGCGATTTTTATGAAAGTCTTCAAAACACGGGGGCTTTGAAGACAAACAGTAGAAATGAACCTATTGATATGGAGCGGAAGGTAGACTACACTAGACAAGCCATAGTCAAGTAAGCAATGAAGTGAAAGCTCGAAGGCTATCAGCAGCTAGGTAGTATGGATCAGGATGGAAGGTAGTATGAAGCCAAATAGCAAACAGTCTTTACAGAGAGAAGCCAATCAGTTCAAGCAATCAGGCAGTGACTTCACGAAGACAAACTGTAAAGTAGAGAGATGAGAGGGACATAACCAGTAGCTTGGAGAGGACACAGATTTGGTAGACCCGTTCCAGTTGCTGTGACAACTGTACGTCTGGTTAGGGGGGCTGAGATTCAACTCAGAAGACCGCGTCTTCACCTTATTCCCCTTGAGCTAAGAACACATAGTCCTCGCCCAATCACTCTGGTAAGTCTTCAAGGTAGACTTCCAAACCTTCACAAACTTCGTTCACCGACAATCCACAATGGCTCTTGGATGCTCAGAACGCGACGCCTAACCGGCTGGAGGATTCACAATCCTCAAGTGTAACAAGTCTTCAGATCACGCGGACAGAAAGACTTCATTGATGCCTAACACTCTTTGGCTCTGGGTGTTTTGGGCTTTGTTCTCGCAAGGATCTCTCTCTCAAATGCTTCAGAGGTGGGTTGCTCTCAAATGACAAAAGTCGTGTACTAACTCTGAGCAGCCACCAATTTATGGTGTAGGGGGTGGGCTATTTATAGCCAGGAGGCAACCCAACCTAATTTGTCCGAAATGATCCTGGGTCACTAAGGACTGACATGTGTCCAACGGTCAGATTTCAAACACACGCGTCAGCTTGACTTGGGCTACAAGTAAAGATGACTCATCCAGCTCTGGATAAGATTTGCACTCATTGTCTTCGCTCGAAGACACATGATTTAGTTGAGCATCACATTAGTCACTCTGACTTTGTTCACTTGGACCCCATTTAACAGTACGGTGGTTCCTATGACTCAACAAAGAAGAAAAGGAAACTACGAAACAACTATGTCTTCGCACTCCATAGTCTTCACTTGAATGTCTTCTCAAGTAATAATCTACGTTGTGAATATCTTCACAGACCACCATTGTCTTCAATGTCTTCACACATTTTTAGGGGTCATCTCTGGTAGGTAAACCGAATAAATGTGGGACTACTACCTGTGTTATCCTACAATTCTCACAAACACATTAGTCCCTCAACCAAGTTTGTTGTCAATACTCCAAAACCAACTAGGGGTGGCACTAGATGCACTTACAAAACCCAAAAAACACGAGGCTTTCATAGGCTGTCAAGCCAAAATATCTTCTTCAATGAAACTAGCATGATAGCCGCTGGAGTATCCGCGCTTTCCGTGAGCCAGCTCTCACATGACCCAATCGATATTTTAACCTGGATAAGTTCAGGGTCTTTAAAAGATTGACTTATAGAGAGTATGGCGGGGTCGGAGTAGCATCGTGCAAAACAGGCCGGTTTAACCAAGTTTCAAGGAAGGCGGCTTATCAGCTTGAGCTTCTCCTTGCTATCTATAAGCCGTGCCCTCACATGACAATCCGGCGTTTTAACCTTAACATGTTCAGGGTATTGTTTGAAAGATTGACTGTTAAGAGTTCGGCGGGCCAATCAGGATTACCTGATGGAGAAGCAGCTGGCATACATGCAAGATAACCCGGAAGGGTTACGTCCTCTTTGGTGAATACACTTATGTTTGAACAAGATAACCCCGTCAAGAGGGTAGTAACGCTATGTCCTATTTGGTCAATACACCTATGTTTGTACAGGAAGCCCCCAAGTGACATATTTCTGAGCTGTGCTCAGCGGATACCTATGTTTGAGCTATGCTGTGCATCAAACTCTCTTTGGTCCTTGTAACTCGGGCATCAAGCCTCCAAGTGATTTGTAATAAGGCATGTAAGCCGGATCGGATACCCACGTTTGAACTGTGCATCATGGCAACAAGTTCTCTTTGACAACCTTTAATTCTTCTTGAGCCGGAATTTTAAATTGGATATTGAGAGCTTCAGAGCTTTGTGGGAGACAGATTTCCCTTGAACCGAATTTTGAACCGGAATCCTTCTTTTTCAGCCGGAAATTTTCTTACGGCCTTTTAACTTTTCATCAATAGGGCAGTAGCCTCTGGGGCGGGTTATCTTCCCCTTCAACGTCCTGGGGTTCTTGAATTTGCTGAAAATGGCAAAACTTGCTGAGTCATATCATGGTAGCCCCCGAGTCTTAAGACGACTCGAGGAGTTGGCTTGAGATTCTTCGTATTTTGACCATAGCATAAGATGTGTATAATTGGCGTTGATAGCGCGATGTGAATCCACAGAAGGTTGAGGTGACTGCAGCGGGTTATAAATGACCCCATATGAGCTGTGTCAGCCGGCCAATGGTTCATCCCAACTGACTGTTTTGAAGTTAACCAAACTGTAGTGGCGGCGACTTGTGCGCCTGCTCATTGAGCCATCCAGTGCAGACGGTGGCTGATACGTCTCCAACGTATCGATAATTTTTGATTGTTCCATGCTATTATATTATCTGTTTTCGATGTTTAATGGGGTTTACTAAGCACTTTTATATTATTTTTGGGACTAACCTATTAACCGAAGGCCTAGTGCAAATTGCTGTTTTTTTGCCTATTTCAGTGTTTCGCAGAAAAGGAATATCAAACGGAGTCCAAACGGAATGAAACCTTCGGGAGAGTTATTTTTGGAACAAACGTGATCTAGAGGACTTGGAGTGGACGTCAAGAAAGAAGTGAGGAGGCCACGAGGCAGGGAGGCGCGCCTGCTCCCCTGGGCACGCCCCCACCCTCGTGGGCCCCTCACAGCTCCACCGACCTACTTCTTCCTCCTATATATACCCATATACCCCGAAAACATCCAGGAGCACCACGAAACCCTATTTCTACCACTGCGATCTTCTGTACCCGTGAGATCCCATCTTGGAGCCTTTTCCGGCGCTCCGCCGGAGGAGGAATCGATCACGGCTACATCAACACCATAGCCTCTCAGTTGATGTGTGAGTAGTTTACCACAGACCTTGGGGTCCATAGTTATTAGCTAGATGGCTTCTTCTCTCTCTTTGGATCTCAACACAAATTTCTCCTCGATCTTCTTGGAGATCTATTCGATGTAATTATTTTTGCGATGTGTTTGTCGAGATCCATGAATTGTGGGTTTATGATCAAGATTATCTATGAACAATATTTGAATCTCCTCTGAATTCTTTTTTGTATGATTGGTTATCTTTGCAAGTCTCTTCGAATTATCAGTTTGGTTTGGCCTACTTGATTGATCTTTCTTGCAATGGGAGAAGTGCTTAGCATTGGGTTCAATCTTGCGGTGTCCTTTCCCAGTGACAGCAGGGGCATCAAGGCACGTATTGTATTGTTGCCATCGAGGATAAAAAGATGGGGTTTATATCATATTGCTTGAGTTTATCCCTCTACATCATGTCATCTTGCCTAATGCGTTACTCTGTTCTTATGAACTTAATACTCTAGATGCATGCTGGATAGCGGTCGATGTGTGGAGTAATAGTAGTAGATGCAGAATCGTTTCGGTCTACTTGTTGCGGATGTGATGCCTATATACATGATCATGCCTAGATATTCTCATAATTATGCACTTTTCTATCAATTGCTCGACAATAATTTGTTCACCCACCGTACTACTTATGCTATCTTGAGAGAAGCCACTAGTGAAACCTATGGCCCCCGGGCCTATTTTCCATCATATAAGTTTCCAATATATTTGTACTTTGCAATCTTTAATTTCAATCTGTATCATAAAAATACCAAAAATATTTATCTTATTATCTCTATCAGATCTCAATTTTGCAAGTGGCCGTGATGGGATTGACAACCCCTTTATCGCGTTGGTTGCAAGGTTCTTATTTGTTTGTGTAGGTACGAGGTGGCTTGCGTGTAGTCTCCTACTGGATTGATACCTTGGTTCTCAAAAACTGAGGGAAATACTTACGCTACTTTGCTGCATCACCCTTTCCTCTTCAAGGGAAAAACCAACGCAAGCTCAAGAGGTAGCAAGAAGGATTTCTGGCGCCATTGCCGGGGAGATCTATGCCAAGTCAAGACATACCAAGTACCCATCACAACTCTTATCCCCCGCCTTACATTATTTGCCATTTGCCTCTTGTTTTCCTCCCCCCACTTCACCCTTGCCGTTTTATTCGCCTTCTTTTTCCATTCATCTCTTTTCGCTTGCTTCTTGTGTGCTTGTGTGTTGGATCGTTTGTCATGATGGCTCAAGACAATACTAAATTATGTGACTTTTCCAATACCAACAATAATGATTTTCTTGGCACTCCAATTGCTCCTCTTACCGATGCTGAATCTTGTGAAATTAATGTTGCTTTATTGAATGTTGTCATGAAAGATCAATTTCTGGCCTTCCTAGTGAAGATGCCGCTACACATCTAAACAACTTTGTTGATTTGTGTGATATGCAAAAGAAAAAAGACGTGGATAATGATATTGTTAAATTGAAGCTATTTCCGTTCTCGCTTAGAGATCGTGTTAAAACTTGGTTTTCGTCTTTGCCTGAAAATAGTATTGATTCTTGGAATAAGTGCAAAGATGCTTTTATCTCTAAGTATTTTCCTCCCGCTAAGATCATATCTCTTAGAAACGATATTATGAATTTTTAGCAACTTGATCATGAGCATGTTGCACAATCTTGGGAGAGGATGAAATTAATGATACGTAATTGCTCTACACATGGTTTGAATTTATGGATTATTATACAAAATTTTTATGCCGGATTGAATTTTTCCTCTAGAAATCTTTTAGATTCGGCCGCGGGAGGCACTTTTATGGAAATCAATTTAGGAGAAGCTACTAAACTCCTAGATAATATTATGGTTAATTATTCTCAATGGCACACCGAAAGAACTACTAGTAAAAAGGTTCATGCGATAGAAGAGATTAATGTTTTGAGTGGAAAGATGGATGAACTTATGAATTTTTTTGCTAATAAGAGTGCTCCTATTGATCGTAATGATATTCCTTTGTCTACTTTGATTGATAATAATAATGAATATATGGATGTTATTTTTGTTGGTAGGAACAATTTTGGTAACAACGCTTATAGAGGAAACTTTAATCCTAGGCCGTTTCCTAGTAATTCCTCTAATAATTATGGTAATTCCTACAACAACTCTTATGGAAATTTTAACAAGATGCCCTCTGATCTTGAGACTAGTGTTAAAGAATTTATGATTTCTCAAAAGAATTTCAATGCTTTGCTTGAAGAAAAATTGCCTAAGATTGATGAGTTGGCTAAGAACATGGATAGAATTTCTCTTGATGTTGATTCTTTGAAAATTATATCTATTCCTCCTAAGCATGATATCAATGAGTCTCTCAAAGCCATGAGAATTTCCATTGATGAGTGCAAAGAAAGAACCACTAGGATGCGTGCTAAGAAAGATTGCTTTGTAAAAGCGTGTTCTTCTAGTTTTAATGATAATAGGGATGAAGATCTAAAAGTGATTGATGTGTCTTGTATTAAATCTTTGTTTTGCAATATGAATCTTGATAATGATGGGACTGGAGATGAGTCAACTTTAGTTAAAAGGCGTCCCAATGATTCAGAGTTTTTAGATCTTGATGCAAAAATTGGTAAAAGTGGGATTGAAGAGTTCAAAACTTTACATAGCAATGAACCCACTATTTTGGATTTCAAGGAATTTAATTATGATAATTGTTCTTTAATAGATTGTATTTCCTTGTTGCAATCCGTGTTAAATTCTCCACATGCTTATAGTCAAAATAAAGCTTTTACCAAACATATCGTTGATGCTTTAATGCAATCCTATGAAGAAAAGCTTGAATTAGAAATTTCTATCCCTAGAAAACTTTATGATGAGTGGGTACCTACTATTAACATTAAGATTAAAGATCATGAATGCTATGCTTTATGTGATTTGGGTGCTAGTGTTTCCACAATTCCAAAAACTTTGTGTGATGTGTTAGGTTTCCGTGAATTTCATGATTGTTCTTTAAACTTGCATCTTGTGGATTCCACCATTAAGAAACGTATGGGAAGGATTAATGATGTTCTTATTGTTGCAAATAGTAATTATGTGCCCGTAGATTTCATTGTTCTTGATATAGATTGCAATCCTACATGTCCTATTATTCTTGGTAGACCTTTCCTTAGAACGATTGGTGCAATTATTGATATGAAAGAAGGAAATATTAGTTTCCAATTTCCGTTAAGGAAAGTCATGGAACACTTTCCTAGAAATAAAATTAAATTACCTTATGAATCTATTATGAGATCCACTTATGGATTGCATACCAAAGATGATAATACCTAGATCTATCCTTGCCTTTATGCCTAGCTAGGGGCGTTAAACGATAGCGCTTGTTGGGGGGCAACCCAATTTTATTTTTGTTTCTTGCTCTTTGGTTCTGTTTAGTAATAAATAATCCATATAGCCTCTGTTTAGATGTGGTTTTATGCTTTAAATTATTTTTTGTGCCAAGTAGAACCTTTGGGAAGACTTGGGTGAAGTCTTTATGATCTTGCTGTAAAAAACAGAAACTTTCGCGCTCACGAGATTAGCTGCCATTTTTTACAGGATAGTGATTTTAGGTTGATTCTTTTTGCAGATGATTAATAGACAAATTACTCACGTCCAAAAATTTATTTCAGAATTTTTGTAGTTATATAAGTATAGGTTTGACCCAGATTACTACAGACTGTTCTGTTTTTGACAGATTATGTTTTCCGTGTGTTGTTTGCTTATTTTGATGAATCTATGGCTAGTATCGGAGGGTATGAACCATAGAGAAGTTGGAATACAGTAGGTTTAACACAAATATAAATAATTAATGAGTTAATTACAGTACCTTATGGTGGTGATTTGTTTTCTTATACTAACGGAGCTCATAAGATTTTCTGTTGAGTTTTGTGTTGTGAAGTTTTCAAGTTTTGGGTAAAGATTTGATGGATTATGGAATAAGGAGTGGCAAGAGCCTAAGCTTGGGGATGCCCAAGGCACCCCATGGTAAAATTCAAGGACAACCAAAAGCCTAAGCTTGGGGATGCCCCAGAAGGCATCCCCTCTTTCGTCTTCGTCTATCGGTAACTTTACTTGAGGCTATATTTTTATTCACCACATGATATGTGTTTTGCTTGGAGCGTCTTGTATGATTTGAGTCTTTGATTTTTAGTTTACCACAATCATCCTTGCTGTACACACCTTTTGGGAGAGACACACATGAGTCGGAATTTATTAGAATACTCTATGTGCTTCACTTATATCTTTTGAGCTAGATAGTTTTGCTCTAGTGCTTCACTTATATCTTTTTAGAGCACGGTGGTGGTTTTATTTTATAGAAATTATTGATCTCTCATGCTTCACTTATATTATTTTGAGAGTCTTCTAGAACAGCATGGTAGTTTGCTTTGGCTATAAAATTAGTCCTAATACGATGAACATCCAAGATGGGTATAATAAAAACTATCATATAAAGTGCATCGAATATTATGAGAAGTTTGATACTTGATGATTGTTTTGAGATATGAAGATGGTGATGTTAGAGTCATGGTAGTTGATTAGTTGTGAATTTGAGAGATACTTTTTCTAAAGTTCGTGATTCCCGTAGCATGCACGTATGGTGAACCGTTATGTGATGAAGTCGGAGCATGATTTATTTATTGATTGTCTTCCTTATGAGTGGCGGTCGGGGACAAGCGATGGTCTTTTCCTACCAATCTATCCCCATAGGAGCATGCACGTAGTACTTCTTTTCGATAACTAATAGATTTTTGCAATAAGTATGTGATTTCTTTATGACTAATGTTGAGTCCATGGATTATACGCACTCTCACCCTTCCACCATTGCTAGCCTCTCTAATACCGCCCACCTTTCGCCCGTATCATACACCCACCATATAACTTCCTCAAAACAGCCACCATACCTACCTATTATGGCATTTCCATAGCCATTCAGAGATTTATTGCCATGCAACTTACCACCGTTCCGTTTATTATGACACGTTTCATCATTGTCATATTGCTGTGCATGATCATGTAGTGGACATCGTATTTGTGGCAAAGCCACCTTTATAATTCTTTCATACATGTCACTCTTGGTTCATTACATATCCCGGTACACCGCTGGAGGCATTCATGTAGAGTCATATTTTGTTCCAAGTATTGAGTTGTAATTTTTGAGTTGTAAGTAAATAAAAGTGTGATGATCATCATTATTAAAGCATTGTCCCAAGTGAGGAAAGGATGATGGAGACTATGATTCCCCCACAAGTAGGGATGAGACTCCAGACGAAAAAAAGAGAAAAAAGAGGCCATAAAAAAGAGAGAAAAAGGCCCAAATAAAAAAATGAGAGAAAAAGAGAGAAGGGACAATGTTACTATCCTTTTGCCACACTTGTGCTTCAAAGTAGCACCATGATCTTCATGATAGAGAGTCTTCTATGTTGTCACTTTCATATACTAGTGGGAATTCTACATTATAGAACTTGGCTTGTATATTCCAATGATGGGCTTCCTCAAAATTCCCTTGGTCTTCGTGAGCAAGCAAGTTGGATGCACACCCATTTAGTTTCTTTTTGAGCTTTCATACACTTATAGCTCTAGTGCATCCGTTGCATGGCAATCCCTACTCACTCACATTGATATCTATTGATGGGCATCTCCATAGCCTGTTGATACGCCTAGTTGATGTGAGACTAACTTCTCCCTTTTTGTCTTCTCCACAACCACCATTCTATTGCACATATAGTGCTATGTCCATGGCTCACGCTCATGTATTGCGTGAAGATTGAAAAAGTTTGAGAACATCAAAAGTATGAAACAATTGCTTGGCTTGTCATCGGGGTTGTGCATGATTAAATACTTTGTGTGATAAAGATAGAGCATAGCCAGACTATATGATTTTGTAGGGATAACTTTCTTTGGCCATGTTATTTTGAGAAGACATGATTGCTTTGTTAGTATGCTTGAAGTATTATTATTTTCATGTCAATATTAAACTTTTGTCTTGAATCTTTCGGATCTGAACATTCATGCCACAATAAAGGAAATTATATTGAGAAATATGCTAGGTAGCATTCCACATCAAAAATTCTGTTTTTATCATTTACCTACTCGAGGACGAGCAGGAATTAAGCTTGGGGATGCTTGATACGTCTCCAACGTATCTATAATTTTTGATTGTTCCATGCTATTATATTATCTGTTTTGGATGTTTAATGGGCTTTACTAAGCATTTTATATTATTTTTGGGACTAACCTATTAACCGAAGGCCAAGTGCAAATTGCTGTTTTTTGCCTATTTCAGTGTTTCGCAGAAAAGGAATATCAAACGGAGTCCAAACGGAATGAAACCTTCGGGGGAGTTATTTTTGGAACAAACGTGATCCAAAGGACTTCGAGTGGACGTCAAGAAAGAAGCGAGGATGTCATGAGTAGGGAGGCGTGCCTGCCCCCCTGGGCTCGCCCCCCACCCTCGTGGGCCCCTCGCAGCTCCACCGACCTACTTCTTCCTCCTATATATACCCATATACCCCGAAAACATCCAGGGGCACCACGAAACCCTATTTCCACTGATGCAACCTTATGTACCCGTGAGATCCCATCTTGGGGCCTTTTTCGGCACTCCACCAGAGGGGGAATCGATCACGGAGGGCTTCTACATCAACACCATAGCCTCTCCGATGATGTGTGAGTAGTTTACCACAGACCTTCGGGTCCATAGTTATTAGTTAGATGGCTTCTTCTCTCTCTTTGGATCTCAATACAAAGTTCTCCTCGATCTTCTTGGAGATCTATTCGATGTATTTCTTTTTGCGGTGTGTTTGTCGAGATCCGATGAATTGTGGGTTTATGATCAAGATTATCTATGAACAATATTTGAATCTCCTCTGAATTCTTTTATGTATGATTGGTTATCTTTGGAAGTCTCTTCGAATTATCAGTTTGGTTTGGCCTACTAGATTGATCTTTCTTGCAATGGGAGAAGTTCTTAGCTTTGGGTTCAATCTTGCAGTGTCCTTTCCTAGTGACAGCAGGGGCAGCAAGGCACGTATTGTATTGTTGCCATCGAGGATAAAAAGATGGGGTTTATATCATATTGCTTGAGTTTATCGCTCTACATCATGTCATCTTGCCTAATGCGTTACTCTGTTCTTATGAACTGAATACTCTAGATGCATGCTGGATAGCGGTCGATGTGTGGAGTAATAGTAGTAGATGCATAATCGTTTCGGTCTACTTGTCGCGGACGTGATGCCTATATACATGATCATGCCTAGATATTCTCATAATTATGCACTTTTCTATCAATTGCTCGATAGTAATTTGTTCACCCACCGTAATACTTATGCTATCTTCAGAGAAGCCACTAGTGAAACCTATGGCCCCCGGGTCTATTTTCCATCATATAAGTTTCCAATCTATTTTTACTTTGCAATCTTTACTTTCAATCTATATCATAAAAATACCAAAAATATTGATCTTATTATCTCTATCAGATCTCACTTTTGCAAGTGGCCGTGAAGGGATTGACAACCCCTTTATCATGTTGGTTGCAAGGTTCTTATTTGTTTGTGTAGGTACGAGGCGACTTGCATGTAGTCTCCTACTGGATTGATACCTTGGTTCTCAAAAACTAAGGGAAATACTTACACTACTTTGCTGCATCACCCTTTCCTCTTCAAGGGAAAAACCAACGCAAGCTCAAGAGGTAGCAGTGGCTAATAATATATAATAATTGGCCTTCAAATTGTTGGAAGAAAAACCGGGCTACCTGAGCAGTGACTCGCTTGCATTCAATAAACAGCTCATGCAAACGGCGCAGACGGCGGTTGATAATATAGACCAGACCACATGGCGGCAGTTTGCATACGTCCATTGGACAGCTTGCATGAGCGGGTGTGACCCTGATATGCTGATATTGATTGGTCCGTAAGAGCGGCAAAGGCGCTTCTATTGAGAGGCATGGCAAAGACAATCATCCATGATATAACGCCATTTTGAAATAATTGTCCTGCATATAGAAATATACAAACCAACGTAATTGCTCTTTGACAAAAACAATATGTGTCAAAAATAGATTTAGATGGATTTCACTTGATACGTTAGGCTGGAAATTATCCGCCGTGGAGTTGATGATCACCACAGTGACGATTGAAATCAATCACAGGCGATTCGCAGATGCTCGCCACCACTGATATGTAGGCACTGATAAATTTTGAGGTGACCAGACATGGCTCTGGCTCTTTTCCTCCTGTGGTCTCGCCCTTAACTCCACATTGACAGTCAACCCTCATTTTTCCAGCCCCCCAACAGGCTCCCAATTCCCTTTTCTTCAGTTTCTTCAGGTAGTACCAGCACGTGAGAGCAGATGCGACAGCAGGGGTGGAACGGGACCGGAGTAAGGACGTGGTGGGTCGGCCTGAGCGGTGCAGGAGCCAAACCCGGCGCTGCTAGTGGATGGGGTGCAACTGCATGAGGGGCCGTTCCATGGGCAGAGGAGGCAAGGGCGCGAGGGTGTGGTCCTGGACGTGCGGCAGAGACGACACAGTGCCATGAGGGGCCGGAGGCGCGACACGCGGCTCACAGCGAGGCCGACGTGACCCGGCGGAGCGGGTGGATGTGACCCGGCGGGGGCGACTTGTGCTCAGGGCAGAGGCAGCTCACGACGCGACAAGCGACTTACGGTGGGGCTGATGTGACCTGGCGGTGCGGGTGGATGTGAGCCGGCGGAGGCGACTCATCGGATTCAGCAGGAGGCAGAGGAGGCTCGCTGCAACGGCTGCGGATGAGGAAGCCCCCAGTAGCTCGGGATGCAGCGGCAGAGGAGGCGGCGAAGGCGAGGCCAGCGAGGTGACGACGAGCGGCTTACGGCGGGGCCGATGTGACCTGGCGGTGCGGGAGATGGCGATGGCAGTTTAGGTGTGATAGTGGATCAGAGGCGACTCGGCGACTTGGCGGAGGAGGAGGCCCAATGGCGACATGAGGGCGGCTCAGCCGCGGTGAGAACGGTGGCTCAAGGCTGGTGCGACGGAGACGTACCGAACAAAATCGGCGACTCGATAGTGGAATTGTGCAGGGGTGACTCGGATCGGCGGCAAGGTGAGACTGCAGCGGAGGGCGGCTGGATCAACAGCCGAAGGAGAAGGGCGTCGAAGCGGCGATTTGGACAGCCGCAGGGGCGAGGACGCCTTCGAAGTGGATGACTCAATGGCGAATTGCAGATGATACTCCGCCGATTCGGCGGCTCGAAGGGCTCGGGAGGCCTGGTGATAACCCACAAGTAGAGGGGATCGATTGTAGCCTCTTTCGATAAGTAAGAGTGTCGAACCCAACGAGGAGCTAAAGGTAGAACAAATATTCCCTCAAGTTCTATCGACCACTGATACAACTCTACGCACGCTTGACGTTCACTTTACCTAGAACAAGTATGAAACTAGAAGTACATTGTAGGTGTTGTTGGATAGGTTTGCAAGAAAGTAAAGAGCGAGTAAATAAAATCTAGGGGCTGTTTAAATAAAGACACAACTAAATTAGTTTTAGTAAAGAACTTTTTGTTACGAGAAAGTTATTTGTCCCTAGGCAATCGATAACTAGACCGGTAATGATTATTGCAATTTGATTTGAGCGAGAGGCATAAGCTAACATACTTTCTCTACTTGGATCATATGCACTTATGATTGGAACTCTAGCAAGCATCCGCAACTACTAAAGATCATTAAGGTAAAACCCAACCATAGCATTAAAGCATCAAGTCCTCTTTATCCCATACGCAAACAACCTACTTAGTCGGGTCTGTGCTTCTGTTCACTCACGCCACCCACCATAAGCAAATCATGAGCATATTGCAAACCCTACAACGGGGATCCCTCACGCTTGCGCGACACGGAGAGCACCATAGGACAGCACCAATAATAAAACATGCAACTCAAACCAATCTTGATCATCAAATAGCCCATAGGACAAAACAGATCTACTCAAACATCATAGGATAGCCATACATCATTGGGAAATAATATATATAGCGTTGATCACCATGTTTAAGTAGAGATTATAGAGGGTAAGAGAGAGGTTACACTGCTGCATAGAGGGGGGAAGAGATGGTGATGATGGCGGTGAAGTTGTTGGTGAAGATTGCGGTGATGATGATGGCCACGGTGGCGTTCCGGTGCCACAGGAAGAGAAGGGGAGAGGGGTCCCCTTCGTCTTCTTCTTCCTTGACCTCCTCCCTAGATGGGAGAAGGGTTTCCCCTCTGGTCCTTGGCCTCCATGGCGTGGGAGGGGCGAGAGCCCCTCCGAGATTGGATCTATCTCTCCGTGTCTTTCTGTTTCTGCGTTCTCCTCTGCTGCCCTTTCACCTTTTCTTTTATATCTGGAGATTCGTAACTCCGATTGGATTGAAATCTTCGCCCAGATCTTTTTCCAAAAATTAGCTTTCTTGCGGCCGAAGAAGGGCATCAACCGTCTTATGGGTGGCCCACGAGGGTTAGGGGCGCGCCTGCCTGGAGTGGGCGTGGGCCCCACCCTCGTGGCCACCTCGGGCACCGTCTCGCGTTGATTTTACTTCCCAAAAATCACAAATATTCCAAAATAATTCTCCGTCCGTTTTTATCCCGTTTGGATTCCATTTGATATGGGGTTTCTGCGAAACATAAAACATGCAACAGATAGGAACTGACACCGGGCACTGGATCAATATGTTAGTCCCAAAAAATAACATAAAAAGTTGCCAAAAGTATATGAAAGTTGAATAATATTGGCATGGAACAATCAAAAATTATAGATACGATGGAGACGTATCAGCATCCCCAAGCTTAATTCCTGCTCGTCCTCGAGTAGGTAAATGATAAAAAGATAATTTTTGATGTGGAATGCTACCTAGCATAATCTTGATCATGTATCTAATCATGGCATGAATATTAAGACACGAGTGATTCAAAGCAATAGTCTATCATTTGACATAAAAACAACAATACTTCAAGCCTACTAATAAAGCAATCATGTCTTTTCAAAATAACATGGCCAAAGAAAGTTATCCCTACAAAATCATATAGTCTGGCTATGCTCCATCTTCACCACACAAAATATTCACATCATGCACAACCCCGATGACAAGGCAAGCAATTATTTCATACTTTTGACGTTCTCAAACCTTTTCAACTTTCACGCAATACATGAGTGTGAGCCATGGACATAGCACTATAGGTGGAATAGAATAAAATGATGGGGGTTATGTGGAGAAGACAAAAAGGGAGAAAGTCTCACATCGACGCGTCTAATCAACGGGCTATGGAGATGCCCATCAATTGATGTTAATGTGAGGAGTAGGGATTGCCATGCAACGGATGCACTAGAGCTATAAGTGTATGAAAGCTCAAACTGAAACTAAGTGGGTGTGCATCCAACTTGCTTGCTCATGAAGACCTAGGGCATTTGAGGAAGCCCATCGTTGGAATATACAAGCCAAGTTCTATAATGAAAATTCCCACTAGTATATGAAAGTGATAACTAAAGAGACTCTCTATATGAAGAACATGGTGCTACTTTGAAGCACAAGTGTGGTAAAAGGATAGTAACATTCCCCCTTCTCTCTTTTTCTCTTATTTTTTTGGTTTTTTCTTTTTTTCTTTTTTGTCCTCTTTTTTTTGCCTTTCCCTTTTTTTATTTTTTTCGTCCGGAGTCTCATCCCGACTTGTGGGGGAATCATAGTCTCCATCATTCTTTCCTCACTGGGGCAATGCTCTAATAATGATGATCATCACACTTTTATTTACTTACAACTCAATATTACAACTCGATACTAGAACAAAGATATGACTCTATATGAATGCCTCCGGCGGTGTACCGGGATGTGCAACGATCTAGCGTAGCACTGACATCAAAAAACGGACAAGCCAAGAAAACATCATGCTAGCTATCTTACGATCATGCAAAGCAAGATGACAATGAATGCTCAAGTCATGTATATGATGATGATGGAAGTTGCATGGCAATATATCTCGGAATGGCTATGGAAATGCCATGATAGGTAGGTATGGTGGTTGTTTTGAGGAAGATATAAGGAGGATTATGTGTGACAGAGCGTATCGTATCACGGGGTTTGGATGCACCGACAAAGTTTGCACCAACTCTCGAGGTGAGCAAGGGCAATGCACGGTACCAAAGAGGCTAGCAATGATGGAAGGGTGAGAGTGCGTATAATCCATGGACTCAACATTAGTCATAAAGAACTCACATACTTATTGCAAAAATTTATTAGTCATCGAAACAAAGTACTACGCGCATGCTCCTAGGGGAATAGATTGGTAGGAAAAGACCATCGCTCGTCCCCGACCGCCACTCATAAGGAAGACAATCAATAAATACCTCATGCTCCAACTTCGTTACATAACGGTTCACCATACGTGCATGCTACGGGAATCACAAACTTCAACACAAGTATTTCTACGATCCACAACTACCCACTAGCATGACTCTAATATCACCATCTTTATATCGAAAAACTATTGCAAGGAATCAAACATATCATATTCAGTGATCTACAAGTTTTATGTAGGATTTTATGACTAACCATGTGAATGACCAATTCCTGTCATCTCTCTAATAGATATAAGTGAAGCAAGAGAGTTTAATTCTTTCTACAAAAGATATACCCATGCTCTAACAAATATAAGTGAAGCAAAAGAGCATTCTACAAATGGCGGTTGTCTAAGTGAAGAGAAACAGGCAATCCAAACTTCAAATGATATAAGTGAAGCACATGAAGCATTCTATAAAGCCGTACTCAAAAGATATAAGTGAAGTTCAAAGAGCATTCTACAAAACAACCAAGGACTATCTCATACCAGCATGGTGCATAAAATAAAAATGAAAACTAAAGCAAAAGATGCTCCAAGATTGCACATATCGCATGAACGAAACGAATCCGAAAACATACCGATACTTGTTGAAGAAAGAGGGGATGCCTTCCGGGGCATCCCCAAGCTTAGACGCTTGAGTCTCCTTGAATATTTAATTGGGGTGCTTTGGGCATACCCAAGCTTGAGCTCTTGCCTCTCTTCCTTCTTCTCACATCGAGACGTTCTCGATCATCGAACACTTCATCCACACAAAACTTCAACAGAAAACTCGGTAAGATCCGTTAGTATAATAAAGCAAATCACTACACTAAGTACTGTTACAAACCAATTCATATTTTGTTTTTGCATTGTGTCTACTGTAATATAGCTTTTTCATGGCTTAATCCACTGATATAAATCGATAGTTTCATCAAAACAAGCAAACTATGCATCAAAAACAGAATCTGTCTAAAACAGAACAGTCTGTAATAATCTGAACATTCACCATACTTCTGATACTTGAAAAATTCTGCCAAAATTAGGACAAATAAAATATTTGTATCGAAAGACAGTGCAAAAGAATCAGAACCATTCGACGTTCCAGTAAAAAATTAAATATCGCGCACTACAGCCAAAGTTTCTGTCCTGCACCGTACAAACCAACAAGTATTGTAACATCCTAAAGGCAAACCTTGGCACATTATTTTTATTTCTAAACTTTATAAAGGCACACAACAGAAATAAACGACTCTCTAAAACTTCCGGGTTGTCTCCCTGGCAGCGCTTTCTTTAAAGCCATTAAGCTAGGCATATAGTGCTCAAGTAATGAATCCACCCGGATCCCAAGGTATATCAAAGCCAATTTTAATTAACAATGATTTGTAATTTAGTAGTGAGCACAAAGCAACATATATCATGCAACAACGAAGTCTAAATCTCTTCCTATGCATCGGCATGTCATAAAAGAACAATTCATGCACACACAGTAAAGGCCAATGCATAGTATAAACAGTTTCTTGCAATTTTATCATATTGGAAACATAGAGAGGTGGAGATATAGTTCCTCTGTCATAATAATTGCAAGTAAGAGCAGCAAGCACATGCATATTATATTCATCAAAATCATCATGTGCAACGGTAAAAGACAACCCATCAATATAATCCTTCATAAGAGCAAACTTCTCCGATATAGTGTAGTCGGGAGAATTCAAAAAGATAATAGGACTATCATGCGTGGGTGCAATAGCAACAATTTCATGTTTAACATAAGGAACTATAGCAAGTTCATCTCCGTAAGCATAATTCATATTGGCATCTTGGCCACAAGCATAGCAAGCATCATCAAAAAGGGATATTTCAAGAGAATCAACGGGATCATAATAGTCATCATAGCGATCATCCTTCGGTAAGCATGAAGGGAAATTAAACAATGTATGAGTTGAAGAGTTACTCTCATTAGAAGGTGGGCACGGGTAGCTAATCCGCTCTTCCTCCTTTTGTTCTTCACTCTCCTCCTCATCTTTTTCATCCAATGAGCTCACAGTTTCATCAATTTCTTCTTCCACAGATTCCTGCAAAATATTAGTCTCTTCTTGGACAGCGGAGACTTTCTCAATAAGTGCATTAATATCGGAATTGTATTCATAATTCTCATAGCAATATTTGAGGATAGCTAAATTTTCAGGTCTATAAGAAGCATCATCAAAATCTTCGAACTCTTTAAACATAGATTCAATTTCATAAGCACCCATAAAAGCAACAAATTCTTCTATTTGTTCCACATCATAGTAATCATATATACCATTTGCATAAGAAGCTAAGGTTTTATTATCATTAAATTTGCATGAAAAGGGAAGGTGTGGAGCCTTCATCCTAGAGCAACAAGTATAATCATAACTCAAGCATAGTTGCCTAGCATACCACTTCAATATATGAATTTGATCCCATAATAGTTTCCCTTTTTGTGTCAAGCGGTAATCCCTAAGGTATTCACGTTGATCCAACGTTACTCCCATTACATAATTGAATGGGGTTTTCTCAGGATTATCAAAGTAGTACATAATATCTTTCACATAACCAACATCGAGGGTTTTAGGAGGTTCCCCATCTCCATGAGTGGCAAGTACACCTAATTTTTTTGGTATTTCGTGTTCTATATCCATAACTAAAGATAGAGAACAACTTAACAACAAATAAAAATTACTTAGTGATAAAGCAAACAAGCACACACGAGAATATTCACCCCACGCTATTGCTCCCCGGCAACGGCGCCAGAAAAAGGTCTTGATAACCCACAAGTATAGCGGATCAATTGTAGCCTCTTTCGATAAGTAAGAGTGTCGAACCCAACGAGGAGCTAAAGGTAGAACAAATATTCCCTCAAGTTCTATCGACCACCGATACAACTCTACGCACGCTTGACGTTCGCTTTACCTAGAACAAGTATGAAACTAGAAGTACTTTGTAGGTGTTGTTGGATAGGTTTGCAAGAAAGTAAAGAGAGAGTAAATAAAATCTAGGGGCTGTTTAAATAAAGACACTACTAAATTAGTTTTAGTAAAGAACTTTTTGTTATGAGAAAGTTATTTGTCCCTAGGCAATCGATAACTAGACCGGTAATGATTATTGCAATTTTATTTGAGGGAGAGGCATAAGCTAACATACTTTCTCTACTTGGATCATATGCACTTATTGGAACTCTAGCAAGCATCCGCAACTACTAAAGATCATTAAGGTAAAACCCAACCATAGCATTAAAGCATCAAGTCCTCTTTATCCCATACGCAAACAACCTACTTACTTGGGTCTGTGCTTCTGTTCACTCACGCCACCCACCATAAGCAAATCATGAACATATTGCAAACCCTACAGCGGGGATCCCACATGCTTGCGCGACACGGAGAGCACCATAGGACAGCACCAATAATAAAACATGCAACTCAAACCAATCTTGATCATCAAATAGCCCATAGGACAAAACGGATCTACTCAAACATCATAGGATAGCCATACATCATTGGGAAATAATATATAGCATTGAGCACCATGTTTAAGTAGAGTTTACAGCGGGTAAGAGAGAGGTTACACCGCTGCATAGAGGGGGGAAGAGTTGGTGATGATGGCGGTGAAGTTGTTGGTGAAGATTGCGGTGATGATGATGGCCACGGCGGCGTTCTGGCGCCACCGGAAGAGAAGGGGAGAGGGTTCCCCTTCGTCTTCTTCTTCCTTGACCTCCTCCCTAGATGGGAGAAGGGTTTCCCCTCTGGTCCTTAGCCTCCATGGCGTGGGAGGGGCGAGATCCCCTCCGAGATTGGAACTATCTCTCTGTGTCTCTCTGTTTCTGCGTTCTCCTCTGCTGCCCTTTCACCGTTTCTTTTATATCTGGATATCCGTAACTCCGATTGGATTGAAACCTTCGCCCAGATCTTTTCCCAAAAATTAGCTTTCTTGCGGCCGAAGAAGGGCATCAACCGTCTTATGGGTGGCCCATGAGGGTCAGGGGCGCGCCTGCCTGGAGTGGGCATGGGCCCCACCCTCGTGGCCACCTCGGGCACCGTCTCGCGTTGATTTTACTTCCAAAAAATCACAAATATTCCAAAATAAATCTCCGTCCGTTTTTATCCTGTTTGAATTCCGTTTGATATGGGGTTTCTGCGAAACATAAAACATGCAATAGACAAGAACTGGCACTGGGCACTGGATCAATATGTTAGTCCCAAATAATAATATAAAAAGTGCCAAAAGTATATGAAAGTTGAATAATATTGGAATGGAACAATCAAAAATTATAGATACGACGGAGACGTATCACCTGGCGGCTCGAGGCCACAGCAATTCTGCGGTAATAAGGGCAGCCCACAACGCGGCCGGCTCGACGAGAAAAGTTGTAGCAATAGAGGTAAGTTTTGAGACGAGCCATGGCGGAGCTCGGCAGCTTGACGCAGTAGGTTAGTGATGACTTGGACACGTTGCGTAGCCGGCTCGTGGTGGCTCGGCAATAGCCGCGTGGCCACAAACAGCCATGAATACAGCCGCGGTGGCGAAGTGGATGGCCAGCGGAGCGACGGTTGAGGAAGGAGGTAGCGGGAGGCCAGAAGCCCTCCAGCGAGAGTGGGCCGGGGCAGCTTGTAGACGGCGGTGGCTCAAGGTGTAGGGCCTGCGACGAGGCGGCTCACAGCAGGGACCGGCGGCTCAGAACATCCGCGAGGCCGGAGCAGTCACGAAGGTGCGGCGGTCTTGGTCGAAGTGAGCAACGAGGTGTCTCAAAACGTGATGGCGACTTAAGGCGAGGTGGCGGCCAGTTTCAAAACAGCGGTGCAGCCTTGAGGCCCGGCAACTAGGCGCACCGGCGTGTCGCTGCCGTCGCAGCCGACCACGGCGGGTTAGCAGATCTGGCGAAGTAGCATCCGGTTTGGGGCAAGTCTTCCGTCTCTGGGTCGTAGTTGACTTTGTTTTCTCTGGTTTGGAGTTTAGTACAGGTACACGTGACGGCAGCATTTGATCGGATACTTTAGGAAAATCCTTTTGATCTCAGCGACCCAAGTCCACCAAATACGTTGTAGTATGGCGGCGTAACCCTAACTCCTCTTGATCTCAACTTTGTATAATCCATCGCTGAAAAATTCCTTTGATCTTTGACTGATGAACTTCCGATTGATGTGAATCCTTCCAAACCGGTTATTTTTCATCCGAAAAAATTGCAAACTTCTCCATCCCTGGGAGAGATCCCTTCAAGAACTCATCACCACCGTGCGCTTGCCCCACAGTGGGCACCAACTGTCGTGGAATTGTCACGGCAGATGTCCTAGTGTGAGGACTTAGTCCTGATGCCAACGCATCTATGTGGTAGCTTGAGAGGGGATGATTGGGATGAGAGACGCGAGGCAGATCAACACACAAGACAAGGATTTAGACGGCTTCGGGCCCCGGGAAACATCATCCGGTAATAGCCCTACATGTTGTTTGTGGCTAGGTCTCATTATGCTCATGAGGGAGTCGCCGCATAAGCCAGCTCCCCTTTAGTTGTGTCTAGCCTTAGCGATTCTTTTCTCCCCTCTTGAGGTGCCCTGCCCCTCCTTATATAAGTTGAAGGGGCGGGTTACATGTAGAGTCCAACTCGGATCTGGACTTAAGCTATTCTGACTTCTCATCACGGGCTTTTCTCCGTGGGCTTCTTAACGTCTTGGGCTTCTTAATGCCTCGGGCTTATTAACCCCCGACGAATCTGTTACAATCTGACTTACCATCTGGCTTACCTTCCGGCTTACTATCTGACTTAACATCTACCGGCTTACCATCTGGGTTAACATCTGCCGGCTTACCATCTGGATTACCATCTACCGGCTTAACATCTGGCTTACCATCTGGTTTACCCTTTGGCTTAACATCTGCCGACTTAACATCTGCTGGGTCACCAATGAAACACCAAGTCCCAGCCGGGTCATATCTCCAGCCGGGTCATACCTCGGGGTATATCCCTGACAGGCTGGCTGCTGCACTGGTGCGGTGGCTGGGTCTTCACGAAGATCCGCATGCCACCACGCAGGTGCTTGCCTGGTTGGCCTAGAAGCTGCATGCTGCCACGTAGGTGTGCGCCTAGTTAGCAGGCAGGCTGCTGCATTGGAACAACCATGGGCATGGAAACCTTGGTAGGTGCGGGCCTAGTTGTGGCCCCGTAGATGTCCCCGGCAAGGGTCTTGCCGGGGGCCTTCGTCTTCTGGTTCTCATCTAGTCTTGCAAGCCTCTGGTCTTCACAAAGATCTGCATGTGTAACATCCCAAATTTTCAATTTGGAATGTTATACATAGATCATCATTGCATATCATGTTTTATTGCATTTTGACAAATCCTCGATAAATCCTAAGCAACTCAAGGACCCTCGGAGAGAGTTGGGGATTTTCTCGAATTTTCTTATTTGATTTTTCAAACGAGGATTGGGATTTTTAATTATTTTTCTCTCCGGAAAAATATTTCATTTTTAAGATAAACGAGAGGAGAAAATATGACTTCTCCAAAACAATTGAAATACTGGAGGAAAAATGTTAAAAACATTATTTGGAATTTATTTGGATTTATTTGCAATTTTTATTGCATTTAAAAAATATGCATGTTTCAAAATATTTATTTTTGATTTTAAAAATGTTCACCCTATTCTAGATTTTCTAAC
>NC_057808.1:143532264-143540379 GCF_018294505.1 Triticum aestivum | reverse complement strand
CCTCCGCCCCCGAGCCCCGCACCCCGCCGCCGAGCCGCGCCCGCCGGAGCCCTCGCCGGAGCGAGCCCCGTCGAGGTACTGCCGCCGCCGTTCCCGTCGTGTTGACCGGTTTTCTAAAAAAAACCCTTTTGTTTAAAAAAAAACCCTAGATCGGTTTTTTCTCGGTTTTCTTATTTTACGAGCGTTCACCGAACCGTTCGTTTCAACGAACGCGTTCGTCGGTTTTTCTCTGTTAACGAACGTCCGTTCTTTAACCGTTCGTCCGTTTTTCTTTTTCGGCGGATTTTTCTCGTTATTTTTTCAGATTCGATTTCTGATCGAATCTTCGTTTCTGTTTAACTTCTCGCTCGTTTATCGGAATCAGGTGATTCAAGCGCCTAGAGTTTCGTCTCGAAATTCTCTTTCCGTTTAACCTACTCAAACAAGTTTTTGCTACAGTAAAATTCGACCTAGACCCAGATTAGCAAACGAAGTTTCTTTCTTCCGCCGTTTAACTTTCGTTGCTTCTTTTGAGTTGATTCTTTTTGCAAACCGGAGTTCTTAAGTTGAACTTTCTGGTTGGATTTTTCATTCGAATTTTATCTGTGCATTAGATGAGTACTGATTGTATGCTTGTTTGTTTGCGATAGAGTACCCGGAGTGTGCCGCTTGTTACTTCGACTCGCTAGGTTTTGCGGACCATCAGCAAGGCAAGTAACACTTTGATCATACCCCGTTCATACCCAGTTTTTATTGCATTAGATCTTTTCCTCAAACACATTGCATGATTAGGATCTAATTAAACTGTGGGTATTGGGAAGTAGCTGAGGTAGTACCTATTACCTGTTTTATTCATCAAACCCTTGGGAGTTACTTCTACGTTGATATTATATCGCCGTGCTATGCGTAGACGTGGATTGGGTTTGAGAGATATTCATGACAGATGTGAGTGTTTAATAATGGTTCAACTTAAGGTGGCAACTAAAACTCACATCTGGGTGGATTGAGGCACCTGGAGAACCCAGTGTTGTTTGTATGTATAAGGTCCGCCACCCAGGCTCAAAGGGATCATAAGATATTTCATGCTAGAAACTTCCGTGTGCAGCCGCAAGCTATTATGGGCTCTAGCATAGCTGAGTAGGTTACAGGATCTCTTGAAGAGGTGGACTAGCAGATGTAGGGGAAAGTAGGTGTACCGGTCCATCCAGAGTAGAGAGTGACTATTTCTGAAAGACTGTGTCTCGGTCATCCGTTTCTCAAACATCATGCAGTGCGAGAATCAAGCGGAGGCGATCGAGTCTTGTGGGAAAAGTGCACAAACCTCTGCAGAGTGTACAAACTGATCATGATTAGCCGTGTCCCCGGTTATGGACAACTTGAGTATCTAGTACCTGGATTATCATTTGAATCTCATCACCATGATACTTATAATTAATTTTGTTGGGTTTAATCACGTTCTTAATTGGGATTGAGATGCTGTCAACCATCTCAATGTTTCACAACCACCATGATAGTTAAAAAAAATTATTCCTTTGAAGTAGGATAAAATTGGCTTTTCGCAAAAATGTAACCATAGAGCTTTCCACCAGCCACATATGCATGTAGTATAGCATTATTATTGTTCATTGCTCTCTATGTGCTACATTGCCAGCATATTCTATGTGCTGACCCGTTTTCGGGCTGCAACGTTTCATGTTGCAGACTTTTCAGACGACGAGTAAGGTGCCTTAGGTCGTGGTCTTATACTCAGTGATGCTGCTGGAGTTGATGGACTCACTTATCTTCCAAGTCTTCCGCTGTTATCGTTTTTAGATGGCCTTAAGCCATATTTATCATACTTAATATCTTCGGAGATATTCGATGTAATAAGTGTGTGATTGCTACTCTGTTATAAATCCTCCATTTGTACTGTGCGTGTCAGCATTACTGATCCAGGGATGACACTGGTGCACAGCAGCACAGGCCATTTGAGGTCTGGTCGCTACAAAGTTGGTATCAGAGCACACGCTGACTGTAGGACACGACCACTAAGCTTAAAGCCCTAGAAAACTTCTCTCTTCTCATTTCTGACTCCTCTCCACTTTCTACTCTTTGAGGAATGGCGAATGCAAGGAGCAAGTTCATGCAACCCGACGAAGACACGCCATTTGGACGACACCTAAAGGAAGTCACCAAGTACTTGAACATAGGAATACCAAGCGTCACCGGAACCTGCAACGCTACATTACCTGAAGAGGAGAGCTGGAAGATTCAAGTTATCATTCCAGGAAGGACGTTTGCGCCAATTACGGAACCCATAAGATTGGTTTTCGAAGCACCAACTTGGAGTTTAGGGAAGAGCATGGCCGCACACATCGCCATGGGACGCATTGGAGAAGTCTACCACCAGGAGCTTAAGGATACAATTTATCAAATTTGTGGACGTCGAGACGCGCAATGGGAGATGATCAAGACCAAGAAGGATGGATCAATTGCAGCTTTCATCCAGGAGCAGAACCAACATATTCGACGCCAGGAGAACCAGATATGCACGGACAAGGAAGAACTGAAGAAGGCATTCACGAAGATCAAGGAACTCCAAGAAGAACTCAAGACTACACGCGAAGATTATTTGGAGGAAATCAACGCACTAGTAGGGAAGATTGACGACCTGGAGAATAAGATTGGAGCATTCATGGGAAATCCAGTACCAGAAGCAGAAGTCGACGAATGCACTTGTCCGGATAACTACATCATCATCGACGACACCGACTCGGAACCAAGTGAAGACGAATGGATTGATGAAGCTGGAGCAGACATCATGGAGTCTTCAACGGATCAGAATTTTTAGTAGACCACCATACCAGTAGTAGTTTTACCTCCATTCAGTACTATAGTTCAAGCACTTTGTAATGCTAGTTAGATCGATTGTTTTGTCTTGTTTGGATTGATTGAGTGATATTGATTGAATTTGTCTCATGAGCATATGGGTAGTGTTTTCTCTCTAGACCTCATTCTATTCTTAATTCTCATCTTTTCTAAACCCATCAGATGCCTCCGAGACGCGACACCGGATTTGTTTTCCCGCCAGAGATCACCCAGTTGATTCAGCAACGGAATGCCTTGATGCAAGTGTTAGTTCAGAACCAAGGCAACAACAACAACAACCCACCGCCACCACCACCTATTGATCACCTAGCCCGTTTCTTAAGGCTAAACCCGCTGGTGTTTTCCAGTAGCACCGAGCCGATTGTAGCAGATGATTGGCTCCGCAAAGTTGGAAGGGGGTTGACCACTGCAGGATGCACAGATGCGGAAAGAGTGCGTTTTGCCGCACATCAGCTTGATGGACCCGCAGCATCATGGTGGGAAAATTATACAGCCACGCACCCCATTGACACTGTCACATGGGACCAGTTTCAGCAAGCTTTCCGTACAGCTCATGTTTCAGCAGGAGCTATGGCTATGAAGAAACGTGAGTTTCATAACCTACGCCAAGGAGGACGCACCGTAGGCCAGTATGTGGAAGATTTCAGTAAATTAGCACGTTATGCACCAGATGACGTTGCTACGGATGCAGCCAAGCAGGAGAAGTTTCTGGAAGGATTGAATGACGAGCTAAGTATGCAGTTGATGGTAGCAACCTTCAACAACTACCAGGAGCTGGTAGATAGAGCTCTCATGATAGAAGGGAAGCAACAACAGATCGAAAACCGCAAATGAAGTATGGACAAGGGAAGTATAATTCTGGAGCCCAGCAGAAGCCACGATTTACCCCGAAGCCGGGAGGACAGTTTCAGCATACCCATGGAGGAGGTAGTTCGCACAACCATAATGGCTCCAAGAATGGTAATGGGAATGGAGGAGGAAACGGACAGAACCGCACCAACCCATCTACCCCAACCAAGAGAGATCTAAGTCACATTACTTGTTTCAAGTGCCAGAAGACGGGACATTATGCTACCGATTGTCCCGAAGCCCTAAATGGAAATGGCAATGGAAGCTCTGGGAAGAAGCCGAACCCGTTCAACAAAGGACATGTGAACCACGTGAGCGTGGACGAGATTGAAGCTCAGCCTGATGCAGTAATAGGTAAGTTTTTGGTTAAGTCATTTACTGCAACCGTTCTTTTCGATACTGGTGCATCGCATTCATACATATCAAGGGGATTCGTAGACAAGTTTAAGATGTCCACCCAAGTTCTCAAAAGCCCCATGTTAGTAACCTCGCCAGGAGCAGAGTATATGGCCACCCAAGGATGTTTTCAGATACCATTGGCCATGGGAAGGCATGTTTTCCCCACAGACCTCATTGTTTTGGAATCGCAAGGTTTGGATGTGATTCTGGGAATGGATTGGCTATCGTTGTATGGAGGAAACATCGATTGTGCCAGCAAGACTATTTTGCTTACCACCCCGGAAGGAAAAAGGATCAAGTATGTATCCAGGCATATGCCGAAGAGGACTCAAGTAAATTCCTTATCAGGAGTTGTACAGGAGGAAGTACCAGTGGTGAAGGACTATCCGGATGTATTTCCAGAAGAGTTGCTAGGCATGCCACCAGATAGAGACATTGAGTTCTTGATTGAACTTTTGCCAGGCACAGGGCCAATATCTAAGAGACCGTACAGGATGCCCGCAAAGGATTTGGAGGAAATTAAGAAGCAGATCAAGGAGTTACTGGATAAAGGCTATATTCGCCCAAGTTCGTCACCTTGGGGATCACCAGTACTTCTAGTGGAGAAGAAAGATGGATCACTAAGGATGGTTGTTGATTACCGAGGATTGAATGAAGTGACCATCAAAAACAAGTACCCGCTGCCGATGATCAATGATTTGTTTGACCGCCTGCAAGGAGCTAAAGTATTTTCCAAGATCGATCTACGATCGGGATACCATCAGTTAAAGATTCGAGAGCAGGATATACCCAAGACAGCATTTACCACCAGATATGGATTGTATGAGTATACCGTTATGTCATTTGGACTGACTAACGCACCGGCCTATTTCATGAACCTGATGAACAAAGTGTTTATGGAGTTTTTGGATAAGTTCGTCGTGGTGTTCATTGATGATATTTTAATCTTTTCCAAGGATGAAGAAGAGCATGAGGAGCATTTGCGATTGGTACTTGAGAAGCTCAGAGAACATCAGCTATATGCCAAGTTCAGCAAATGTGAGTTTTGGTTGAAGGAAGTTGGATTCCTTGGACATGTTATTTCTGGAGAAGGAATAGCAGTAGACCCTGCCAAGGTTGACACAGTGACAAGTTGGGAATCACCCACGACAGTTGGAGAAATCCGGAGTTTTCTTGGACTCGCAGGATACTACCGGAGATTTATCGAAAATTTCTCAAGGATTGCTAAGCCCATGACTGAGCTATTGAAGAAGGACACCAAGTTTAATTGGACTGAGGATTGTGAAGCTAGTTTCCAGGAGTTGAAGAAACGATTGGTTACCTCACCCGTGTTGATTCTGCCAGATCAACGCAAGGACTATGACGTTTATTGCGACGCTTCTCGTCGAGGACTTGGAGCAGTGCTTATGCAGGAAGGAAGAGTTGTTTCGTATGCTTCACGACAACTTAAACCCCATGAGAAAAATTATGCTACGCATGACTTGGAATTAGCAGCCGTGGTGCATGCATTGAAGACATGGAGACATTTTCTCATCGGAAACCATTGTGAGGTGTACACGGATCACAAGAGTTTGAAGTACATTTTCACGCAGAAGGAGTTAAACCTCAGACAGAGGAGATGGTTGGAGCTCATTAAAGACTATGATATGAGATTGCATTATCACCCTGGAAAGGCTAACGTAGTAGCAGAAGCGTTGAGCCGCAAGATCATATCAGCACCCTCATGACAGGAGAATTACCTCAGGAGTTAGCCGAGGACCTTCGCGAGCTATGCTTGGAGATAGTCCCTAGAGGCTATTTAGCGACATTGGAGATTCAGTCTACCTTGATGGAAAAGATCAGAGAAGCTCAGAAGTCAGACAAGAAGATTAAAGAGATAAAGGAGAAGATGAGCAAAGGAAAAGCCAAGGGATTTCGTGAAGATGAGCACGATACCTTATGGTTTGAAGACCGTGTATATGTACCAAATGATCCGGAGATCAGGAAGTTGATTTTGCAAGAAGCCCATGATTCACCGTACTCGATTCACCCAGGGAATACCAAGATGTATTTGGATTTGAAGAATATTTTCTGGTGGACCGGAATGAAGAAGGATATTGCGGAGTATGTAGCAGTTTGTGATGTATGTCAGAGAGTGAAGGCAGAGCATCAGAAGCCAGCAGGATTGCTAAAACCATTGCCGATACCCGAATGGAAGTGGGATAAAATAGGCATGGATTTTATCACAGGATTACCAAAGACTCGTTCAGGCTATGACTCGATATGGGTTGTAGTCGACCGTTTGACGAAAGTGGCTCATTTCATTCTAGTAAAGACCACTTACACCAGTGCTAAGTTGGCTAAGATATACATGACCAGGATCGTATGTTTGCATGGAGTTCCGAGGACCATTGTATCAGACAGAGGAACCCAATTTACCTCGAAGTTTTGGAAGCAGTTACATGAAACATTGGGAACCAGGCTGGAATTTAGTACAGCATTTCACCCACAGACAGATGGACAGACCGAGAGAGTCAACCAGATTTTGGAGGACATGTTGAGAGCATGTGCGCTAGATTATGGATCTAGTTGGGACGACAATTTGCCATATGCAGAGTTTTCATATAACAACAGTTATCAAACCAGTTTGAAGATGGCCCCTTTCGAAGCTTTGTACGGAAGGAGGTGCAGAACACCGTTGTTATGGGACAAAGTTGGAGACCGTCAGTTGTTTGGACCAGATTTGATTAAGGAGTCTGAACAGAAAGTGAAGTTGATTTGCGATAGGCTCAAGGTAGCCCAGTCCAGGCAGAAGAGCTATGCTGATTCTAAACGCAAGGAGACCGTTCATGAAGTCGGAGACAGAGTGTATCTTCGACTATCACCACTTCGAGGAGTGAAGCGCTTTGGAGTTAAGGGAAAGTTAGCGCCTCGTTTTATCGGACCATACAGAGTGTTGGAACGTATGGGAGAAGTTGCTTACAAGCTGGAATTGCCCAAGGATTGTCTGGAGTACATGATGTATTTCATGTTTCACAGTTGAAGAAGTGCCATGCAGAGATGGCTGAGATACCACTGAGAGATACTGTGCCACTAGAAGCGATTCAGTTGGAAAGTGATTTGACTTATGAGGAGAAACCTGTTAGGATTCTCAAGTATGCCAGCCGAGTTACCCGCAGCAAGGTTATCAAGTTTTGCAAAGTTCAGTGGAGTCACCACACAGAAGATGAGGCCACCTGGGAGCGAGAGGAAGATCTACGGAAAAACCACTCCCACCTGTTTTCTAGCCAACCCGAATCTCGAGGGCGAGATTCATCTTAAGGGGGGTAGGTTTGTAACATCCCAAATTTTCAATTTGGAATGTTATACATAGATCATCATTGCATATCATGTTTTATTGCATTTTGACAAATCCTCGATAAATCCTAAGCAACTCAAGGACCCTCGGAGAGAGTTGGGGATTTTCTCGAATTTTCTTATTTGATTTTTCAAACGAGGATTGGGATTTTTAATTATTTTTCTCTCCGGAAAAATATTTCATTTTTAAGATAAACGAGAGGAGAAAATATGACTTCTCCAAAACAATTGAAATACTGGAGGAAAAATGTTAAAAACATTATTTGGAATTTATTTGGATTTATTTGCAATTTTTATTGCATTTAAAAATTATGCATGTTTCAAAATATTTATTTTTGATTTTAAAAATTTTCACCCTATTCTAGATTTTCTAACTAGACGGGGAAAATTTATTTCGTATTTTTCTGATTTTTATTTATTTTTCTATGCAATTTTCTTCGCGGAACTTATTTAAAAAAAACGCGCTTGCCCGACTGGGCCGAGGCCCAGCCGAAGCCAGGCCGGCCCGCCCCGTCGCCTTCCTCCTCCCGCACGCCGACGCGCCGCCGGAGTCCGCCGCCCGCACGCCTCCCGAGCCCGACCCCTTCCCCAAGCCTCCTAGCACCCCCCTTGCTATAGATAGCCCCCCCTCCGTTTTCGCCGCCACCATCGCCGGAGGAGCCGCCGCCGCAGCATCTAGCCACG
>NC_057808.1:143452233-143532160 GCF_018294505.1 Triticum aestivum | reverse complement strand
CTCCGCCCCCGAGCCCCGCACCCCGCCGCTGAGCCGCGCCCGCCGGAGCCCTCGCCGGAGCGAGCCCCGTCGAGGTACTGCCGCCGCCGTTCCCGTCGTGTTGACCGGTTTTCTAAAAAAAAACCCTCTTGTTTAAAAAAAAACCCTAGATCGGTTTTTTTCTCGGTTTTCTTATTTTACGAGCGTTCACCGAACCGTTCGTTTCAACGAACGCGTTCGTCGGTTTTTCTCTGTTAACGAACGTCCGTTCTTTAACCGTTCATCCGTTTTTCTTTTTCGGCGGATTTTCTCGTTATTTTCTCATATTCGATTTCTGATTGAATCTTCGTTTCTGTTTAACTTCTCGCTCGTTTATCAGAATCAGGTGATTCAAGCGCCTAGAGTTTTGTCTCGAAATTCTCTTTCCGTTTAACCTACTCAAACAAGTTTTTGCTACAGTAAAATTCGACCTAGACCCAGATTAGCAAATGAAGTTTCTTTCTTCCGCCGTTTAACTTTCGTTGCTTCTTTTGAGTTGATTCTTTTTGCAAACCGGAGTTCTTAAGTTGAACTTTTTGGTTGGATTTTTCATTCGAATTTTATCTGTGCATTAGATAGTACTGATTGTATGCTTGTTTGTTTGCGATAGAGTACCCGGAGTGTGCCGCTTGTTACTTCGACTCGCTAGGTTTTGCGGACCATCAGCAAGGCAAGTAACACTTTGATCATACCCCGTTCATACCCAGTTTTTATTGCATTAGATCTTTTCCTCAAACACATTGCATGATTAGGATCTAATTAAACTGTGGGTATTGGGAAGTAGCTGAGGTAGTACCTATTACCTGTTTTATTCATCAAAACCTTGGGAGTTACTTCTACGTTGATATTATATCGCCGTGCTATGCGTAGAAGTGGATTGGGTTTGAGAGATATTCATGACAGATGTGAGTGTTTAATAATGGTTCAACTTAAGGTGGCAACTAAAACTCACATCTGGGTGGATTGAGGCACCTGGAGAACCCAGTGTTGTCTGTATGTATAAGGTCCGCCACCCAGGCTCAAAGGGATCATAAGATATTTCATGCTAGAAACTTCCGTGTGCAGCCGCAAGCTATTATGGGCTCTAGCATAGCTGAGTAGGTTACAGGATCTCTTGAAGAGGTGGACTAGCAGATGTAGGGGAAAGTAGGTGTACCGGTCCATCCAGAGTAGAGAGTGACTATTTCTGAAAGACTGTGTCTCGGTCATCCGTTTCTCAAACATCATGCAGTGCGAGAATCAAGCGGAGGCGATCGAGTCTTGCGGGAAAAGTGCACAAACCTCTGCAGAGTGTACAAACTGATCATGATTAGCCGTGTCCCCGGTTATGGACAACTTGAGTATCTAGTACCTGGATTATCATTTGAATCTCATCACCATGATACTTATAATTAATTTTGTTGGGTTTAATCACGTTCTTAATTGGGATTGAGATGCTGTCAACCATCTCAATGTTTCACAACCACCATGATAGTTAAAAAAAATTATTCCTTTGAAGTAGGATAAAATTGGCTTTTCGCAAAAATGTAACCATAGAGCTTTCCACCAGCCACATATGCATGTAGTATAGCATTATTATTGTTCATTGCTCTCTATGTGCTACATTGCCAGCATATTCTATGTGCTGACCCATTTTCGGGCTGCAACGTTTCATGTTGCAGACTTTTCAGACGACGAGTAAGGTGCCTTAGGTCGTGGTCTTATACTCAGTGATGCCGCTGGAGTTGATGGACTCACTTATCTTCCAAGTCTTCCGTTGTTATCGTTTTTAGATGGCCTTAAGCCATATTTATCATACTTAATCTCTTCGGAGATATTCGATGTAATAAGTGTGTGATTGCTACTCTGTTATAAATCCTCCATTTGTACTGTGCGTGTCAGCATTACTGATCCAGGGATGACACTGGTGCATAGCAGCACAGGCCATTTGAGGTCTGGTCGCTACAGCATGCCACCATGCAGGCGCCTCCTGAGCCTTGGTTCCAATGTTGTCGATGGTGTCGGGACTCTTAGGCTCAAGGGTGGCAGTCTTGCTGGTGTTGGGTAAGTTGCCCCGGCAAGGTTCTTTCCCGGGCAGCGTACGTCATCTCCGGCAGGCTCTTGCCGGGGGAAGCCCACCTTGCCCCTTCGCTCTTCGCGCCTCTGGTTTCAGTGCTGCTCTGGTAGTCTTGTATCTTTGCTTCCTCCGCCCCGCCAAGCGCGGCCGCAGGTGTGGCTAGAACTGCCCGTGCACAAGTAAAGGGGTACAGAAGGCCCCTACTTTTGTACACCGACACAGAGGCATTCATATAGTCATCATGTATCAGTTTTATCGAGTTGTAATATCGAGTTGTAAGTAAATAAAAGTGTGATGATCATCATTATTAGAGCATTGCCCCAATGATGAAAGGATGATGGAGGCTATGATTCCCTCATGTCGGGATGAGACTTCGGACTTACAAAAATAAAAAGTGGCCAAAGAGCTGAAAAAAGAGAGGCCAAAGAGCCCAAAATAAAAAATATATATAAAAAGAGCAAATAAAAAAATGAGAGAAAAAGAGAGAAGGGGCAATGTTACTATCCTTTTACCACGCTCGTGCTTCAGAGTAGCTCCATGTTTTTCATATGGAGAGTCTCTTGAGTTATCACTTTCATATACTAGTGTGAATTTTTAATTATCGAACTTGGCTTGTATATTATGATGATGGGCTTCCTCAAATGCCCGAGGTCTTCATGAGCAAGCAAGTTGGATGCACACCCACTTACTTTCATTTCTGAGCTTTCATACACTTATAGATCTAGTGCATCCATTGCATGGCAATCCCTACTCACTTGCATCGATATCGTTTGATGGGCATCTTCATAGCCCATTAATTTTCCTAGTTGATGTGAGACTTTCTCCTTTTTGTCTTCTCCTCACAACCACCATATTCTATTCCACATATAGTGCTATATCCATGGTTCACGCTCATGTATTGTGTGAAAGTTGAAAAGGCTTGAGAACATCAAAAGTATGAAACAATTCTTGGCTTGTCATCGGGGTTGTGCATGATGAAATACTTTGTGTGATGAAGATGGAGCATAGCCAGACTATATGATTTTGTAGGGATAACTTTCTTTGGCCATGTTATTTTGAGAAGACATGATTGCTTTATTAGTATGCTTGAAGTATTATTGCCTTAATATCAAATGATAGACTATTACTTTGAATCACTCGTGTCTTAATATTCATGCCATGATTAGATTATAAGATCAATATTATGCTAGGTAGCATTCCACATGAAAAACTATATTTTTTATCATTTATCTACTCGAGGATGAGCAGGAATTAAGCTTGGGGATGCTGATATGTCTCCATCGTATCTATAATTTTTGATTGACTCATGCCAATATTCTACAACTTTCATATAGTTTTGGCAACTTTTTATATTATTTTTGGGACTAACATGTTGATCCAGTGCCCAGTACCAGTTCCTGTTTGTTGCATGTTTTTTGTTTCACAGAATATCCATATCAAATGGATTCCAAATGCGATAAAAACTTACGGAGATTGTTTTGGAATATATGTGATTTTGGGGAAAAGAATCAACGCGAGACGATACCTGAGGGGCCCACAAGCCCTTGAGGCGCGCCCCCTACCCAGGGCGTGACCAGGGGGCTTGTGGCCACTCCAAGGTCGGTTGGAAGTGTCCTTCGGACACAAGTAAGCTTATATCTGGATAAAATCGTGTTAAAATTTCAGCCCAATTGGATTTACGGATCTCTCGGAATTTAAGAAATGGTGAAAGGCTAGAATCAAGAACGCAGAAACAGAAGGAAACAGAGAGAGAGAGAGAGAGAGAGAGAGAGAGAGAGAGAGAGAGAGAGATCCAATCTCGGAGGGGCTCCCACCCCTCCGCCGCCATGGAGGCCATGGACCAGAGGGGAAACCCTCCTCCCATATAGGGAAAGGCCAAGGAAGAAGAAGAAGGAGGGGGGCTCTCTCCCCCTCTCTCTCTCGAGGGGGGGGGGACGCCACCGGGGCCATCATCATGACGACGATCTACACCAACAACTTCACCGCCGTCATCACTAACTCTTTCTGTAGGATCGAAAGTATGTCTAGAGGGGGGTGATTAGACTACTTGACCTAATAAAAATCTAGCCTTTTCCCAATTTTAAGTCTTGGCAGATTTTAGCAACTTAGCACAAGTCAAGAATTCAACCTACACATGCAATTCTAAGAGTATAGAAGCGGAATGTAAATCATTGCATATGAAGGTAAAGGGGAGGAGTTTGGAGGGAGCAAACGCAATGTAGACACGAAGATTTTTCCTGTGGTTCCGATAGGTGGTGCTATCGTACATCCACGTTGATGGAGACTTCAACCCACGAAGGGTAACAGTTGGGCGAGTCCACGAAAGGCTCCACCCACGAAGGATCCACGAAGAAGCAACCTTGTCTATCCCACCATGGGCATCACCCATGAAGGACTTGCCTCACTAGGGTAGATCTTCACGAAGTAGGTGATCTCCTTGCCTGTACAAACTCCTTGGTTCAACTCCATAATCTTGATGGAGGCTCCCAAGTAACACGTAACCAATCTAGGAGACACCACTCTCCAAAAGGTAATAGATGGTGTGTCGATGATGAACTCCTTGCTCTTGTGCTTCAATTGATAGTCTCCCCAACACTCAACTCTCTCTCACAGATTTGGATTTGGTGGAAAGATGATTTGAGTGGAAAGCAACTTGGGGAAGGCTAGAGATCAAGATTCTTGTGGTTGGATTGGAATATCTTGGTCTCAACACATGAGTAGGTGGTTCTCTCTCAGAAAATGAATGATGGAAGTGTAGGCACGTTCTGATGGCTCTATCCATGAATGGAGGATGGGTGGAGGGGTATATATAGCCTCCACACAAAATCTAACCGTTACACACAATTTACCAAACTCGGTGGGACCGAATACTCAAACTCGGTCAGACCGATTTAGTTCAAAATGTGAAATTTAGGATTTTCGGTGGGACTGACATGTAAACTCGGTGGGACCGATTTCATTAGGGTTAGGGCATAACGTAATCTCGGTGAGACCGATCACATGAACTCGGTGGGACTGATTTCTGTAATAGGCAAACTAAGAGTTGGTCAGGCAAACTCGGTTGGACCGATCGCTCATTTCGGTGAGACCGAAACGTTACGAAAAGGAAACAGAGAGTTTGCATTGCGAACTCGGTGGGACCGATCGCTCATCTCGGTTAGACCGAAACATTACGAAGGGAAACAGAGAGTTTGCAATCCCATCTCGGTGAGACCAAGATCCTTATCGGTGAGATCGAACTGATTAGGGTTTCTGACTATGGCTATGTCAAATGAACTCGGTGGCGCCGGATAGATCAAATCGGTGGGGACGAGTTCGACTTTTGGTTTGGGACATATGTGGATATGAGAAAGTGGTTGAGAGCTTTTGGAGCATATCACTAAGCATTTTGAGCAAGCAAGCCATTAAGCAACACCTCATCCCCTTCTAATAGTGTTGGCTTTTCCTATGGACTCAATGTGATCTTGGATCACTAAAATGAAAATCTAGAGTCTTGAGCTTGAGCCAATATGTGTCCTTAGCATTTTGAGGGGTCCACATTCCTAGTCCATGCCATGCCAATCATTGAACTTTCTGAAATGATCATCTTGAAAGAGTATTAGTTCAATGAGCTATATGTTGTTAGGAATTACTAAAACCACCCATGGACTAGTTGCACTTTCACTTTCCCCCTCTATGCAGAGGTGTAACCTTTCTTTTACCTATTGCAATATCTACTTAAACATGGTGCTCAACGCTATATATTATTACCCAATGATGTATGGCTATCCTACGTTGTTTCAGTAGGCCCGTTTTGTCATATGGGCTGATTGATGATCATGATTGGTTTGAGTTGTATGTTTTATTATTGGTTCCTATGGTGCTCTTCGTGTCGCTCAAGCGTGAGGGATCCCCGCTGTAGGGTTTGCAATATGTTCATGATTCGCTTATGGTGGGTGGCGCGAGTGACAGAAGCACAGACCCGAGTAAGTAGGTTGTTTGCGTATGGGAGTAAACATGACTTAATACTTTAATGCTATGGTTGGGTTTTACCTTAATACTCTTTAGTAGTTGTGGATGCTTGCTAGAGTTCCAATAATAAGTGCATATGACCCAAGTAGAGAAAGTATGTAAGCTTATGCCTCTCCCTCATATAAAATTGCAATAATGATTACCGGTCTAGTTATTGATTGCCTAGGGACAAATAACTTTCTTGCGTGACAGAAAGCTCTCTACTAAAACTAACTTAGTTGTTTCTTTATCTAAACAATGCATATATTTTATTTATGTGTTCTTTATTGTCTTGCAAACCTATCCCATTACACCTACAAAGCATTTCTAGTTTCATACATGTTCTAGGTAAAGCAAACGTTAAGTGTGCGTAGAGTTGTATCAGTGGTCGATAGAACTTGAAGGGAATATAAACTCCACCTTTAGCTCCTAGTTGGGTTCGACACTCTTACTTATCGAGAAAGGCTACAATTGTTCCCCTATACTTGTGGGTTATCAGTGCTACTTCTTGAGCTTGCATTGTTTTTTCCCTTGAAGAGGAAAGGGTGACGCGGCAAAGTAGAGATAGGTATTTCCCTCAGTTGAGAACCAAGGTATCAATCCAGTAGGAGGAACACACAAGTCACCAATCATTGCATCTACACAAACAAACAAATACTTGCACCCTGATAACCCACAAGTATAGGGGATCTCAACATTTTTCGAGGGTAGAGTATTCAACCCAAATTTATTGATTCGATAGAAGGGGAGCCAAAGAATATTCTCAAGTATTAGCAGCTGAGTTGTCAATTCAAGCACACCTGAAAGACTTAATATCTGTAGCAAAGTATTTAGTAGCAAAGTAGTATGGAAATAACGGTAACGGTGGTAGAAGTAACAGTAGTAGTTTCGTAGCAATTGGAACAGTGGCAACAGAAAAGTATCTAAGCAAAGATCAATATGTGAAAAGCTCGTAGGCAATGTATCTATGATGGATAATTATGTCAGATGGCATTCATCATGCAATGGTTATAACATAGGGTGACACAGAACTAGCATATCAATAAGCATTTTGAGCAAGCAAGCCATTAAGCAACACCTCACCCCCTTTTAATAGTATTGGCTTTTCCTATGGACTCAATGTGATCTTGGATCACTAAAATGAAAATGTAGAGTCTTGAGCTTGAGCCAATATGTGTCCTTAGCATTTTGAGGGGTCTACATTCCTAGTCCATGCCATGCCAATCATTGAACTTTCTGAAATGACCATCTTGAAAGAGTATTAGTTCAATGAGCTATATGTTGTTAGGAATTACCAAAACCACCCAGGGATTAGTTGCACTTTCAATCTCCCCCTTTTTGGTAATTGATGACAACATATAGATCAAAGCTTCGACAAATGATAATAAGAGTGAAATATATCGTCGCTTTGAGAAGTATTTGATAAGCAAGAGCTCCCCCTAAATTTGTGCATTATTTAAAATTTTCTTTTGAATGCAAATGCACAATCGATTAGGATCATGGTTTACTCTTCCATGTCACATACATCTTGGTGGAGCACTCAAAATGACAGAATATAAAATATGCACTCATCACCAAGGCAAAGTGAATGATCATACAAGAGAGATAAATAATATCATCATTCAAGCACAAGCATTAAAGTATAATATGATCAAACACATTACCATACAAGTATCTCACACACAAAAACATAGAGTATCATCCAATCAAGCACACAAATAAGTATCAAAACAAGTAGCAAAAAGAAGCAACCTCTCTCTCTCTCGAAGCCTATGATCTATACACTTTCTCCCCCTTTGGCAACAAGTTACCAAAAAGCTCAAAAATGCATAGTGCTATGCGTCACTCTAGGCTTGATCTTCGGGAGGTGGCGTTAAGAGGACTCCAAGGACGAATGCATCTGTTGAAGTTGTTGGAGTTGGTGGAGTGGCAACATGAGTGACCATTTCCTTTCTCTTCCTGCCCTCACCAGCCTACTTTGGTTCAAGAGTGAACTCAATTGTTTCCTGTGTTGAGGCTCTGGCTTTGGACATCGGCACTCTCTTTGCAGGAGTCTTCTTGTTCAGACCTGGCTTTGTAGAGGCAGCTGTGCCAAATTCCTTCTTGACAACCTTCTTCTTGGAGCTGACCTCCTCCTCAGCAGCCACATAGTCTTCATCTTCAGAGTCAGAATTTCTCTTCCTCCTGTGCCTAGTAGCAGCCTTAGGCAGGTTGCTAGGAGTACTTCTATTTCCTTCATCATAACTCCCAGAGGGACTAGTGCCCTCACTCAGATTCACTTGCTCCTCAGACTTGTTCTGGCTATCCTCTGATCAGACATTCTGACACTGCAAACTGACAGCTGACCCTGTGAATAGTTATAGATGAGATAGAGTGGATGAGCATCACAAAGTGCAGAGTTTTTGAAAAATAAATGAGTCAAAAACTTAGTTTTAGTTTTCCACAGAAAGCATTTCGGAGCTACGGATTTGTTAAACTCGGTGACACCGAAGAAACTTTGGAGTCTAAACTAGTGAAATCAGTCAGACCGAATGACTCTGAGATTGCTAGGGTTTCACTGAGAGTTGAACTCGACCACACCGATTTGCAAGTTCTGGTCAGACCGAAAGTTACAAGTTCAATGGCCTAAGCCAAATCTGTGAGACCGATTTCCACAACTTGGTCGGTCCGAGATGAGTTCGGCGGAAACCTAACCCTAAATTTTCGAATCAACACTAATCTAAAGGAAGTTTTTGCTGGATAGGATGATCTCATACGTGGTAAGAAACATGGCATTGACTTTGTGCTAAGAATCGGAGGTAAGGATTGCACAAAGATTCGAACTCATACCCTAACTTGGCAATGAGCTCGCTACCGCGGCAACGGCGGTGAAGATTTCCGTTGACGGTGACGGAGACCAGCGGCGGGAGGTCGCTGGCGACGAGAAGACAATCCGGAGACCTGAGTCGATAGAGCAGGACACTCGCGGGTGAAAAGGTTTCAGAGAAATTTCCAAAATTTGACCCGTCGGTATATATATCCTGACCCTGTCGGTGTGACCGAGTGGAACAACTCGGTGGCACCGAGATGCAGAATCGCAAGCGGTTACTGCAACTCGGTGTGACTGAACGGTTCTAATCGGTTGCACCGAGATTGAAAACCTAGATCAACTCAGTGAACTCGGTATGACCAAAAAGGATGAATCGGTCAGACTGAAATGCATAGAGAGGTTTTGGGAGTTTAAGTCTATGACGAATCAGTGACTCTGAGTGCTCCTCACCCAAAGGGTTCGAATCTTACTTGATCAAACTTTGTGATGTAGAGTTTGAGACGAGAAAAACATAGATAGCTAGAGGAAGTTCTTAGGCATTCTTGTCCATCCATTTGGCAAAAGAAAAAGAGCCAAATAATCAAAGCAACAAATGGATGTCCTCGAATGGAAAAAACATGCAAACAACATGCTCACATAATAAATGGCAAATGAAATATGTGGCAAAGCATGCACAAACACTCTAGCATCTATCAAGCAATTGGCGATGACTAGGTCATCTATATATGAGTATATTGACTTAGGGGTCAAATGAGAACATTTGATCATAGGTCATACTCATCGTTTAAGCACACGTGGGGTTACCACTTTTACATAAAGCATTGTTGTTATCACACCATTAGAGTTGCTTTAGCTCAATTCTTAGAGTAAAGCTCCCCCTAGATGTTATATCCCCCCTAAGAGGGATGAACTAACCTTGGGTTTTGTCGATGATGACTTCGTGTAGATGTTGAAGATGTGGATGCTCAATGTTGATGTAGATCATTTAGAGAAATCCATTGGAGTGAGTTGCACTTTCAATACCTACACGGGTTAGTCCCACAAGGAACAAACAAGGATATCCATAGACATAGAATGAAGTTCACACAAGATGATGTCCATGAAAGCATTAGTTTACCTTGTCTCTTGTCTTACCAACAAGAGGGTTTGTGACTCCTTGACCTAGTGGAAGATGTGGAAGTTATTTGCACTTGTTCTTGCCAACGTGATACGAGTGAAGTATGTTGGCGGAGTCACCCTCAAGAAATCTCTAGTTCTTCTTCTTTAGGATCCACATCAACTTGATTGGAATCCTTGGAGTTGTAGTTGTACTTGATGAAGTAGAACTTGATGTAGTCTTGGTAACCCACTTTACCAAGGCCTTAGGAGCTTCTTCAAATGCATCAATCTCCTATTGAAGCTTGTCCTTGCCTTTTTTCTTGTGGTCTTGTGGTGGAAGATCATCTTGAGCTTGTGTCCCCTTGAAAGAAGTAGGATCATACTTCTCTTGCTGAGGAACAAACTTCGTCTTGGGGTATTTATCTTCTTCCCACTCAACTCCATTGGCATTGAACTTTCGTTCAAAACCAACACCTTGATTCTTCCGGTGCCTTCCTTGCTTGCGTACAATTTCCTCAAATTGCTTACTTCCGGCAAGGCTCTTGTAAACACCTTTCTCTATAATTCCCTTCAATAAGCTATTTTCTTGCTCAAGTGTAACTTGGCTGAGAGAATCATTAGTGGAATCAAGAGAACTACTATAAGCAACAACATTGGATTTAACATGATTATTTTTACTACTAGAAGAAGAATCTTTCTTGTTCTTGTTGCTAGATTTTACTTGTGGCATGTAAGTAGACAAGAGTAAACGCTTGGCAATGTAAGAAGAACTTTTCTTACGAAGATCATCATTGATTGATTTTAAGAACCCATGCTCTTGCTCTAGGTGAGCTTTTCAAAGTGTAGCTTCTCATGAGTCTTTAAAAGCTCTCAATGATCTTCTAAGGTAGTTTCATGAGATAACTTAAGAGTGTTTAGTTCTTTAGTTAGATGCTCAATCTCCTTCTTATCATCGTCATTCGTTTTATCTTGATTGGCATGATTAATAGCACGTTCATCTTAGTTTTCGTCACTAGAGTTGTCAACAAGTAAATCATCATCACCTAGCAAATCATCTTCATCACTATTGAAATCAACATACTCGGCGTGTGGTACCTTTGTGCCTTTAGCCATGAAGCATCTTCCAATTCCTTCATTTGGTGAGTCAAATATGTCATCGGAGTTGGTGGACACAAGTGCTATACCGGCAACACCTTATCTTGAGTATATTCGGAGTCGGAGTGATAACTTCTCTTGGAGTGATGGTCGGAGTCGGCGCCGGATACCCATTCACCAACTTGAGCTTGCTGTCTTCGTTTTGTGTACCTCCTTGATGACTTGTCCTTCCTTTCCGAATCATTGCTTCTGCGAGAGGTTCTTTGTTCATAACGATCATCTCTACTCCTTCTCTCTCTCGAAGGTGATTCTTCTCTTCTACTTCTCCTTTTAGGCGAGTCTTCTCTTCTTTTGTAGGGAGCCGTACACTCATTGGAGTAGTGTCCGGGTCTTGCACAATTGTAGCAATTACGCTCACGACTAGAAGATCTTTTGTCATTGTAGGACCTTGACTTGGAACTTCTTTCCTTGCTTCTACTCTTGTAGAACTTGTTGAAGTTCTTCACCATTAGGCTCAATTCTTCATTGAAGGCTTGTTTCTCACTTGATGATGTAGGAGCATCACATGAGGCTTTGTAAGCACCACTTGACTTGTTATGAAGCTCGTGTTTATCCTTGAGTGACATCTCCTGAGAAACAATTCTACCAATGACTTCTGTTGGCATGAGATCTTTGTAGTTGGGCATCATTTGGATCAATGTGCACACGGTATCATCTTTTCCATCCAAGGCTCTTAGGATCTTCTTGATGATGAATCTATCGGTCATCTCGTCACTTCCCACTACAAAAAAAGACACATTCGTGACATTTTGGGCCGAACGAAATTTTTTCTGTCATACTTATGACACTTCTATGACGATAATTGTGACAAACCCCGGTATCATCATAGATGTGGTGGGGTCCTACTTCTATGACAAAAAATCATGAAAGAAAATGGGCTTTTCGTCCTGGGCGGGCCGGAGACGCAGCTGCATGACATTCTTTGGGCCGTCCATGACAAAAAAACTGTGGTAGAAGCGAGGGCGAGGAAAATATCTGGGTGTTCCCGGTTACGGTGGGTGGTCGGGGCCGAGCGATGCGCCTTTCTCTCGTACACGCACGTGCGTGGGTGCGAGGCATTGGGCCCTAACTAAACCTGAGCGAGGCATTGGGCTCTAATTGAACCAGAGCGATTGCACTGCAGGCTACGCGTTACTGAACCCGAGCGATCGATCGATGGTTGTTAACTGAACCCGATCGAGCGATTCCGTCGCTACTGCTGCTAACTGAAGCCGATCGATGCTTCCTATGGATGAGCAGTGAGCGTTGCTGGGGGGGGGGGGGTTGGATGAACAGTTCCCGGTGGGGGTGGATGAACAGGACCCAGTGGTGTTGCCTCTGGATGAACAGGACCCCGATCGATCGAGCCGGTTGGGGCTGGATGAACAGGACCCCGTGGAGGGCAGGATGAACAGGACCACCCCGTGGAGGGCTGGATGAACAGTAGACGGTGGAGGGATGGATGAACAGTAGCCCATGGAGGGGTGGTTGAACAGGAGCCCGTGGAGAGGGCTGGTTGAACAGTAGCCGGTGGAGTAGCGCGCGGTGGAGGCTGGATGAACAGGAGCTCGTGGATGAACAGTCGGAAGTGGAGGCTGGAGGAGGTCAACGGTGGATGAACAGTAGACCGTGGAGGCTGGAGGGGGTCGACAGTGGAGATGAACAGTATCCCATGGAGTTCCGTTTTGCGGTACGCCACACCCCTCCCGATGAACATGACCCCCATTTCGACCGTAGCGCTCCAACACAAGTCCGTTTCCTCCGTTTTGCGTAACGCCACACCCCTCCCGATCAACATGACCCCCGTTTCGACCGTAGGAGGTCCGTTTCCTCCGTTTTGCGGTACGCCAGACCCCTCCCGATGGACCGGATCCCGTTTCTAACATGGTTAGTCGAACACAAGGCCGTTTCCTCCGTTCTGTGGTACGCCAGGGCTTGTTTCCATCGGCTGTTCCGTCCAAGCCGGTTGGTTCCCACGCGTTCCGTTGCCTCCCGATGAACATGACGCATTCCATTGCCTCCCCATGAACACGATGACGACGCAGTTTCTCCGTTCCGACCCAGCCATGTACACGAGCCCTGGCCGTACATATGCGCGAGTAGGCATTCGAGACCCTACCCGTATGTACGTACGTGGCCGTATTTTCTTTCTTGCACACTGGCCGCTGTACGCACGTGTACCTGCTATGAGCGCGCCTCTACTACGACACATGCACGCCTCTACATCGACCAGTATGTACGTACACGTTCGCGACCAGAATGACAACGCTACGTACGCTTCGACCAGGTGGGTCCCGACTGTCAAGCACTTCCTTGCGTGCGAAGATGTAGCTGGTGGGTCCCAGCAGTCAGGGGGAAATGTTTTTTTCACAAAACATGATGGCCCGTCCGGTGGGTCCCCGCTATCAGGTGGAGGAATAATTATTTTGCGCGTAATAAGGAGGCACTTCCTTGCTTCGGCCGTGGACCCAGCTGTCAGCCTCTCCACGTATAGTCCACGTCCGATGGAAGTCGTTCCTTGACCACGTTGACCATGCCGCACCGAGAGCACCAGGGCGGTGGACGACGGCGATTCCTAGGAAGGGGATGACACGGAGCCGGGGAAGACGCGTCACTGGAAGCCCGCGCGGAGAGGAGTACGAGGGTTCACTGGTTCGGCTGCGGTGTGAGGCTGCCTTCGCCGCAGGGCCTGGCCAGTGGTGGGAATAGTAGGGGGCGGTGAGGCCTCCGCGGCAGCACAGCCAGCCACGGGAGGCAGGAGCATGCGACACGACCGGCGCTGCTTTGGGCGGCTGGAGCAAGAAGATCAGAGGTTGAAGAAGCACTACGGCCCTTGGATGGACATCGTACGGTCACTGGAGCTAGAATCGTTCATATTGACTAAGTTGACAAAGCCCTCCGTCCCCGTCAACTTAGTAGGCCCACAAGTCAGCCACCCACCAAGGTGGGTCCCGACTAGCAGGGGGAGTATTCATTTTTGTGTGCGTAATAAGGAGGCACTTCCGGTGGGTCCGAGCTGACAGCGGGGGGAACTTTTTTTCGTGAAATACGGTGACCCGTCCGGTGGGTCCCAGCAGTCAGGGGGAATTTTTTTCCGCAAAATACGGTGGCCCGTCCGGTGGGTCCCTGCTTAGGTGGAGGAATCATTATTTTTCGCGTAATAAGGGGGCACTACCTTGCTGCGGCTGTGGACCCAGCTGTCAGCCTCTCCACATACAGTACACTTCCGATGGAAGTCGTTCCTTGACCACGTTGGCCACGCCACGTTCCATTGCATGCATGCGTCCATGGGCATGGTGCGTCCCCACTATCAGCCTCTCACGTACAGTCATCTTCCGATGACTCTCGGTTGTTGACCACGTTGACCACACCATGCCGAGCGCACCAAAGGCCGATGGACGACGACGAGGCCCCAGACAGGAATGACCCGGAGATGGGGAAGACGGGGCAGTGGAGTCGCAGATGGAGAGGAGTGGGAAACTTGACTGGTTCGGGTGCGCGGCAGCACAGCCGCGGTGCCGCCCACGGGAGACAGAAGCAAGAACAGAGATTGAAGAAGGAGCACGGCTATTGGATTAACATCCAACGGTCCAGCTGCTAGAATCATTTGTTGATTAAGTTGACAAAGCCCTGCGTACACGTCTGCTTAGTAGGCCCACAAGTCAGCCACCAAATCTGACGGGTCCCAGCTGTCAACGAGAGGAATAATTTTTTTCGTATAACAAGGAGGCGCTTCCTTCCGTGTGAATATACAGCCGGTGGGTCCCAGCTGTCAGGTGGAGGAAACATTTTTTCAGCTTAATAAGGAGGAACTTTCCTTGCGTGCGACCATGGACCTCGTGGGTCCTAGCCGTCAGGGTCTCCACGTACAGTCCTCTTCCGATGACTCTCGTTTGTTGACCACGCCGCACCGAGCGCAGTGAGGTGGTGGACGACGGCGAGGCCTCGGACGGGAACGACTCGGAGATGGAAAGACGCGACAGTGGAGTCACAGATTGAGTGGAGGAGAAGGGTTATAAATGGTTCTAGTGCGGCGTGGGGCTGCAGTTGGTGGAGAATAACAGGAGGTGTGGAGGGGTGGTGGGATAGCCTGGCCGGCGGTGGGGTAGCGCTTCGCAGCGATGCGTGCTAAGTAGAGCCGCTAGCCGCCGGAGGTCGGACCAGGCAGTCCCGGCAATGCTGGAGCAAGAAGATGAGAGATTGAAGGTGCATGCCGACCAAGTTGACAATGCCCTACGTAGGCCTCGACCTATTGGCCCACATGTCAGCCTGCAAAAATGTGGCATATATTTAACCCACGTTTTCTAGAACGTACAGTCCATTTGCTGGGCTGGGTGAACAAATAATTTCGCGTCAATGCGGCCCATTTATATTATCTAAGAAATCCCAGCCCATTTGCACTTCCTTCAAATACACGAATTAGCTGGGCTCGTTATATATATAATGATATGTTAGAAGGAGCAATTAATATAAAAAATAAACCGGAGAGACACATTTTTTATATACATAATTAACAAATTAGCGAGTTATTGCTCAAAATAAAAATGAGCGCGTTATTATTACGTTGGTCCTTAAAATCTTCGCAAGCTTTTGTCCGCAATCACCAGGATTTTCCTTGCCCGTGAGTCAAAAACAACCAGGATTTTCCTTGCCAACTTTTGTTAAACATTTACTTTTATAAGTTAATAACATGTGGGATGTTTTTATAATGTATATATAAGTCTCTATAAAATATACGATAATAGTAATAATATAAATATATATATAATGTGGTTAAAAAAATACATTGGGGTGCCGATCTTTAAGAAAAAGCCCATAGGCCGGTATGGACCTCAAAAAATAAGTTGAAACCACTGTCACAGTATGTCGCAGGCTACACATGTTAAAGTACAAAACCTAGGCCTAGCTGATACTTGTTCGCCCTCTGGAAAAAATGATACCAGATCCCCGAGCAAACTGGATTATAGAGGGGGCCGGCGGCACGACTAAAGAAGCACATCAGGAGCGATTTTTTTTCTTCAGTGGAGGGCTCTCGATGGCGTTTTTTTACTTGCCTCTGCACCATACAACTTATAATTTTAGCCTCCCAGTCCATGGTGGACCAGCAGCCCATTTGCTGGGCGGGCCAACCTACAGAAACCAGCACTCGATTTTTCATCAAGCCCCAAAAACAACACAGTACTATGTTTGTTTTGAGGCCGAAAACATTACGGCAGGGGTTGAGCGGGGGAGGGGGCAAGACAGAGCAAAAACATTAAAAAGAGTTGATGCGCCGTTGCTACCCTAACAAAGTAGGTGCAATTCTTCTCGGGAAGGTGTGCCGTTGACACCCACACGTCACATACCCCAAAGTAGGCATACTAACAAGTTCAAACACAAGCACAACAGAAAAGGTAAACATTCGTATCAAACTCAGGTTCATAGGACACGTTCATATTCATAGCCAACATTCACTATCAACAACTCAAAAGATTCATATATACACAAGTTCAACATGTCTATGGATCCAAATGATTGATAGATCACACAACAATATTCATAGATAATTCACAAAAAGATTCAGATATACACATGTTCAGTATGTTTATGCATCCAAATGATTGAGATCACAGCCAATATGATCCATGGACGAACTTTAATTACCTAGGGTACAGACTGGTAAATGGTGTTCAGTCGGAGGTACTTATTGCTAAAATTAATGCTTGTACGAGTAAACTTTCGAGTACATAAGAGGCAGCACAGACAATCTGAACTTTGCTTGTAGGTTTATCCTCAAATAGTGGCCTCGTGCCGAGGGAGGTTTGAGCAACTTGGCCACTACTTTCATCCAACTAGTTTACTGGCTCATCTTGGTCCTGTAGCTCGCCAAAATTCTACATTGCAGACTGGTAAATGGTGTTCAGTCGGAGGTACTTCTTGCTAAAATTAATGCTTGTACGAGTAAACTTTCGAGTACATAAGAGGCAGCATAGACAATCTGAACTTTGCTTGTAGGTTTATCCTCAAATAGTGGCCTCGTGCCGAGGGAGGTTTGAGCAACTTGGCCACTACTTTCATCCAACTAGTTTACTGGCTCATCTTGGTCCTGTATCTCGCCAAAATTCTACATTGCATACGAGAAAGGAGGCGGTTGAGAAAATGAACCACCCAAATTTTTTGTGCAGGTCAACTGAAATGGAGCATCCCTGGCGTGCAGACTGATTAAGTGCTAGATGAATATACGCGTCAACCAACTTGTCTGGAATCTTTAGACTCCATGCCATACAGTTTGCTACCATATGTGCCGATAACCAAAAGGCACAAGTTGGGACCAAAGACTGGACTGCGTTTTTCTGGGCTATGTGCCAAGCAATATTTTTGGCGTTCACTCTCCTAATACTTGGAGTTTGACAATTGGTTGACGACGGTTGATACTCTAATGAATATAGGCACTTCTTCTTGTCAACATCGATGCTTGTCTGAGTGAACTTTAGAGTACATAGCAGCAGCATAAGTACCTGTCCATCTGATCTTTTTGTGCAGTTCTACTAAAATCACCCGATGTAATGATTTTCCTGCGAGTTCAGGCTCCAATATACTCCTTTATGAAATCGGCAAACAGTAGCACAACACCAAATTACCAATACATATGACAAGCACAATAATCAGGATAAAGACCAGTACCAACCTATCGGATGGGGGGTTCCGGCAAAACCCTTAAGGTTCGAACTCTGGGGTGCGCACGAAGTTCTTCCCCTCCTACCGATCTACGCCCTAGCTCGCTAAGATCTCGCGGACAAACTTGACGAACTCACAACACGGAAAGACACGAGATTTATACTGGTTCGGGCCACCGTTGTGGTGTAATACCCTACTCCTGTGTGTGGTGGTGGATTACCTCTTGGGCTGATGAAGAACAGTACAAGGGGAAGAACAGCCTCCTAAGGTTGAGGTGTTCTTGTGCTCTGTGAACTTGTGGATGGGAACTCGATGCCTCCCTCTGTGGTGGCTAGCTCTACTTATATAAGCCCTGGTCCCCTCCCCAAATATTGAGCGGGAAGGGAGCCAACAACGGCAGGAAAATTTGAAAGGGGACAGCTAGTACAAGCTATCCTGACAAAAGCGGTCTTCGCCTGCAAAAGGCTCTGGTGGTGACGCCGTCTTGGGTTCCACGGTGACCTCCGTCTTGCCGTCCTGCTGGTCTTGGTCTCGTTGCACCGATATGGAAACCTTTGCCTGATGCATCGGTACTCCGCGCCTGCGCCTGCCTCCTTAGCACCAAAGAGGAAACAAGGACGCTGCGCACGCTGGCGCCCGCCTGGTGCCGGTCGTCATGGCTCATGTCATGAGAGCCTCGCGAGGTTTGCCCCGCCTTGACATCTCCGCTCCTCGCAAGGTAGCCTAGTGAGGCCGCTGCCAAGGAGGTCTCGCGCCGTCCGCCTCGCGAGGCTTGGCTCCTCACGAGGGTCTTGAATGCTTTGTTGGTGAAGATGGGTCGTACAGGCCCGCTAGCGTAGCCACGCCGTGGGCCGCAGGCAGGCAAGTCTGGGGACCCCCGTTCCCAGAACGCCGACAGTAGCCCCCGGGCCCAAGGTGTGCTCGGGCTTGGCTTCGCGGCGAAGCCAAGGATCAAGTACGGAGCGCCGCGGGGCCCCAAAGCCCGCGGCCTCGGTCGACGCGTGGCGGTTGATTGGACGTGGGCGTCTCCACTTCCCCACGCTGCCTTTGAATTCGCCTGGCTATGCGCCCCCCGCAATCTACACAGTTATTCCTCCATCGCCCGTGTCTTGCTTCCCCAATCTCTCTGCTTCCTCGAGATTCTGCTTCTCCTCTCCAATCTGACCTGCCTCCTGCCGGCTCCAACTCCATGGCGCCGAAACAAGCAGACAAGGGGAAGAAACCTTTGTCTTCGCCGAGCGCGCCTCCGGCCGTCGAGCCGACGCTCGGCTGATCCCGGGTGCTCAACGACGAGGCCATGGATAAGGTGCGCCCAATGTTCGCTTCCAGCTTCAACGAGTGGGGAGAGACGGTGGCTTGGCCCGCGTCTCGCACTCGCATGGCCCGGGCTGACACTGAGGTCCCAATCTTCATATATGCCCTCTGGGCTGGCCTGATTCCTCCCTTCTCCGCCTTCTTCAACGCGGTGCTCGAGCATTATCAGATCCACATGCTGCATCTCGACCCCCAATCTGTGACCCTTCTTGCCATCTTCGCCTTTTTGTGCGAAGCCATGATGGGCATCGCTCCTTCGGTGGCTTTCTTCCACCATTTCTTCTCATTGCATCTAACTGACCCTTGTCAGAGCTCGGGGTGCGTGAGCTTCCAGGCCATGGCCGCGACGGCGGGCACGGGGATTGACTTTGAGCTTCCTTCATCCACGAGCGAGTTCCGGGCACGATGGGTGTTTGTCGACGCTGGTGTGCTCAGTCCTTTGCTCCATGCCCCGGCGGGGCCTGCTGTTCCTAACTCCGGTTAGGGCCATCAGAAGCTCACGAGCCCCCACCTCGCTCCTGTCTGGGCCAGGCTGAGGAGGTTGAAGGACCGCGGTGTGACTGCACCTATGGTGGTGAAGGAGAACAAGGATGAGTTTGCCGCGAGCATGCCCTCCTTTGATGAGTGGGGCCTGCGCCCGATCGGCTTGGTGGGGCCCCGCGAGAACCCCGTCGACGTGGTCCCCTTCCTCGCCGCCGGTGCCGAGCTCGCCCCAAGTGAGGGTGCAGGAGAGCGAGCTTCGACAGAGGCCGGCGGCCCAAGCGCTGAAGAGCACATGCCGCGCGGTGACCCGGGCGCGTCGTCCTCGGGAGCTCGCGATCCCTCCCCTGGGGCATCGGTTAATGAGGCGAAGTAGCATGCGGTTTCTGATGTCAAAGCCCCCGAAGCCTCGGGAGGTCGTAGCGAGACGGCGCCCGACTGTTCACCACAGCCAGGCACCCCTGAAGTTGTCCCTCCAAGCTCTTCTTCGGCCCCGCCTCGCACCGGCCGTCACGTCCAGCGCTTCGGTCGGCTTTGCATGGACTTCGAGGAGCTCCGCAAGAGGAAAGGATCCCCGAGTAGCAACAGCATCTTCGGGCCATTGAAGCGGCGGAAGTACTTTGCTATCGACGAGTAAGTACTGCACCTTGTGATTCCTTGATTGCTGCTTTCCTTCCTGATGCTAGCTTTTCAGGAACCCTTCTGACAGGGCCGTCGGGTCCCTCGTGAAGCAATCCTCGCCTTTCTCGGCACCCCCGCCGGCCTTGTGCACCCCGGGAGTGCACACCGCGCCCGGAACCAGGTTGGCAAAGGGGATGCGCTCTCCTTCATGGAGCCTTGAATCTGCGGCTTTGCCGCCCTTCCTGCACGGTCTGGCTTGGAGCCTGGCGGGCGTTCCCCGGTCTCCTCCTCTAATTATGGACAGCGACTGGTTGACTTCAACCTTCGGCTCCTCCTCAAGCAGCGGGCCGCGTCTGGCCGGAGCTTCTCACGAAGTCGGGCCGGCGCCTGGAGCGGCTCCAGCCCCCAGCCCCCTTCCGAGAGGCGGTGCACCACTTGATGTCCCGCCTGCAGCCCCCGAGGTGGAGAACGAGGTGGGCCGTGCGTTCGAATCCGAGCGCGGGCGAAGCATCGTTCGCCACGAGCTCTTCCAGGAGGCGATGGGCGCGATGAGCCGACTTGGTGAACAACTTGCGGGCATCGACTCGCGCCTTGAGGCTGAAGGTCTTCGTCTGGTGGAGGAACGGCGTAAGCTGAGGGTGGCCATCAATCTTGGCCGCTATCAGCGTGATCTCGACAATGCGAAGGCCGAGGCGTCCCTCAAGGTTTCCCGCGAAGCTTGCTCCCGAGCCTTGGAGGAGGCTCATGAGGCTGAGCGCCGTCGGGAGGCTGCGAAGAAGCACGCGTGGGAGCTCCAGGACTGGAGTGCGTCCCTCGGGCAGCAGGTGGAGGCGCGCAGGGCCGCCCTTGCGTTGCTGAGGGGGACGCCCGGAGAGGAAGAGGAGGTCTGGAGGCGCAAGGAGGCGCTGGCTCTGGAAGCCGTGGAGTGTAGCCTTGAGCTCGAACAACTGGAGACGAGGGAGCATCAAGTTGCTCAGGCGGAAGATACCGTCGGGGCTCACGAGGCAAGGGTCCAGGAGGAAGTCGACCGCCGGGTGGCCGAGGTTCACACAGAGCTGGAGGGTAGGTACGACTTGAAGCTGAAGCTCGCAGGAACGGAGGATGCGCCCAGGGCCGCTGCCCTTAGGCCCAGGTTGGACGAGGCAGAGAGGCATGGGGAGGCCACGGCTGCCGCCCTGGTTACGGCGCAGGCGGACTTGGCGTCCGCCTGCGCCGAGCTGCTTTCTCTTCGGAAACGGGTTGATGACGCCGAGGCCGTCGCGCGGCAAAACAGGGAGGAAGTGCTCCAATGACCGATGCTAGAGCGCGAGTATGCCCCCATGCTTCAGGACCTCCGGAATAGGGCTAATACCGCCCTGGGCCACATCTGCAATGAGAATGCACCGCCCACCCCCACTCGAATGACTACGCCAGCCACCTGATCTTCTTCACCGACGTGGTGACGCACCTGGAAGCCCGGTCCAACAGGGCTCGCCGGCTCATGGAGGAGAGGAGCCGGGGTCTGCTCGGGCGTGGTTCTCCCGCATCTTCAGCCACCTCAGGAACACCATCCCCGACTTCGACTTTGACGCCGCCATTGTCCCCGCACCACAGGCCGTCCGGGGCGACCTGGCGCGGTGGGTAGAGGACAACGTGGATGCGTTGGTCAGAGCCTTCACTTCAGAGGACGACGCGGTGGTAGTCATTGTAGACAGAGGCGACGTAGTCGATGATGGGGATGTCGGCGCTGGTGATGGCGGCGGCTGTGCCAACGATGACGTCAGCAACGCGAGCGGTGCATCCGAAGATGACGCGGAGGACGCGGCGAGCGACATATCTGGCTAATTCCTCGTCTTTTTCTGCTTCGCATTATATGAAAAAACTCGGGCGTGGCCCCTGAAGATTGTAAGAGCATTTTGGGAGGGGGAGCCCCTCATGTAAATGAATCATGATTTCTATCTCTTTGTGCTGAATCAAGGGTGCATTTTTGTAGCGACCATACCTCAAACAGTCTGATCTCTGTGCATCAGTGTCATCCCTGGATCGGTAATGCTGACACGCACAGTACTTGAAGGATTTATAACAGAGTAGCAATCACACACTTATTACATCAAATGTCTCAAAAGAGAACTTATTACAATAAATATGGCTTAAGGCCATCTAATACGATAACAGCGGAAGGCTTGGAAGATAAAGTGAGTCCATCAACTCCAACGGCATCACTGAGTGAAAGACCACAACCTAAGGCTCCTTACTCGTCGTCTGAAAAGTCTGCAACATGATACGTTGCAGCCCGAAAACGGGTCAGCACATGGAATATGCTGGCAATGTAACACAAAAGAGTAATGAATAGAGTAATGCTATCACTACATGCATATATGGCTGGTGGAGGCTGTATGGTTAATATGTTTTGCGAAAAGCCAATTTTTTCCTACAACAAAGGAATAAAATTTTATTTAACTATCATGGTGGTTGTTAAACATTGAGAAGGTTCACCCAACTCAATCCCAATTAAAAAGGTAAATAATAACCCAATCAAATTTTATAAATAAGAGTGCTGAGATCCACATGATAATCCAAGAACTAGATACTCAAGATGTCCATAACCGGGGACACGACTAACCATGATTAGTTTGTACACTCTGCAGAGGTTTGCGCACTTTTCCCCACTAGACTCGATCTCCTCCGTTAGATTTCTCGCACTACATGGTGTTTGAGAAACGGATGACCGAGACACAGTCTTTCAGAAGCGTTAGCACCTTACGATGGGTAGACAGTACCACCTACATCCCCTACATCTGCTAGTCTACCACTGTAAGAGTTCACACGACTTAATCAACTATGCTAGAGCCCATAATAGCTTGTGGCTGCACACGGAAGTTTCTAGCATGAAAATCTCATGATCCCTTTGAGCCTGGGTGGCAGTCCATAAGAAAATCACGCGGTACCCCGGGATTTCCAAAAATACAGGCAATCACTGGATTCCCCAGGTGCCTCAATCCACCCAGATGTGTATTAAAGTTGCCACCTTAAGTTAAACATTAATTAACAATCTCACATCTGTCATGAATACACTCAAACCCAATCCACGTCTACGAGTATAGCATGGCAATATAAGCAACGTAGAAGTAACCCAAAGGTTTGATAAGAAACAGGAGAATAGGTACTACCTCATCTACTTCCCAACCCACAATTTAATACAGATCCTAACCATGCAATTGTTTGAGGATTGATCTAATGCAATAAAACTGGGTATGAAAGAGGTATGATCAAAGTGTTACTTGCCTTGCTGATGATCCGCAAAACCTAGAGACTAGTAGTAGCACGCTTCGCACACCGGGTACTCTATCGCAAACAAACAAGCATAAAATAAGCAATCAAGCAAGGGCATGGGTAAAACTCAAATAATAGATCTAACCAGAAAGTTCAACTTAAGAACTCCGGTTTGCAAAAAGAATCAAATCAAACGAAGCAACAAAACTCAAACGGCGAAAGAAAACAAGCTTCGTTTACTAATCTGGACTAAAGTCAAATTTTACAGTAGCAAAATCTTGTTCAAGTTGGTTAAACAGAAAGAGGGCTTCGAGACGAAACTCTAGGCACTTGAATCTCCTTATTCCGATAAACGAGCGAAAAGACAAACTAAAACGAAAATCGGATCAGAAATCGCGATCGAAAATAATCGCGGAAAATCCGAGAAAAAGAAAAACTGACGAATAGGCTAACGAACGAAAGTTCGCTGTCTGCGGCTAAACGGTGAAAACCGTTTGTTAAATCAAACGTATGAACGGACGTTCGCTAATTAACTAAACCAAAAAAAAATCGAACCGAATGTAAAAAAAGGATCTAGGGTTTACAAAAAAACCGAACGGTTTTTCCAGCGAAAACCGGCGGCGGATCGGGCGGCTACCTCGGGACGGGGTCGGCGGGTGGTGGGGCGGCGGCTGCGGTGGCGACGGGCGGGTGGCGGGGCTCCGAGGGGCGGCGGCGTCGGGACTCGGCGGCGGCGGCGGCTTGCGGCGGCGGCGGCGGGGTTGGGTGGCGGTGCTAGGGTTTCGGGGGGGGGGGGGGCTGGGCTGCGGCTCGGCCCTCCCGGCTCTTAAAGGTCGGCCGGGCGTAGTGTCCGGGTCGGACACGGCCCCTTAAGTCGGTTGGCTTTTTTTTAAATATTCCACGCAGAAAAACGAATAAAATAAATACTAAACGGACTCTGAAAATCCCAAAATAAATTTTCCACGTCCTCTAAAAATAGGCCGGACAAGGAGAACATTTATTTGGGCCGAAAATGCAATTTTGAAAAACACATATTTTTCCTAATTCAAATAAAATAGCGATAAAACTCCGAATAAAAATCTTATTTGATTTTAATATTAAATCTCCGATATTTCTTTATTTTGAGGAAGTCATTTTATCCTCTCTCTTCTATTTTTATAAAATAAATATTCAAAGAGAAAAATAATTAAACTCAAAAGATCCTCTTTTCAAAATTCGAGAAAACTCGAATATGAAAATAATGAAACCCCCAACTCTCTCCGTGGGTCCTTGAGTTGCGTAGAATTTCTAGGATCAAACCAAAATGCAATAAAATATGATATGCAATGATGATCTAATGTATAACATTCCAAATTGAAAATTTGGGATGTTACAAACCTACCCCCCTTAAGCTGAATCTCGCCCTCGAGATTCGGGTTGGCTAGAAAATAGATGTGGGTGATCTTTCCGTAGGTCTTGTTCCCGTTCCCAGGTGGCTTCATCTTCGGTATGGTGGCTCCACTGAACTTTGCAAAATTTGATAACCTTGCTGCGTGTAACTCGGCTGGCAAACTCGAGAATCCTGACTGGCTTCTCCTCGTAGGTCAAATCGCTATCCAACTGTATCGCTTCCAGTGGTACTGTATCTCTCAGAGGAATATCAGCCATCTCTACGTGGCACTTCTTCAACTGAGAAACGTGGAACACATCATGAACTCTTGACAATCCTTCGGGCAATTCCAACTTGTAAGAAACTTCTCCCATACGTTCCAAAACTTTGTATGGTCCCACAAAACGTGGTGCTAATTTTCCCTTAACTCCAAAGCGCTTTACTCCTCGAAATGGGGATACACAAAGATACACTCTGTCTCCGACTTCGTAAACTGTCTCCTTGCGTTTTCAATCCGCATAACTCTTCTGCCTGGACTGGGCTACCTTCAGTCTATCACGAATCTGCTTAACCTTCTCTTCAGACTCTTTAATCAAATCTGGTCCAAACAACTGTCAGTCTCCAACTTCGTCCCACAACAACGGTGTTCTGCACCTCCTTCCATACAGTGCTTCGAATGGGGCCATCTTCAAACTGGCTTGATAGCTGTTGTTGTAAGAGAACTCCACATACAGCAAATTATCGTCCCAACTAGATCCATAATCTAGTGCACAAGCTCTCAACATGTCCCCCAGAATCTGATTGACTCTTTCAGTCTGTCCATGTGTCTGCGGGTGAAAAGCTGTACTGAACTCTAGCCTGGTTCCCAAAGTTTCGTGCAACTAATTCCAAAACTTTGAGGTAAACTGGGTTCCTCTATCTGATACAATGGTCCTCGAAACTCCATGCAGACATACGATCCTGGTCATGTATATCTTTGCCAACTTAGCACTGGTGTAAGTGGTCTTCACTCGGATGAAATGAGCTACTTTCGTCAAACGATCGACTACAACCCATATCGAGTCATAGCCTGAACGAGTCCTGGGTAATCCCGTGATAAAGTCCATGCCTAGTTTATCCCACTTCCATTCGGGTATCGGCAATGGTTGTAGCAATCCTGCTCGCTTCTGATGCTCGGCCTTCACTCTCTGACATACATCACAAACTTCTACATACTCTGCAATATCCTTCTTCATTCCGGTCCACCAGAAACTATCCTTCAAATCCAGATACATCTTGGTATTTCCTGGGTGAATCGAATATGGCGAATCATGGGCCTCTTGCAGAATCAACTTCCTGATCTCCTGATCATTTGGCACATATACGCAGTCCTCAAACCAGAAAGTATCATGCTCATCCTGACGAAATCCTTTAGCCTTTCCTTTACTCATTCTTTCCTTTATTTCGGCAATCTCCTTGTTCGTCTTCTGAGCTTCTCTGACCTTATCCATCAAAGTAGACTGAATCTCCAATGCTGCTACATAGCCTTTCGGAACTATCTCCAAACATACCTCGCGAAGGTCATCTGCCAACTCTTTGGGTAATTCTCCGGTCATGGGTGTATTGGCATGACTCTTGCGGCTCAACGCATCGGCTATTACATTAGCCTTTCCGGGATGGTAATGCAATCTCATATCATAATCCTTAATGAGTTCTAACCATCTCCTCTACCTGAGATTCAACTCCTTCTGCGTGAAGATATACTTCAAACTCTTGTGATTCGTGTATACCTCACAATGGTTTCCGATGAGAAAATGTCTCCATGTCTTCAACGCATGCACCACGGCTGCTAACTCCAAATCATGCGTAGCATAATTTAACTCATGGGGTTTAAGCTGTCGTGAGGCATATGAAACAACTCTTCCCTCCTGCATAAGTATGGCTCCAAGTCCTCGACGAGAAGCATCACAATACACTTCGTAATCCTTGTGTTGATCTAGCAGAATCAACAATGGTGATGTAACCAAGTGTCTCTTCAACTCCTGAAAACTAGCCTCACATTCCTCAGTCCATTTAAACTTGGTGTCCTTCTTTAACAACTCCGTCATAGGCTTTGCAATCTTTGAAAAAAATTCAGTTAACCTCCGGTAGTATCCTGCGAGTCCAAGAAAACTCCGAATCTCTCCAACTGACGTGGGTGACTCCCAATTTGTCACAGTGACAACTTTGGTGGGGTCTACTGCTATTCCTTCTCCGGATATAACATGTCCAAGAAATCTAACTTCCTTCAACCAAATATCACACTTGCTGAACTTGGCGTATAACTGATGTTCTCTGAGTTTCCCAAGTACCAAACGCAAATGCTCTTTATGTTCTTCTTCATTCTTCGAATAGACCAGAATATCATCGATGAACACCACGACGAACTTATCCAAAAACTCCATAAACACCTTGTTCATCATGTTCATAAAATAGGCAGGTGCGTTAATCAGGCAAATGACATAACGATATACTCATATAGCCCGTACCTCGTGGTAAAAGCCGTCTTAGGTATATCCTGCTCCCGAAACTTCAGCTGGTGGTACCCTGATCGCCGACCGATCTTGGAAAACACCTTAGCTCCTTGCAGCTGGTCAAACAAATCATTGATCATCGGCAGTGGGTACTTGTTCTTGATCGTCACCTCATTTAATCCACGATAATCAACAACCATCCTTAACGATCCATCCTTCTTCTCCACTAGAAGTACTGGGGATCCCCAAGGTGACGAACTTGGGCGAATATAACCTTTATCCAGTAACTCCTTAATCTACTTCTTAATTTCCTCCAAATCCTTTGCGGGCATTCTGTATGGTCTCTTAGATATTGGCCCTGTGCCTGGCAAAAGCTCAATCAAAAACTCAATGTCACTATCCGGTGGCATGCCTGGCAACTCTTCTGGAAATACATCCGAAAAATCCTTCACCACTGGTACTTCCTCCTGTACAACTCCTGATAAGGAATTTACTTGAGTCCTATTCGGCACATGCCGGGATACATACTTGATCCTTCTTCCTTCTGGGGTGGTGAGTAAGATCGACTTACTGGCGCAGTCAATGTTCCCTCCATACTTCGATAACCAATCCATGCCTAATATCACATCCAATGCTTGTGACTCCAATACTACTAGGTCTGAGGGGAACAGGTACTTACCAATCCTTAATGGTAACCGATCACACCATAGGCTAGCCATATACTCTGCTCCTGGCGAGGTTACTAACATGGGTGACCTAAGGGCTTGGGTTGGTAGTTTAAACTTATCCACGAATCCCCTTCATATGTATGAATGCGATGCACCAGTATCAAAAAGTACGACTGCAGTAAATGACTTAACCAAAAACTTACCTATTACTGCATCTGGCTGGGCTGCAACCTTCTCCACGTTAACGTGGTTCACTTGTCCCCTGGTGAAAAGGTTGGGCTTCTTCCCAGAGCTTCCATTGCCATTTCCATTCTTAGCTTCAGGACACTCATTGGCGTAATGTCCGGTCTTCTGGCACTTGTAGCAAGTAACGTGGCTTAGGTCTTTCTTGGCGGGTGTTGCCGGGTTGGAACGGTTCTGTCCGCTGCTTCCTCCATTACCATTTCCATTCTTGGAGCCACTATGGTTGTGCGAACTTCCTCCATTATGAGTGTGGCCTCCATGGTTATGGACAAGTCCTCCCGAGTTCGGGGTGAAACGGGGTCTCTGCTGAGCTCCAGAATTATACTTCCCTTGTCCATACTTCCTCTTGCGGCTGTCAATCTGCTGCTGCTTCCCTTCAAGCATGAGTGCTCTATCCACCAACTCCTGGTAGTTATTGAATTTTCCACCATCAACTGCATGCTCAGCTCATCATTCAGTCCTTCCAGAAACTTCTCCTTCTTAGCTGCATCTGTAGCGACGTCATCTGGGGCATAACGTGCTAGCTTACTAAAGTCATCCACATACTGTCCAACAGTGCGCCCTCCTTGGCGTAAGTTGCGAAACTCACGCTTCTTCATGCCCATAGCTCCTGCTGATACATGGGTAGTGCGAAAAGCTTGCTGGAACTGGTCCCATGTCACAGTGTCAATGCGGTAAGTGACTATGAAATTCTCCCACCATGATGCTGCGGGTCCATCTAGCTGATGTGCGGCAAAACGCACTCTCTCCGCATCTGTGCATCCTGCAGTAGTCAACTCCCTTTCAATCTTGCGAAGCCAATCATCTGCAACAATCGGCTCGGTGCTACTAGAGAACACCAGCGGATTCAGCCTAAGAAAACGGGCTAAGTGATCAACTGGTGGTGGTGGGTTGTTGTTGTTGTTCCCCTGGTTCTGATTGTGGACTAGTATCTGCATCAATGCATTCTGCTACTGGATCAACTGAGTGAGCTCCGGTGGGAAAGAAAATCCATTGTCGCGTCTCGGAGGCATCTGCTGGGTTTAGAAAAGATGAGAAAATAGAGTAGAATGAGGTCTAGGGGGAAAAGACTACCCATATGCACATGAGACAAACACAAACATATCACTCAATCAATAAAACAAGGGCATACAATCGGTCTAGAACTATCGTTACAAAAGTGCTCAGACTATACTATATACATGGTGGAATACTACTACTGATATGGTGGTCGACTAGAAAAATTGCTCGGTCGAAGACTCCATGATATCTGCTCCAGCTTCATCAACATAATCATCATCGCTATCGTCAGGGTCCGAGTCAGTGTCATCGATGATGATGTAGTTCTTCGGGCAAGTGGAATCGTCATCTTCTCCTCCTGGCGCGGGGTCTCCCATGAAAACTCCTAGCTTCCTTGTCAGGTCGTCATTCTTCTCCACTAGTACGACGATTTCCTCCATATAATCTTCACGTGTAGCCTTGAGTTCTACCTCCAGCTCCGTGATCCTTGTCATTGCCTTCTTCAAATCTATCATGCCTGCGCACATCTGGTTCTCCTGGCGACGAATGTGCTGGTTCAACTCCTGGATGAAAGCTGCAATCGATCTATCCTTCCTGGTGCTGATCATCTCCCATTGCTCGTCTCGGCGCCCACAAATCTGGTAGATAGTGTCCTTGAGATCATTGTGGTAAACTTCTCCAATGCGCCCATGGTAATGTGAGCTGCCATACTCTTTCCTAGACTCCAGGTTGGTGCATCAAAAGAAAACTCTATGGGCTCCGTGACTGGCGTGAATGTCCTTCCTGGAACTTGAACTTGAATCATCCAACGCTCCTCTTCTGGTAAAGTGGCGTTGTAGGTCCCGGTGAATCTTGGTATTCCGATGTTCAGGTACCTAGTGACTTCCTTCAAGTGGCGTCCAAAAGGGGTGTCTTCATCCGGTTGTGTGAACTTGATCCTTGCATCCGCCATCCTAAAGAGTAGAAAATGGAGAGGAGTTAGAAAATGAGAACAGAGTAGTGATCTAGGGCTTTAGCTTAGTGGTCGTGTCCTACAGTCAGCGTGTGCTTTGATACCATCTTGTAGCGACCAGACCTCAAACAGTCTGATCTCTGTGCATCAGTGTCATCCCTGGATCGGTAATGATGACACGCACAGTACTTGAAGGATTTATAACAGAGTAGCAATCACACACTTATTACATCGAATGTCTCAAAAGAGAACTTTTTACAATAAATATGGCTTAAGGCCATCTAATACGATAACAGCGGAAGGCTTTGAAGATAAAGTGAGTCCATCAACTCCAACAGCATCACTGAGTGAAAGACCACGACCTAAGGCTCCTTACTCGTCGTCTGAAAAGTCTGCAACATGATACGTTGCAGCCCAAAAATGGGTCAGCACATGGAATATGCTGGCAATGTAACACAAAAGAGTAATGAACAGAGTAATGCTATCACTACATGCATATATGGCTAGTGGATCCTGTATGGTTGCGAAAAGCCAATTTTTTCCTACAACAAAGGAATAAAATTTTATTTAACTATCATGGTGGTTGTTAAACATTGAGAAGGTTCATCCAACTCAATCCCAATGAAAAAGGTAAATAATAACCCAATCAAATTTTATAAATAAGAGTGATGAGATCCACATGATAATCCAAGAACTAGATACTCAAGACGTCCATAGCCGGGGACACGGCTAACCATGATTAGTTTGTACACTCTACAGAGGTTTCCGCACTTTTCCCCACAAGATTTGATCTCCTCCGTTGGATTTCTCGCACTACATGGTGTTTGAGAAACGGAAGACGAGACACAGTCTTTCAGAAGCGTTAGCACCTTACGATGGGTAGACAGTACCACCTACACCCCCTACATCTGCTAGTCTACCACTATAAGAGTTCACACGACTTAATCAACTATGCTAGAGCCCATAATAGCTTGTGGCTGCACACGGAAGTTTCTAGCATCAAAATCTCATGATCCCATTGAGCCTGGGTGGCAGTCCATAGGAAAATCACACGAAACCCCGAGATTTCCAAAAATACAGGCAATCACTGATTCCCCAGGTGCCACAATCCACCAAGATGTGTATTAAAGTTGCCACCTTAAGTTAACCATTAATTAACAATCTCACATCTGTCATGAATACACTCAAACCCAATCCACGTCTACGAGCATAGCATGGCAATATAAGCAACGTAGAAGTAACTCCCAAAGGTTTGATAATAAACAGGTGAATAGGTACTACCTCATCTACTTCCCAACCCACAATTTAATTCAGATCCTAAACATGCAACTGTTTGAGGATTGATCTAATGCAATAAAACTGGGTATGAAAAAGGTATGATCGAAGTGTTACTTGCCTTGCTGATGATCTGCAAAACCTAGAGACTCGTAGTAGCACACTTCGCACTCTGGGTACTCTATCGCAAACAAACAAGCATATAATAAGCAATCAATCAAGGGCATGGGTAAAACTCAAATAAGAGATCTATCCAGAAAGTTCAACTTAATAACTCCGGTTTGCAAAAAGAATCAAATCAAACGAAGCAACAAAACTCAAACGGCGAAAGAAAACAAGCTTCATTTGCTAATCTGGACTAAAGTCAAAGTTTACAGTAGCAAAATCTTGTTCAAGTTGGTTAAACAGAAAGAGGGCTTCGAGACGAAACTCTAGGCGCTTGAATCGCCTGATTCCGATAAACGAGTGAAAAGATAAACTAAAACGAAAATCGGCTCAGAAATCGCGATCGAAAATAATCGCGGAAAATCCGACAAAAAGAAAAACTGACGAACAGGCTAACGAACGAACGTTCGCTGTCTACGGATAAATGGTGAAAACCGTTCATTAAAACGAACGTATGAATGTGTGTTCGCTAATTAACTAAACCAAAAAAATAAACCGAACCGAAGCTAAAAAAGGATCTAGGGTTTATAAAAAAACCGAACAGTTTTTCGGCGAAAACCGGCGGCGGATCGGGCGGCTACCTCGGGACGGGGTCGGCGGGTGGTGGGGCGGCGGCAACTCTGGCGATGGCCGGCGGCGGCGACGGGCGGGTGGCTGGGCTCCGAGCGGCGGCGGGGTCGCGTGGTGGCGCTAGGGTTTCGGGGGGGGGGGCTGGGCTGCAGCTCGGGCCTCCCGGCTCTTAAAGGCCGGCCGGGCGCAGTGTCTGGGTCGGACACGGCCCGCTAAGTCGGTTGGGTTTTTTTTAAATATTCCACGCAGAAAAACAAATAAAAGAAATACTAAATGGACTCCAAAATCCCGAAATAAATTTTCCCCGTCCTCTAAAAATAGGCCGGACAAGGAGAACATTTATTTGGGCCCAAGATGCAAATTTGAAAAACGCATATTTTTCCTAGTTCAAATAAAATAGCAATAAAACTCCAAATAAAAATCTTATTTGATTTTAATATTAAATCTCTGATATTTCTTTATTTTGAGAAAGTCATTTTATCATCTCTCTTTTATTTTTATAAAAGAAATATTCAAAGAGAAAAAGAATTAATATCAAACGATCTTCTTTTCAAAATTCGAGAAAACTCGAATATGAAAATAATGAAACCCCCAACTCTCTCCGTGGGTCCTTGAGTTGCATAGAATTTCTAGGATCAAACCAAAATGCAAATAAAATATGATATGCAATGATGATCTAATGTATAACATTCCAAATTGAAAATTTGGGATGTTAAAGTTTTGGTCGGCCATGAGCCTGATGGCAAGTCTTGCCGCTGCGGTTTACCTTAGCTGCGGCATTTCCTGAACCGTATTGTAGGTTCGAGAGTCGCCGCGGGGTTCCTGAAGGGTCTGCTGACCTACCCGGGAGGGCCTCGTGAGGTTCCTGCGCCGATTGGCGCGCGCGTCGCACATGCTGGGCCCAGCCCCGCTCGCGAGGGGCCCGCGAGGGGGAGGCGGCGAGCGTGAGCTCGATGTCAAGGTAAGAAGCAGATGGCAAGCAATCGCTTTGAACAAGAAAATGCACCCCCCGCACGCATCGATAAAAGCTTGACTTCTACTTACATCCAAATCCAGAAAGCAAGGCTACAGAAGAAAAGATCCAAATCAAATGGCCGCGTCCGGCACCTAGTCTAGTCTTCAGGTCTTCAAGTCTTCTCACCAGCGCGGAGCTAAGTGCTGCCACTAGGTGTGGGAGGGAGCCCCAGGGCCTGAGGCTGGCACCCCTGAGACTCCGGGGCGTGTACAGCCCCACTCATTATTACGTGAGAGTGTCATGGGCGGTGAGCTTCACAGGCACTGGGCCTTCTTCACAGGAACTGGCCTTGCTTCATATCGCCACACGAGGGCCCCGCCTTGCGCCTCCCTCGACCACCTTTGAGCTGACCGGCAACCTGGACGACAGAAAGGGGGGAAGGGGACGCCAGTGGTACCCCCGGCGACCACGGGTCCTCTGCCGGGGGAAGGCTCGCCGGCACCTCCCCGGCAGAGGGCCTACCTCCGGGTGTTGCCTGGCTTCGCATGACGTGGGGAGGGGCCTTGCTCCTGGCTCCCTCCTCATGGCCCCCAGCGTGATTCCCCCAGCGGAAGGGATGCTGCTGCGCCGGGGTCACCGACCGATGCCGTGACCTGATTCACTTGCAACCCATGGTTAGCGTAAGCCCGCTCCTGAGAGATTAGTGGTAGCATGCAGTCATTGTCGCTGGCGCGATCGTTGCGGTTCTCCGTTGGTTCCTGGAAGGCCTCAACTTCTAGCGTCCCTTCTTCCCACTCTTCTCCGAGGAACGAGCCAGGGTCGTCCTCCGGTGCGTACTCTTGGTCCATCATGCGGGGCACGTAGGCTTCCGGGGCTATCACCCCGAACACCTCGCCGTAGTGCCCCACACTCCATGTTGCCCGGCCCTGCGCGGTGTCCTGAGGATGGTAACGCGGCATCCCACTGGAACCGTGGGGGGCAATGCTTGTACCCATGCTCGTCGCGGGCGGCATGGGGGCGGTGGAGCCGCCGGCGCCGCCGGCGATGCTGGTGTTGACGAAGCCCCCAGGTGCACCTGATGGCGCGTGGTTGCGGCGAGGCCCGCCGTGAGACCCCGGAATGGCTTGGGAGGGAAGCTGATAGCAGAAGGGCGGCGCTCCCGATGCCGCCGCATCCAGCAGCTCGGCGACGTGCTCCAGCAGGGCATCCCGTCCGCTCTCCATCAGCCGGCACCGCAGCAGCTCTCGTGCCACCGTGAGCGCAACCCGCATGTTTGCCTGGTCCCGCCGTGAATGCGGCGCTGTTGCTGCGGCATGGCTTGCTGCCCTTGCAGCGGCTCGCACTTGCCGTGGGGTGAGGGTGGACGACGCCTGGCCGCGCCGCCCGCGCCCCGCAGCACTGGATGGCGCTCGCGACGCCTGGAGCGCGGGGTCGGGGTCTTCATGGGCAGGTGTCACCGCCCGGGCTGGCCAAGCTGCCCAGCGGTCGGAATCAGCCCTTGGGTCACCGGACATCGTGGCCACGGAGCGTCGGCAAGTCAATTGATGGATAAGAAGCTCCGGCGCACCCCTACCTGGCGCGCCAAATGTCGGATGGGGGGTTCCGGCAAAACCCTTAAGGTTCGAACTCTGGGGTGCGCACGAAGTTCTTCCCCTCCTACCGATCTACGCCCTAGCTCGCTAAGATCTCGCGGACGAACTCGACGAACTCACAACACGGAAAGACACAAGATTTATGCTGGTTCGGGCCACCGTTGTGTTGTAATACCCTACTCCAGTGTGTGGTGGTGGATTGCCTCTTGGGTTGATGAAGAACAGTACAAGGGGAAGAACAACCTCCTGAGGTTGAGGTGTTCTTGTGCTCTGTGAACTTGTGGATCGGAACTCGATGCCTCCCTCTGTGGTGGCTAGCTCTACTTATATAAGCGCTGGTCCTCTCCCCAAATGTTGAGCGGGAAGGGAGCCAACAATGGCAGGCAAATTTGAAAGGGGACAACTAGTACAAGCTATCCTGACAAAAGCGGTCTTCGCCTGCAAAAGGCTATGGTGGTGACGCCGTCTTGGGCTCCACGGTGACCTCCAGCTTGCCGTCCTGCTGGTCTTGGTCTCGTTGCACCGATATGGAAACCTTTGCCTGATGCATCGGTACTCCGCGCCTGCGCCTGCCTCCTTAGCACCAAAGAGGAAACAAGGACGCTGCGCGCGCTGGCGCCCGCCTGGAGCCCGCTGGTGCCGGTCGTCATGGCTCACATCATGAGAGCCTCGCGAGGTTTGCCCCGCCTTGATATCTCCGCTCCTCGCGAGGTAGCCTAGTTAGGCCGCTCCCGAGGAAGTCTCGCGCCATCCGCCTCGCGAGGCTTGGCCCCTCACGAGGGTCTTGAATGCTTTGTTGGTGAAGATGGGCTGTACGGGCCCGCTAGCATAGCCACGCCGTGGGCCGCAGGCACGCAAGTCTGGGGACCCCCGTTCCCAGAACGCCGACACAACCTGTGTGAGGTAGCATATCAATTACTATTTCCTTTGACTGGAAGCCGAGATAAGCCAAGCGACTGACAGCAAAGGAAGAATGCAAGCCGAGATTAGCGACTAACAGGAAAGGAAGGAAGTTGTCGAGGCAATGAAGCACCCAAAGTTTTTGTGCAGTTCCACCAAAATCGAGCATCCCTGTTGGCACATATATTGAGAGAGTGAGATTACTGTAATAGTGGGACTAGTTGATGAAACATACACTAAGAAATAGAAGCACCCTCATTATCTTAATGGGTAAAGTTAGCATTCCGTCCCTGCTCCACCACATGATTCACCTCCATAGACAAACATACACACGTACATGATTCAGCATAGGGTGCTACTAAAGATTTGTTTAACTCCGATAGGAAAATTAGGCAGCAATAAATTAGTGGTACTTAAGTACTCCTAATTAATTAAGTGAGATAGCAGAAGTGGAAGGGTTCCCTAGAGGATCGTCTCACATGTAAGGTAGTCGTTGCCGGAGCCCTTGAATGGCCTCGACTGAGGCCTCTAGCTTCAGCAAGATCGCCTTAGCACTGTTTACTCTTCTTCTTCTTCCTCTTCATGCTCTGTTTCTCATTCTCCTCACCAGTTGGTGAAACCAAGTACATGATTGGCCTTCTATTTCAGAATTGGTTTTGTCAGTGAGGGAGTACAAGTGTACCAGTAAAAAATAGCATTATTTTCTCATGGCAGTCGCAAAATAGAGATGAACACATGCATTAAATATCATTCTTACCTAAAGGAAGGTTATGGTGCCAATATGGATGATGAGGATTGGAACACAGATCTCCCTTTGTGCAGTTCCACCGAAATGAACCAACTGTTCCATTCCAACTTTCCAGTTAAACAGCACAAAAGTCACTTCTTTTAAGAAGAGTTTTGTGCAGTGCACCAAAAGGTCACAACAACAACCAGGTGAAATGGATATCCCTGTTTGCACAAAAGCTACAGAGGAAACAGTTAGAGTCTCAAACAATTACAGGCAAAAACATTTGGCTAAACTTGTCATGGCTTATAACAGTGGCATGGCTTCATTTTTACCAGGGGCATTAGATTAAGAACAACTAAATATTTGGTATAAGGGCATGGGACAGTGGGTGCACTGGCAGTCCAGCACCATGTACCTAAACAGGGGCATAAAGTGGCGATTCATAGTTTGTTGCCCCGAGAAACAAACATCCAAGAAACATATCTGGGTTGGTCCCATTTTTGTTCACTCTAGCCACCTACTCCTATGTGTGGATAGCAAATCTAGTCCTGGTCATACCACTTTGTACAGCCTTACCCCTATATTTCCCTTTTCGACCAAGAGACCGGTTGGATGACCAGTCTGTACTACATTCACCCCCTTTCCTTCCTGTTTGTACCAAGTCCGATGTACTACATACTAAACTCCCCTACCCCCACTTTATTTCTTGTTTGAACCAAGTACAAGATTCGACTCCATGAAGTAGCTTTACATCTAATAATAGAAAAAAAATAGGTGACGCTGGACCATCCGATCAAGAGGGGCTGAGAGGTAGAAAATGATGCACGTGCAGCGACGTAGCGAGCTGGGGAAGTAGAGCTAAGGCGGTTTCGAAGGAAGATATACCTGAAGGTCGTCAGGATGTGGATAGGTGGGCGGCGGGAGGCCGGATCCGCCCACACTAGGGCAACGACGAAGGGATCGGAGGACCTCCCGCGCTGGCGCTCGGCCAGAGATAACGGTGCGGACGGCAATGGGTCTCCTCCCTCGCTGTCGACGACGGCCTAAACGCTGCCCCTCCTCCCCTTCACCGGCGGAGGGGGATACGTCCGGATCTGTAACCAGCGGTGAGGATAGAAATACAGTGTTTTTTTAAGGGAGAAAGACAGTGTTACCACCCCTATCTTGTTTAGATCTGGAGAGGATGAGAGTGTGTGAATAGAGCAACCCTAGCAAGCAAGCGCGGAGGCTCCGGCCTATATATACGTAGTGGGGTAGTTTTCCTTTTTCACTCCATCAAAACAATCATTTAAAATTGTGTACTACGTGCCAGGTCACCGTTTTTTAGTTGTTGATTGTTTTTCGAGATAGCTACCCGCTTGTTCCAAGTGGTGTTATGGTGTGCAAGGTCGCACTTTGTATCGTTCAAGTCTGGTACAAGTCCCTTCATTAAATGAACAACCACCCCCTCGTAAAATTACCGGAAACATGGGTTGCCCCAACATGCATTATTATTTATATTTTCTACTCCCTCCGTTCCTAAATATAAGTCTTTTTTATTAGCCACACCTAAGACAAGATTTTTTTTATTAGCAGTGAACCCCACATGTCATAGACACAAAAAGTGTGGCAAGATTCCCTTAGGCAAGCCAAAGTGTGTCTAACAATTTGAGCAACTCAAGTTAGGCAAGTGTGGCAAGTGTGGGAAAAATAATGTGGCAACATAAGACAAACATAGTCACAATCCAAACAGCCCCGTAATTTTTTGTGACATGCATGAAAATTTGGTTAGTTAAATTTATAGTCAAAATTTGGCAAGGTGCATCAAATCAACACATGCAAGTATCAAAAGGGAAGTCACGGCACGGATGCATGCGTTGTACTCCCTCTGTTTCCAAATATAAGTCTTTTTAGAGATTGCAACAAGTGACTACATACAAGGCAAAATATGTCTACATACATTCGTATGTAGTAGTCCATTTGAAATGTGTAAAAAGACTTATATCGAGTGCAGTGCTTTGATGTGTCGCATCAACTCATACAAGACTGAGAAGTTTGATTACTACAATGCCCTCTCCCTTGCGGACTGAGCTCCGGTGCCTTAACTGCACCTGCCTTTGGCTGCATGACAGGTGGGCCAACCACCTGTTGGGCCCACCTGTCATAGATGCAAAGGCAGGAGCAGTAAGTCAATGAAGCTGCGTCCCTCCATCGCGCATGAGCGTGGTGGCTGGCAGGACTAGTAGGAGCTTTCGCTACACGCTTCTTGACGGCGGCGAACTTGCGGATGGAGTTGACCATCATCAAGTCCATGCGAGAGGCGAAGCCGGCGTCTGTGAGGGCTACGATGCCGGCGGTCGCCAGCACTGTGTAGAAATGCTGTGCGGTGCGGGGCCGCAGGCCGGTGCCTTGGATGATTTGGCACAGCCGACTGCCGCTCGCGACCATCGCCTCCGTAGGTGCTTCTGGCTTCTAGTCACTTGGTCTTGGATTGGAGTGAGCAGTGTTGCGCAGAGACTAAGGAGTAGATGGATTGGAGTGGTGGGGCGCCTTTATATGGGAATCCAAACTCTGTTGCATTCACATCGTGCTGGCTCTATTCTGCTTCTCCAATTAATTCCCTCTGCATGTAGAGTAATTTGAGGATGCATCATTGACCGTTCAACGTCTCGGGAACCGCTACCCTCTCCCTCCTTAGCATTCAAGCACCTATGGAGGCGACTGCCGCTCGCGTCTATCGCGTGTCAGGAGACGTTGCCATCGACGACGAGGTGCCTATGGTGACTTCGTAAATTTCAAGATGATAGTACTAGTATACTCAATATTGTGCACCGCGACCAAGGCCGAGAGGAAAATGAGAGAACTACGTATTTATTTACGGTGTAGATTCACTCATTTTCCTCCATATGTACTCCGTCTCGGTGTAGTCTAGTCACTTGTTGAAATCTCTAGAAAGGCAAATACTCCTTTCTGGTTTACAGGGCTATACTACCAAGTACTACAATAGTGTGCTCACATAGCAATTTTGTCTCATGCAAGAGCCTGGCTATATGCGTGCTCCAAGGTTCGCAACTGCCACGTTCGGGTTGCACTTGGCTCTTCGCCTCTTCGAGAAGACGAACAATGATGTTACTACTACTGCTTCTACAGTATCGAATCCACTGCTGCATGTCCGTCCAGCGCGAGCGGGAGGGATAACTTGTTGTAGTACTATAAGCAAAAGTCTGTCCTCGTCTGTGAACCACCGCGCGCATGGGCGAGGGAGAAGGCATGTAGTAGTAAAATCAAGCTTCTCCTCGTTGTACGAGTTGACACGACACATCATAGCACTGGCCCCACATGGTTGCCTCTAAACTTGGCTGAAAGACCCGCAGTGTACAATACTCCATTTGCCGCAACCTCTAACATTTACCCCACCACAAATTAAAATATATATTCCTGTCTTGACCAGATGAGCGTGCAAACTAGAATAACCAGGATGACAGGTAGGGCCAAGATTATCTTAATCAAAAAAATATAGCATGGAGCTGACCCCAACGATTTTAAGCTTACAGGCACGGTACACGCTATCCTAGACTACTCTACACATGAAACTACCACACGAGCGCCCGGGCTGCGCTTGGCTCTTCGCCTCTTCGGGAAGTCGAACAATGGCCCTATTTGGATACTCTAACTCAGTTAGAGGTTAGAGTTAGATTCTAACCCTGAACTAACTCTAGCCAAAAAGGTGTTTGGATTGCAGGGTTAGATGGAGCGCGGATACGGCGAGGCGCCTTCACGGGCGGTGTGAGAGGGAGGGAGGGAGAGGACAAGAAGCTTCAAGGAAGTGAGGAGGGATCTGCCTCGGGAAGAGCGAGAGAAAAAGGTGTTTTTTTAGTGGTCCTGAGAAGAACTAACCCAGATAAGCACCTCTTGGGTGGGTTAGATGTTTTTGGATGAGTTAGATGCATCTAACCCAAACTAACCCTCTTGTTTGGATATTTTTGGGTTAGTTGAGTCCAAACTAACCCAAACTAACTCTAACCTGTGGACTCAAACAGGGCCAATGATGGAGTACTACTGCAGTGGAGGAGTACTACAGTATGCTTCTGGCCATCTGACACCGATTGAACTGCTGCATGTCCATCGCGTATGGGAGGGAGAGCGTGTAGCGAACGAAAGCTTCTCCTAGTCCTGCCAGCCACCACGCTCATGGGCGAGGGAGGGACGCAGGTTCATTGACTTACTGCTCCTGCCTTTGCGTCCATGACAGGTGGGCCCAACAGGTCGGTGGCCCACCTGTCATGCAGCCAAAGGCAGGTGCGGTTAAGGCGAGAGGGCGTTGTAGTAATCAAACTTCTCGGTCGTGTACGAGTTGACGGAACACATCAAAGCACTGCACTCGATATATTTCAATAATTTGCGTTTACCGATGCATTAATTACAACGCATGCATGCATGTCGTGACTCTCCTTTTGATACTTCCATGTGTTGATTTAATGCACCTTGAAGTAGTATGAATATGTGACGGTAAAGCTTTGTAATGCCCCGGCCCTAATAAAGCGGGAGATGGTTGTGCACGAGGAGGGCGAGATCATGCAGACGGAACAGGACCCGGCGATGGAGCTCTCTATGGTCTCGATGGACCTCACCGTGCTCCCTGCCCCTTGTGCATCCGCCCCTTGAAGCCTCCAGTGTATGAGGTTCGAATACACCTGGTCCGTTCGGCTGATCGAGCAAGGTGCGGGTTTCTTGATTGATGTGTTGTTCGATTGGTTTGTGCAGTGTAAGGGAGGGCACTTGGCTTGCGCGGACTGCCGTGTCGAGCGCCCCGGGAACCAGCGGCAGTGCCAGAAGTGCGAGCACGGCGGTGGCTTCGACGTGCGGAACACAGCAGTGGACGCCGTCCTCTCGTCGGTGAGGGTGGAGTGCCCGCACGAAGGCTGTGGGCTCTACGTCACTTACCACAAGCTCGCCGATCACCAGAGCGTGTGTCCACTCACGCCCTGCAAATGCCCCGTGCCCATCTGCGGCTACAAAGGCCTGCCGCCGGTGCTCTCCCACCACATCAGCACTGTGCATCCCACGCCTGTGCACAGGATCCAGTACAGCAAGGCGCTCTAGCTGCAAGTGCCACTGTCGGAGCCACGACTCTTGCTGTTCGCGGAGGAGGACGGCCGCACGTTTTTCTTGGTCGGCGGCGTGCTCGACATCGACGCCTATCGTCGTGTCGGTCGTCTGCATCAGAGCGGGGGCGTCCCCACTGCCGCACTACATGGCCAAGCTGTGGGCGAACGGCCCGCCGGGGGAGCCCAAAGGCAGGACCGATGCCATCAAGGTGTAAATGGAGGTGACAAGCAGCAGGGATCCCGGTGACGTCGCCGTGCAGGAGCTGACCTTCTTCACAGTTCCGCCTAAGCTACTGGCCGGGGCTAAGCTAGTGTCCCTCCACATTCAGATTGACAAGCTCACGTCCTAAATGATTCTACAGTGCCTTCTGTTTATCTTAGTAATATGCTAATATAGGGGTTAGCTCGGTCTACTTTAGCTTAAGAGGTGGTGGGTTTTGGTGGCGATGCAACAATTACCTCGACATCAGATCAGTAGTGAAAGTAATTTCGAACAGTCGAATGGATATTTTGTGTCTGTTGGATATAAAGATCCTTTGGGTAAGAAGTAACATCTTATATGCTTTTTTTCGAAACGGAACATCGATACTAGTATAATTTTTGTTGACATGCACTAATATTTTCGAAACGGACGTCGGTCTGTAGCTAGAAGGGCGGTTGGGACGGGGCATCGACCCATACCGCGATGACCCCCCGATTGGGACGCACCGACTGTGGATTTTCTCCCTCGCCAATGTCGACCGCGTCTATGCAGAACATTGCTCCCTTCCCCCAACTACGGGATCAGGCCGGATATGTGACCAGCGGTGTGGCCACCGTCGTTCTATGCTTGTGAAGAGAGCAACCCAAGCAAGCAGGCTTGTAGCTTAGGCTCCTGCTAGTGTATATATAGTGGTTTTCTTTTTCTCTCCATATCAACCATTTTATATTGCCGTACATGTCATTGACGAGTGAAATGATGGTTGCTTCTTCCGACTAACTTACTGTGTGATTTGACTGACCCTTTAGTGGCCCCTACACGTACTCCCCCTACGTGTATGCAACAGTCACACGTACACATGGACGCAAAATCACACGCGACGCCCTAATGCATGCATGCCCTAGCACACGACGGAACACACACGGTCACGCTCAAGTGCTCAACCTACGCGTGCATGCACACACATACTCAGCCAGGGTGAGCTAGTGACCGTATAAACACCGGAAAATGTATATATTGAGCGCAATGAGCGTATTATGAAGTCCACTGACCGTACTTTTACAAATATATAGTGACAGACAGTGTATTTATCTCGTTTGAAATTAAGCCATATTAACCGGAGACGAGGCAGTATGGACTAGCATTACTTTGATGTGTCCCGTCAACTTGCGGCACGAGGAGAAGCTTGCAGGACAGAAGAAGCTTGCGCGCGGTGGCTCGCAGGACAAGGAGAAACTTTTGACTAATGCAAGCTGTCCTTCGCTCAGGCGGTGGACGTGCAACAGTAAATTCGGTGTCAGATTGACAGAAGCATACACTATACTAGTAGTACTATTATTGTTGCACTTCCCGAAGAGGCGAACAGCCAAGCGCAAAGTTTACTAGTACTAGTACTACTACTATAGTCTATAGAGGTATGTACTACTATACTAGTACTAGGAACCGGATGGAGGAGCGTCTGCACTCTTATTATATTTTTAAAATGTGATAAAGGAATCTTCAACACATTTGGTTCTCTTCGAGGGTTCTCGCATGTGATAATGGAAGTTGATTGCATGGAACACTCGCCACAATTCTCGCTTAATTTTGGCTCATATCCTGTTACAAATAGGAGCGCTCAGTAATATTTCCTCTTTTTTGTTATTCAGCATGTAAACAGGTCAGCAAACCTTGCGGTGCATCTTTGTGCGAACCGTGCTTGCTGCACTTTGAATGTGGTCGAGAGCTGGCTTGATGAAACACCTCGCTTCCTACTTCTTTTTTTGCGGGGTACCTCGCTTCCTAGTGACCAGTGTCTTGGCTGATCGTCCTAAGAATGCTTATATATGAATAAAGCTCTCTCATTTACCCGCAAAAAAGATTAAGCCATATTAACCGGAAATGAGGGAGTATGGACTAGCACTACTTGTTGGTGTGTCCCGTCAACTCATAGAATGAGGAGAAGCTTGCAGGACAAGGTGAAGCTCGCTTACGCCTTTTGACTAATGCAATGTACCCTCGCCCAGGCGGTGGACATGCATCAATTCATTCGGTGTCAGATTGCCAGAGGCATACACTGTAGTACCGAACATGCGGAGTACCATCATTGTTCGACTTCACGAAGAGGCGAAGGGCCAAGCGCAAGGTTTAGTAGTATGAGTAGTACTACTACTAGAACCGCATGGTGGAGCCTCTGTACTCTTATTTTTCTTAATCTCTGATGAAGTACACATTTATTCCGGAGAAGGGCGGAAAACGGCAGCCCAACATGTAATGATGATATCGATCAACCATCTGTGTGTTCTCGCTCCTCGTCTCTCTCAAGGAACGGCAGGTTGGCCATTTTGCCGTCAATTGAGATCGGTTTGCTCATACTCTGGTCCCACATGTTAGTGATATGCCAAGAGGAGGTGCGTTGACCGACTGGCCATACGCGTACTTTGTTTTGCACCTTTATACTACTCCCTCCATCACAGTTTACAGGGCGCGCTTCATTATGATGCATTTCTCTCAATGCATTTCCACCACCAGAGAGACTTTAGATGCGTTTGGTTTAACGCTCAATTAATTAGGGCGTGGTAAGCGCAATTTTATCTCGATGTAGTACTACGGAGTGGAGTAAGTGCATGCATGTGTGTACCCGGGGTGGAAGCACTGCATGCATGTGTGTACGCATTATTTCCTCTAGTAATAGACGCTGTGCTATAACTACCAATGCTATTTTCCAGGCCGATCGCTAGTCGCCTTGGTCCCAGAGATTTTCTCTTTTTCTGAAGCGCGCTCTATAAACAGTGACGGATGGAGTAGTATGAGCGGATTCAAAAAGAGCGTATTGATGGTTGCTTCTTCCGAGCAACTTACAGTGGGAAAGGTGGGGCTTATGATTTGACTGCTCATTACTCACTATTAATGTGGCGCAACGACGGGTCTGAGTCTCCCATGCGGCTGTGCACTACCCCCTCGGTTCTTAAATATACTCCGGAGTATTTGTCTTTCTAGAGATTTCAACGAGTGACTACTCAAATATTTGTCTTTTTAGAGATTCAAATGGACTACTATATACGGATATATATAGACATATTTTAGCGTGTAGATTCACCCATTTTGCTCTGTATGTAGTCACTTGTTGAGATCTCTAGAAAGACAAATATTTAGGAACGGAGGGAGTACACATACGAAGTAAAATGAGTGAATCTACACTCTAAAATATGCCCATTTGAAATTTGTAAAAAGAGAAATATTGTTGATGACAGTTGCGACGACAAAAAAGAAGCATATTCCTTGTACTAAGGGAAGATAACAACACGGTTGTGTTTGTCTAAAACGGTGTGAGCACGAGATTGCAATATGGAAAGTACGCCAGACCAGCTACATTTTGTGCAATGAACTATGGAAGATCCACATGCAGCGACGTGGGAAGACGGGCAGTGGAGCAAGGCCGGAGGGGATACCTGGAGGTCGTCGGGATGTAACTAGGTGAGCGGCGGCGGGCGGAATCTGCCCATACTGCGGCAGCGAGCACGTGGCGTAGGCCCTACCGCGCCAGAGCTTGGTCAGAGAGAACGACGTGTACCGCAGATCGGGACGTGCTGCCTCGGCGCCGTTGAACGGAGAAACGATGCACGTCCTCCCTTTCGCCGGTGGACGGGATGCGGCCAGATCAGTGACCAACGGTGAGAGAGAGAGAGGCCACCGCAGCCTTGTGTGAGATACTCTGAAGAGAGACAACCCAGGCAGGGAGGTTCCATTGTATATAGTGGAGCGGACTACCTTTTTCTCCATAAAAATCGTTTTATATTATGTGTACGTGCCATTGAGCGATATAAATTGATTTAAAAATAACGTGCCAACGCATCAAGTCGAACTTTGTTTCGCGCACGCGTGGTACACGACCTCCGTAGGTAAACAACCGCCACACCCGTTCAAATTAGCATGTGGGCTGCCATTTCGTACAGAAATGAGCTTCATCGTGTACCCGCGCGGGTGTGGCCTGGCACAAAGCGTGAGTACGTGCATGGTGCACCTATTCTCTTCTTGTATACATACACCACCTACGCGGGGTTGTGTGATAGAGATACAAACATAGAGAGATATAGTGTGTGGGTTCGTGAGAGTTTGGGGGGGGGCGGGTCAATCAAAAAATATAACGTATGCAATGTGTGTGAAATAGAGTCCTGGATATATCATATATATAGAGGGGGCGATCCACGAGAAGAGAGTGGAGGTATCATCGACTTGAGGTGTCCATAGAATCAAAGAGAGGGATGATGTGTGTGTGTGCGCGCGCGGTCGATAAAGAGTGCCATCGAATTTGTGTGTGCCCACGTCAAAGATATAGAGTGGCTGGCCTAGTAGAACGAGAGAGGGGATAGGTGCAGTTTGTCTCTGTGGCATGGATACCTACCTACAGTGCTCGAATATCGGTGTGTGGTGGGGGGAGGCCTAATTAACTATAGAGGTACAATGGCTGGTATATGTGTGGAGGAGGAGAGAGGCCTACCTCGTGTATTAAGGGAGATCGATCTACCTCATGTATTAAGGGAAATCGATTGCCATCCATGCATATGTGTAGGAGAGGAATAAGGTTGGGAGAGAGACAGAGCTAGAGTGTTGGAGGGGGTGGTAGTGGAGTTGCTTCTAACAAATGGTGGGATAGGCTTGCTAGACAACCGGAGGGCACGCCTGGAATATCAACAAGTGAGGGGATGGCTGCCTGTCTATGCACGTGCGTGTGAGAGACGGGTCAGGAGGCATGCACGAATGATGAGGGGGGACGATATGGCTGTGGTAAGAAGACATAACTACATAGGAACATCAATTGTCCTTTGTCAGAGAAAGGAGAGACATAACTTGTGAGGTACGTCGATCGATGGGGGGGGGGAATAGTTAAAGTAGACCTAGGTATATGTTGGGAGATCGATCGGTATACATGCATGTGTGTGTTAGAAGCAAATGAGGCACGGGGAGAAGGATAGAGAGAGAGGGATGCATCTAGGAGGTGGTGTGAGAGTCATACTATATCGAGGGGGAAGGAGTGTGCGAGTACGAGATCGATGAAAAGAGTGGTGGGAGTGAGGCATGGACGGTGATAAGAGAAGAGGGGAAGCTTGTGTTTGTGCTAGGCACACCTGGCTAGAGAGGCATATCGATCGATGTGTGCCGTAAAGAAGGAGCTGGGGGGGCCTACACACACTGTGGGTGAACGACCTAAAGTGAAAAGATGAATTTGCGCGATGGAGCTAGAGAATGCTGAGGGAGGGTGAGAGGGATGCGGGTGTGTGTGATGACCCACAAGTATAGGGGATCTATCATAGTCCTTTCTATTAGTAAGAGTGTCGAACCCAACGAGGATCAGAAGGAAATGATAAGCGGTTTTCAGCAAGGTATTCTCTGCAAGCACTGAAATTATCGGTAACATATAGTTTTTTAATAAGGTAATTTGTAAGGGGTAACAAGTAACAAAGGTAAATAAAGTGCAGCAAGGTGGCCCAATCCTTTTTGTAGCAAAGGACAAGCCTGGACAAACTCTTATATAGAGAAAAGCGCTCCCGAGGACACATGGGAATTATCGTCAAGCTAGTTTTCATCACGCTCATATGATTCGCATTCGTTACTTTGATAATTTGGTATGTGGGTGGACGGCGCTTGGGTGCTGTCCTTACTTGTACAAGCATCCCACTTATGATTAACTCCTATTGCAAGAATCCGCAACTGCAAAATAAGTATTAAGGTAAACCTAACCATAGCATGAGACATATGGATCTAAATCAGCCCCTTACGAAGCAACGCATAAACTAGGGTTTAAGCTTCTGTCACTCTAGCAACCCATCATCTACTTATTACTTCCCAATGCCTTCCTCTAGATCCAAATAATGGTGAAGTGTCATGTAGTCGACGTTCACATGACACCACTAGAGGAAAGACAACATACATCTAATCAAAATATCGAACGAATACCAAATTCACATGATTACTAATAGCGAGACTTCTCCCATGTCGTCAGGAACAAGCGTAACTACTAACAAATCATATTCATGTTCACAATCAGAGGGGTATTAATATGCATAATGGATCTGAACATATGATCTTCCACCAGATAAACCAACTAGCATCAACTACAAGGAGTAATCGACACTACTAGCAACCCACAGGTACCAATCTGAGGCTTTGGGACAAAGATTGGATACAAGAGATGAACTAGGGTTTGAGAGGAGATGGTGCCGGTGAAGATGTTGATGGAGATTGACCCCTCCTGATGAGAGGATTGTTGGTGATGATGATGGCGATGATTTCCCCCTCCCGGAGGGAAGTTTCCCCGGCAGATCAGCTCTGCCGGAGCCCTAGATTGGTTCCGCCAAGGTTCCGCCTCGTGGCGGCGAAATTTCTTCCCGAAAGCTTGCTTATGATTTTTCTCGGACGAAAGACTTCATATAGCAGAAGATGGGCACCGGAGGCCTGCCAGGGGGCCCACGAGGTAGGGGGCGCGCCCAGGGGGTAGGGCGCGCCTCCCACCCTCGTGGCCAGGGTGTGGCCCCCCTCTGGTATTTTCTCCGCTCAGTATTTTTTATTAATTCCAAAAATGACTTCCGTGAAGTTTCAGGACTTTTGGAGCTGTGCAGGATAGGTATCTAATATTTGTTCCTTTTCCAGCCCAGAATTCCAGCTGCCAGCATTCTCCCTCTTCATGTAAACCTTGTAAAATAAGAGAGAATAGGCATAAGTATTGTGACATAACGTGTAATAACAGCCCATAATGCAATAAATATCAATATAAAAGAATGATGCAAAATGGAAGTATCAGTGTGCATGCACGAGAGAAAGTTAGCGCTAGCTACAAAGATAAGAGGATTGTGTGGGTGTAAAAGACGAACAGAGATCATACTTCATTATAAAAAGCGAATTCGGATATTTGAAGAATTTATCATAGTGTTTTAAACCGACGCATGCGTGAATATATATAATGATGATACACATGGTGTGGTTATGAACATGTTATACTACATATAATATATTTTATCTCTACTCTTATAAAAAAACGGAGTTGTTGATGATGGTGTGCCTGCCATCCTGCAATATAGGCCGTCCGATTTATATCTGACGGATAGGAAGGAAACTATGGCAATTTTGAAAAAAGGTACCCACACCCCTCTCCATATTTGCAAATTAGGCCTCCCTTGATCATGTTGATGTTCTGTGGAATGCATGGGCATCTTGCTAGTACTACGTATAATATATAGAACATTGATCATAATTTGGGCTAATGTGTGGCTTTTGCAGCTCAGGTCTAAATACTTGTCATAATGTAGGGGGCGGGGCACTATACTATGTGTGATAAACACGGTGTAACATGGTTTAGATTATGAATATATAGTTAGTACATCAAATGTACTATTATTTGGAATCAACATCAAGTGTATTCAAAAAATAGAATTCGAGTTCATGTAGTACATAGAGTTCATATGTATCTCTATAGTAATCATGTGGTGTGTTATTAAGGTAATACAAGAATGATGGTTGAAATTGGAAACAATCATGATTGTAGATTGTTATTGAAATAGAGAAGCGAATTCAAATTCAGTTCGAATTGCAGCGGTAGTATAGCCATTTGGAATGCACTAAAATGTTGGTATGAGTAGGTTACATGCATTATACAGCAAGCGAAAAAATTTAATTGGACATAACATGGATTCATACTACCGAATAGCATTTAATTGCACTAAATTGTTGGTGAGTAGCTTTAAATAGCATTTTTATTGTAAAATGGGGCAAGACTCTCTCTTTGTGTGGTGTGAATAGTTCTATTTTTTCGTTTTCTTTTTGGTTGAGGGAAGTGCGAATTGATTTGGTACGTACAAGTACAATATTACACGTTAGGCTTGTCCCTAAAATTCAACCCGCGCCTTGTTATATCCCAAAAATTCAGATATCGTGCTCCCAAAACTGGCGCCTTCACAACCCGCGCCATGCTATCCCGAAATTACAACGCGCCCGAAAACTCCCTCTAGCTGCCAAATCCCGACACGTGAAATCCCCCTTCTAAACCTGAGCCGAAAGGGCCTCTAGTTCAAATAGCTGGGGGTACTTTTGTAACACACCCTACATTTTGGACAAGCACGTCCCTATGTCATGGTTCACCCCCTCCCATCGCCTCCTTTTTGCCATTCGAAATCACAGACCGCCATAACCTCTCCGCTCCAGCCACGAAACCCCACCCTCCTCCGTCCGCCACCTCACCGCTACCTAGCCGGAGCCTCTTCCCCGACGACATCGTCCACTGCAACAGCTCGACGTCCCTCGTCCACCTCCCCGGATGAGGATCCGTCGTCCCGCCGGTTCAGCCGCCCCATCCTCCACCTCCAAGGAGCTGCTCCGACGATCGCCTCGTCTATCGCGGCTGCTCCATCCCCACAGCACTGCCTTAACCTGCTCCACCGGAACCGCAGCATCCTCACCGACTCCTCGGACGAAGCCGAGGCCTACTCAGCGCCACCAAAGAGGTTGTACACTTATCCCATCGCACCTTCTCCTTAGCTCAACCTCCCGGCGCCGACGGTGCTCCATCTCGCACCCCCATGGAGCGGCTACCTTGAAGCCGGCGCCGCGGGCGACATCTCCACGGCGGCTCTCCCCCAGTGTGAGGCCCCTTCGGCGGCGGCGTCCATACCAGCCGGATCTGCTGCTGCTGCTCCGGCTCCCGCTCGTTCGCTCGCGCTGCTGCTGCTGCTCCGGCTCTCGCTCGAACGCTCGCTCGCCCAGCTGCTGCTGCTCCGGCTCTCGCTCCCTCACTCGTGCTGCTGCTGCTGCTCCGGCTCTCGCTCGCTCGCTCGCGCTGCTGCTACTGCTCTCCCCCTCGCTCGTGCTGCCGCTCTGCTCCGATTTAGCTACACTTCAGTGGACTGAATCGACTATTGGGCCAGTCGATTTTTAGGGGGTGGGGGAGCTCGCCGGACTTAAGGAAGAACCACCCGCAGCGGGGACGGGGGCTCGCCGGAGAGGTACCCCACTATCTATCTTAGGGTTCAGGGTGGGGGCGGGGGGGGCTATAGGGCTGGCCGGGGCGGCAGTGGACCGGCGGTGGGGAGTTGTTTCGGGGCGGCGAGGCGGCGCTGGGGCTGGCGGTTCGGCCGGTGATGGCTGGCGGCTCAGGGGGTGTAGCTTGAAGATGAACTGCAGGCCCTCCCTAAACTACATGACAAGTGCCTCTCTGCTACCATTGCGTTCAGTTTCGACAGTAACATTCAGATTACACAGTAAATTTCAGTTTTGTCAGTTAAGTTCAGAGTCAACAGTTTTCACCTCATCAGTTGTAGTCAGGTGGTTTTTTGTGATGTAAATTTTACATCTATTTTACTTCATCTATTACAGATGCTATTAGAATCCCACTTGAGATTGACGATGTCTGTCTTGTGCTGCTTCAGCATTGACGTCTTACGGCTCACCGGGGCTGCTCCAACGACAGAACGATCCATCACAACAGAGCAGTGCCCTGGATGCCGTCTACAGATTCCTCAGATCTTCCTCCACACCTCTGACAGCCGCCTCTGCCTGAACTGCTTCAGCGACCAACCCAATGATGCTGAGGTTGACACGGCTACGGCAAAGAGGTTGTACACTTGTTGCATCACTTATTACTATACATTCACGTCGATCCATTAGGGCTATTTTGGTTCGACAAAAAAGCATAGCAATAGGGAATTTTCCAATGGCACTCTACTTTTCAATTATTCATGCATTTTGTTTAAAGGAAGGAAGCAAACCATCCACCTGGACCTACTTTTCAAAACCCTATGCATGAAAACAAGACCAAGTGCATTAGTGGCACAATAACATTCTAACTGTACACGCTTTCGTATGGTTTCACTTTATTGTGGCCATGTTTCTTTGCATTCCTCTGCTCTTCCAATTCCTGTAAACCAAACACCCAAGTTGACAGAAATCCTGTGTTTACAAATGCTCTGTTTACCATGTGCATTCCTATCCTATTCCGGTGTTTTTCCTATCCCTGCGTTTTTAGAATCATGCAAGCCAAATGAGCCCTTACAGAATTACTTCAGTTACAGGTAGGTGTCGAAGGGAACTTTGTGTGGTTTGTCCTGCTCCTGCCGCGACGTCGTCCACCTCACCTGAGGTGCTCCATCGACAGAAACATCCACCAAACCAGACATCACGACTCCTGACCGTCTTTCGCCGCCTCAGATCTCCTTCCCTGCCGCCGGCACCCACCGCAATGGCATCACCATCATCGACTCAGCAGATGAACCCGAGGAGTACACCGATCCACAAGAGAGGTCGCACTCTTTTGATTCTGCTTATGTTATGCATTGCTTAAAATTACCTGCTACTTTATTGTCCTGTTCACCTCTTGGACTCCAAGTCAGGTCCAAATTAATGTTCAAACTTGAGTTCTAAATTAGTTGTGGGGCACATATCGAGGAAGCAATGAATAGTATCTCTGTCTAATATCTGCTTCACCTAGGGTATGCCTATGTTGTTCATCTTGGGTGAGAAACAAATAGTAAAGCAATCATCATCTGTCTTTTTATTAAATTAAAGCATTCATCACCCTGCTATAATTATTTTTGGATCCATCCACTGGTTGTTACCATCACTCTAAATTTCTGCATGCTCTCCTTACATAATCTCACCATATTTTTTTCGTATGCATGTCAGATATTGTACACAGTCATGCTGAACATGTAGAGAAAAAGAGAAGAGTTTTGCGCGACAATACAATGTCATGCAGACATCGCTCAATGGTGGGTTCAATGGCAAACCCTCCCCACCCCTCTCCAGATTGTAATCCAGAGGAAGATATCTGTTCTGAGGCGGATTCAGATGCCGCTGACCACTCCTATTTACCCCCCAAGGTGTTTGCTCTACCTTGGCATGATGATGTTAGTCATATCATGCATATGTTGCCTTGCAATGCCTACTTTTGACATCATATATGTCATTTGCTTAGTTTAGACATGTTCTGTCGCCACCTGTTTAGTTTCTATATCATATATGGGAATTATGCAGTCTCATGTCTTTTAGCCAGCCATAATATATGTGAAATGTGCAATGCCATCCTATTTAACTAGGCATCATATATTTGAATGATATCTTGCCCATCCTTTTCTTCATTACATTTCCATTTGTCGACAATGTTTGTACATTAAACTACTCTTCCTGTGAATCAGCCATTTGGGTGGGAGATTGAAAAATCTAGAGTGAAAACAAGGCCTTCAGAGAAGACAGTGCTACCTGTAGAAGCAGATCTCTTGTTCGGTCCCGATAGCTCCTCAGAGATGGATTCAGAGACAGATGACCATTCCTATTCCCCCACCGAGGTGTATGCTCTAACTTGGCACGGCGTTTTAGTTATTCATCATATCTTTGAATTATGTTATGCTATGCTATCTAGTTTAGATAGACATCATATATGTGAAATTATGTCATGCTATCCGTTTTAGTTAAACAATATACATGTCAACTATTTCATGTCCTCTTTTTTCCACACTATCTATTGCATCTGTCTCTCATACAATGTCAGTACATTCAACTATGTTTCCTGTTTATCAGCCATTTGAATTGGAGCGGGTGATGCCAGCATCTAGCAGACTAAAAACACGGTCTTCAAATAAAACAGTGCTACCTCTTGGTGGAGATAGCACCCCGGTTGTACATGCACGAGAACCAGCCCTACCACACATAATCCAAACACTCGCAGATTGTACCCCTACTGCGATGGACAAAGAACCAGCTTCACGCAATCTAACCCCATCCCCAGCAGATAGTAACCCAGTTCCTGTTGACACAGCACCATCTCCACCATAGAGCTCCCAAACAAAAGCAGTTAGTAAGGAAGCTCCAGTGCCCAAAGGGCCAGTACTACCACGGCGAACCCCAACTCCACCAGTTAGTACGCCTATTCCTGTGGAGGAAGCACAACCAGCTAGTCGTACTTTAGTATCTATCGCATTTGATGTTGTTAAATTGTATGTGCGTATCTTCCCATCTTGGAAATATTATACTGAAGATGAAGGAAAATGCCAGTTGTAGGTGTTTGTCCAGGAGTTATGTGTAAGTAATGTTATTCATGGCAATTACTTTGCTTAATCCCATACATCCTACCTCCATGATGGTTATAATACAGCAAATTTTCCCATTTTACTCTATAGAGAAGGACCGATTTGGAATCTCAGGATGAGGTAACCTGTGCTAATACCTCTGCTATCTTCAAGAATGCTTGGTTGTGGCACCCTGTAACACCCACGATGCGGCTATATCTCTCACATGTCGAGGCACGACTTAGAGGCATAACAATATTGTAGGTTTTGTCGCAAGAAGGGCTCATACAATCCCATGTAATGAACAAGAATGGGATAAAGAGAGTTGGCTTACAATCGCCACTTCACACAAATAACAAGTTAAACATACATCATCCAAAATACACACATAGTCCGACTATGGACAAATCCAAATGAAAAGAAGATAACCCCAAATGCTAGATCCCCGATCGTCCCAACTGGGCTCCACTACTGATCATCGGGAAACAAAACATAGTAATGACCAAGTTCCTCGTTGAACTCCCATTTGAGTTCGGTAGCATCACCTGCACTGGTATCATCGGCACCTGCAATTGTTTTGGTAGAATCTGTGAGTCACGAGGACTCAGCAATCTCACACCCACGAGATCAAGACTATTTAAGCTTATGGGTAAGGACGGGGTAAAGAGGTGGAGCTGCAGCAAGCACTAAGCTAATATGGTGGCTAACATACGCAAATAAGAGCGAGAAGAGAAGCAACGCAACGGTCGAGAAGCTAGAAGTGATCCTGAAACTACTTACGTTCAAACATAACCCAAGAATCGTGTTCACTTCCCGGACTCCGCCGAAAAGAGACTATCACGGCTACACACGCGGTTGATGCATTTTAATTAAATCAAGTGTGAAGTTCTCTACAACCGGACATTAACAAATTCCCATCTGCCACATAACCGCGGGCACGGCTTTCGAAAGATAATACCCTGCAGGGGTGTCCCAACTTAGCCCATGATAAGCTCTCACGATCAACGAAGGATATTCCGTCTCCCAGGAAGACCCGATCGGTCTCGGAATCCTGGTTACAAGACATTTCAACAATGTTAAAACAAGTCCAGCAAAGCCGCCCGATGTGCCGACAAATCCCGATAGGAGTCGCACGTATCTCGTTCTCAGGGCACACCAGATAAGTCAAGCTACGAGTAAAACCAGGCCTCGAGTTTCCCCGAGGTGGCCCCGCAGGCTGCTCGGTTCGGACCAACACTTAGAGAAGCGCTGGCCCGGGGGGGCTAAATAAAGATGACCCTCGGGTTGGCCGACCCAAGGGAAGAGTAATAGGTTGTTAGGAAAATGTAAAACCAAGGTTGGGCCTTGCTGGAGGAGTTTTATTGAAAGCGAACTGTCAAGGGGTTCCCATAACACCCAACCGCGTAAGGAACGCAAAATCAAGGAACATAACACCGGTATGACGGAAACTAGGGCGGCAAGAGTGGAACAAAACACCAGGCATAAGGCCGAGCCTTCCACCCTTTACCAAGTATATAGGTGCATTAATTAAAATAAGAGATACTGTGATATCCCAACATATCCATGTTCCAACATGGAACAATCTTCATCTTCACCTGCAACTAGCAACGCTATAAGAGGGGCTGAGCAAAAGCGGTAACATAGCCAAACAACGGTTTGCTAGGAAAGGTGGGTTAGAGGCTTGACATGGCAATATGGGAGGCATGATATAGCAAGTGGTAGGTAGCGCAACATAGCAATAGAGCGAACAACTAGCAAGCAAAGATAGAAGTGAGTTCGAGGGTATGGTCATCTTGCCTGAGATCCCGCAAGGAAGAAGAACGAGTCCATGAAGAAGACAAACGGACGAAGTCGAACAGATCCTACAATCGCAACGTAACCGGAACTATCAAGGAGAAGCACAACCGGAAATAAGCAAGCAACATAGTAAACAATCATCACATGAACATGGCATGATGCACAATCAAGTATGATGCATGTCCGGTTTAAAGAGGCATGGCATGGCAAAGTGCAACAAACAACACTACAAATTAAGTGGAGCACAATATGCAACGAGTTGCATATTGACGAAACACCACATTTCAAACATTTAGTTCACTCTCGTTTATGTACCCAACAATATTAAATGTTGTTAAACATGGCAAGAGGTGAAGCATAATTAAACTAACTATTTAGGCAAGTTTAAATGAGGCCGGAACAACAAACAACAATTCCGGAAAATCCTCATGTGCATATTTCGAATTTGGTACTGTTCTTCCCTATACACAACTTTAGAGTGGTTAAACATGCAAAGTAATGCCACCATGTTAATCTATGCATTTTGCCACCCCATTTACATATAAAGTTTATTTAAAATGGAGCTACGGTTATTTAGTTATGAAATAAAACATTTTAGCATGGCATCTAGCAAAATAAATGCAAACAACATTTTAAACATTTTAAGCATGGATGGCAGCAGCCTATTGTGAAACTAGACAAAATTCTAAGCATTTTACAAGTTTGAAGTTTTAACATATGGTGCATGGTTATTTAGTTATTAGATGCATGAATACTAGGGGTTTTTCTGCAAAACTGTTAAACACTGGATAATGCTAAAATCGCAGAACTGGAAAAAAACATCTACGGCCGAAACTGGGGCGGACTGGCGCAGGACTGGTGGGTGGCTCACCATATGGGCTCAGCCCAAACTGTGGAGAGGCCTGGCAGGTTGGAGGACAAGGTCGGGCCTTGGCGCTGGAGCGGCCGGCTGGGTAGCGAACCGGTCAACGCGAGCGACAGGGGCATGGCGAGGCGAAGCAGAGGCTGGGCGCTGGTCTTGGCGCGGCTGCTGGTCAACGCGGGGTCCGGAGGCGTCGGCCCCCTGGTTCGAAGCAGAGGCGAAACGCTCGCGTCCTGAGACGAAGCAGAGCGACGAAGCGACTCGATGCAGAGGCTCGGCGGCAGTGGGACTTGGCGCGACAGGTGAAGCAGAGGAGGTCGCAGGCGGGCGACGCAGCAGAGGGACTTGGCGGGGCGGCGGAGAGGCGCAGGGCTTGATGCACGGCGGTGGCGCGGGGACTAGCTTGGTGGCCGGAGACGCGGATCCGGGCCAGTTTGGGTCGGGGAGGCGAGGTACCAGGCCGGCGTGGAAGAACTCAGGCGGCCATGGCGTTTTCCTGTGCAGAGAGAGACGAGAGGGAGTTGAGAAGGGACGCAGAGAAGAAAAAAGAAGGAAGGAGGAGAAGGGGCGACGCTCATCTGGTTGGCCGCTGGTGCTGCTCCGGCAGGGAGGTGGAGGCGCACGGGAGGCTCGGGGCTGCACCCGGAGCTGCTGCTGCTACCGGTGGACGACGGGGATGACACGAGGTGGGAGGCGGTAGGGAGCTCCTCTCCCTGGCTCGCGACGAGGGGAATGGGGAGGTCTGCGTGGGCTGTGGTGGTTGGATGGATTGGGAAGGAGGAGGCTTCGGCTTGCTGTGGTTGGGCGGTGGCGCAAAACGAGGGAGATGGTCGGAGCATCTGGTTGGGTGGATGGGGACTCTAAGGTGGGTGGCGGCTAGATCGGAAGGGATCCCGAGGAAGGGAGTGGCGGCGGCAGGTGAGGGAATGGATGGATGGGACAACTAGCGACTAGGGTTTGATCTGTTTAAATAGCATGTGGATTTTTGGTTAGGGGCTAAATGGACCCTCCGATTGAGATCGAATGGTCGAGATAGATAGGTTAGGATAGTCAAAGAAGAAATCAAAGATATTTTAGGGATGTTTGGGGATGATCCGGACTCATCGATAACGACAGCTCGGGTTGGGTTCGGAGAAGTTCAGATGCGCACGAGAGGGGGGTCTGAGAGAGGTCGACAAAGACGAGGAAGAAGCAGCAACTGCGACCGACTACGAGTTTTATGAACACAATGGCAGCGGACTATCGATGCAATGCAAATGATGACATGATGAATGCAGCAAACAAATAAATACACACAATGATAACGAAAAATATGGAAGCCAACTAGAGCATTGGTCTCGGGGCGTTACAACACTCCACCACTACAAGGGGATCTCGTCCCGAGATCTAAGGACGGCACCGGAGAAAAGCGGAAGAGGAAGAGAAGAGGTAAAGCTAAGTTGCTTGTTTGACAGACGAGTGAAACCAGGAACCTTGAGAGATTGAACGAACTAAAAGAGAGAATACAAGGGAGATGAACGAGATTGAAAACACTCCGTTAGACAAGAGGAACAAGCAACATTATGAGAACCTTGTAGGTTGAAAGACATGAAACAAGGGCTTAACGAACCAAAAGAATATGAAACCACACCGGTATAACGAGATAGCCAAGGAACAAGTATGACATAATTTGATAGCACTCCGGTTGAACATGGAATGAATAGAACAATAACTTGACAAGATGGGAAGATACTTGACGAGAGCAACAACACAATGCCTCCGGAACAAAAGAACGAATGGAATGAAAATAACGGAGAAGGCAATAACATCTTCTACCTCAAATGAATTTGATATAGCATCCTTAAAAAGAAGGATAGAACGGAGTTGTTGGAAAACCAACAACGAAAGGATATGATCCTCGTGGGCTTATGGAGACATCTCAAAACATGAGGTGAAATTCTGCCACTAACGAAGACAATTAATATAATTGATAACACCAACGAGATGAAAAAAACTTCTTTCACCAAGAGGATAGGAGAAAACTTGGATCATTGATACACACCACAAATAGCCACATTCCCAATGGAAGGCTTTAGGTGAAATATATCCCAAGATAACGCCAACAAAGAGATTGATGGATTTAAAATACCTCATTCTTGACAACATATGAATCATGAAACATGAAGGAAATTGTCAAGAGTGACATAGCACCACCTCAAAAGATATTGTAGAAAGAATTGCACTTCAGAATACAAGATGGAGAATGCTTGAACTCCTTAAGACAAACATGTAATGAGCACCAAGTTTATCTTTGAATATAGCTTGGCGGATCTTAACTTCGAGAGAAATCTTGAAGAACAATTGAAGATTGAAAGGAATCCTTGACGAACCGTCATGTAGAGCCTCCATGGAGAACTTCGGTAAACAAAAGGATGATAGAAAGAAAAGAGAAGTTGAAAGAACAATGTGAAGTCTTGCAATGATTTAGATGGAGCTTCCGGACGATATAATGAGAAAACTTTGAACTCTGGAAAGAAAAGATGAAGAATCTCAAACCGAGAATGTGATATGATGAACAAACTCCGGAAAGAAGAGATGAACAACTTAGAACTGAGAAATTGATACCATTACGAACTCCGGAAGAAGGAATTATTCACTTGGATGAAACCAGAACAAGAATTATGTTATGCTTATCCTTCACCAATTTAGATTGATGACAAGCAACGGATTTGGCATACTACTTATTCTCGTAGAAAGGATTAAGAGAGACATAGCGCAAACTTGAGAAGGTCTTGAACCATGCATCAGCTCAGAGAAAACCGGAACGCCCCGTATTCCAGCCCAGAGATCGAGGAGAAGTCTTCTGGAATACGGCACTACTTAGCATAGAACAAACCAGCTTTCTATTATTACGCGGATATGAATACAAGGTCTCCGATATGACAATGAATAACATCGGCACGGCGACACTACGCCATCCTCAGTTGCTCTATGCAAGCAGCAGAACAACTCAAAGTAGCGGAAAAACTACTGGCAGTGGAACAACGACGACGGTGGTGAACTCCACTCCGCAGGGACTCTGGATGGAATGCTTATCCTAGCTCGTGAACACAGGAACAACACCAAACAAGCAAGCAACCCAGGCACGGCCTGCAAGCTGGCATGACACGCCAGGTCAGTACATTGAATGCACTTGCAAGCTCACAATAACCAGAAGCATTCAAGACAAACCTCAACATGGCATTTACAGGTTAAGCAGGAATTATTATGAGATCATTAGGATAACATGGCATGAACAACATGAACATAATACCGCTAGAACGATATGAGCATGACATGAACATATAAATCTGACGATACTAGCATGCAACATGATGAAACTATATGCACCATTTATTCTGCTCGGGTTACTACATAACCCTCACATGCATCACTTACCAACCTCGGACATCACACGATTATCTCAGGATCAAATCAAGCTTGGTATAAACAATACCGTAGTGATCATTAAATGACCACAAGGAGCTTGATCTTTACCTATGATTCTCGCACAACATCACGAATATCCAACAACTCGGTATCCTTGATACCACAGTGATCATTCCGGCGATCACAACCATGACCAACACTTGGTCTCAAACGGTGAGCATTCCGGCGATCACAACCAACTTATCTCCTCATCGAACCGGGATTGTTATTGAGCACATTATTATAAATACTGTTGACTCACGGTGTGACCGACACGAACTGGGCCCTTATCCGCGGGCGCGGCTATCGATAGGTTTAATATACACTCCGCAGAGGTTAGTACACTGTACCGACACCACGGAACCCATGGCCTCGCACTCCCGTTCGGGTGGACCAACGGCGTTCCGACAAAACCGATCTATTGTCATGACACTCTCCCGGCCACTCCGACCCACTCCCAACTGGGCTAGTCCTTGGTGGCCCCGTGTCTACCACAGACACAATGACCACCGTCGTCGCCAAACGTCCCACACGGGGACTGGATCCATAAAAATACAACAACGGCACACAAGGTTATGTTTGCTTACCTGATCAGGGTACGCACGCCCATAACCTTCCCTAGTTGGAGGCACCGGCGAGAGGCACGACAATAGATCCAGTTAGGACCTTCCCATAAGGTAAGCGTGGTTGCACTGGTCAGTTTCGATACAGTGGCACCATGACTCAGCCAACAGTTGTGCAAGTTCAATTTAATCCGGTTAAACTTGAATGCAATATGCTGAGCCATGATAAAATAACATGATGCAAGGACAATGCATGAGCATGATATCAACATAAGCATGAGGGTACAACATAACTAACCACCATATCAACAATGAATAATCTCCAACTAAACATGGCATAATGACGAGCATAAATATTACAAGTGCAACACTACTCATAGTATAACATGACCACTAGCATCAACCATAAATACCATGCAAGAATGCATCAATAACATTACCGAGTAACACTTAACCAACTAACAGCAAAGGAACAACGCCTATTAACAGTACTCGGTAACCGACGTTAGTCATGCACCGCAGAACATGACCAACCCAACGTATACTACTATCATGCATGGCAATATGAAAGTAATACTAGCAACTAGCAGGGCATGATAACCAGGTGCATAACAACATAGCAAGCAAGTGAGCACTAACCCAGAAGCATTACCGAAACAACGATAACCTTATTTTAAACAAGCAATCATTTAATAAATATTCAAGTTGAAAACCATGGCTACTGCATGACTATCATGCAAGTGGGTATTGTGGCTTGCCTGGGGATGAAGAAGGCATCGGGGAGAAGTGCGGTGAAGCCGCGGAAAGATTTGCCGGAAATAGTTCTCTCGGAGGGGCTATTTACGTGCAAGGGCAAAAAGGTCATTTTCAGAATGTCAAAACATGATGAAAATGATCCCAAAAGAACGGTCACGACGAAACGAAGACGTGGGCTTTGGAATCACATCATTTGGAGTTGTGGTTAAAAAGATATGAAGGGTTGAAGTTTAGGGACTTTTCTGCAAAAATATCATCACCAACAAGTCCCTGAGTGGATAAGGCAGAAGCGCGAAGTTAGAAATACGCTTTCTGATTAAGAAAACGCATTCTGGGCTGGAACAGAGAGGAAATACGCTTTCAGAGAAGGGGAAACGTATTTTAGGCCGAAACAGAATGAAACACGCTTTCCAGCTGGGAAGACGTATTCCGAGGAATACGCCTCCACTTATCCAGCGTGGCAAGGTAGGGCCAGGCGGCTTAGAGGCTTACAGGTGGGCTCCGCATTATCCATCTCTCTCCTCCTGGCTCCTCCTTCCTCCTCCCGACGCGCGCTGAGGCAGAGGCGAGGCCGGCCGCCCCGACGACGATCGCCGGTGACTCCAGCCACCGTAGGCGGCGCTCGACCTACCCACGTGCTCAGGGCGACGAGGCCGACCCGCTCCAGGATAGAACGGACCTCGAGGAGGGCGGGGTTGAGAGCAGCAAGCACTCCGGCGGAGGGGGCTTCGGGTGGAGATGGGACTTGAGGCCATAGCGGCTCCGGTGAGGGGAAAAGGGCATGGGATGGTCACCAGAGTGGTGGTGTGCTACTAGTGGTGATACAAGGAGGGGAGGAGCTCGGGGCTGCTCGGATTTGACCAGAGCCCGACGGCGGCCGTGGAGGCGATCGGCAGCGGGGAGAGGTCCTCCGGCTCGACTGACTGATTGGGGAGGGAGCTGGGAGTGAGGGGAGGCCGATGCTGAGGAAAGGAGGGGCTTGGGCGGCCTTAAATAGCCGGGGCGAGGACGTGCCGCGCTGGCGTCGCCGCGGACACGCGGCCGGTGCCGCGCATGCGTGTGCACGCGCATGAGCTCGGGGAAGGGGACGGAGAGGTGCAGCAGAGCTACAGCGGTGCACAGGGACGAGCAGAGCTCGGGGACAAGAGGAGGAAGAAGCCATGGCGCGATTAATGCTCGGTCGGCTACAGGCTTCCCGTGGGCGCGCGGTGACAAGAGCTGACGGAGGGGGGAAGGGCTACAGGAGGACGGCGACGACGCAGGCTAGCTGTTGGACAGGCTCACGAGCGCGAAGGAGACGAGAGGGAGAGGGGCCCAAGCAAGAAGCCATTCTGGACGCGCCCACTTCATGCCAAGTCAGTGGTCACCGCGCGCCCTGGTGCACACAGTGCCACAAGCGAAACCAAGCGATGTCTGGGGGTTTGGCCTTCCTGGGTAGGTTGTAACTGAGGTGGTAGATTGGTTAAAAATGCTCTGGTTAAAAGGTTATTAACCTCTGAAGTTTACTGCAATAAACTTGGATGAGAACTGCTGATCAACAGGAAGGAGTTTGGAAGCAATGGAGTTGTCTGGTAGGTTTAGGGTAAGAAGGACTTTCACCCTGGTAACTTGGAGAGGATTAGGATCAAGATTTAATGTAGTTGCTTAACAACCACATAAACTGGTCCAGAAACTAGATTAGGATGATGCACTCTGATGAAGCATCAACTTGAGCTCAAATTGGGCAAGGCAGAATCATTTGGTCCTATGAAGATGCTCAAAAAGTCTCATACCAATTGGCCAAGCCAAACTGGTACTTGCTTCACAAACATCTCCTCTAGACAGAAACATGCAAAAATTCTAGAGGACAAATGGCTTGATGAAACATGCCCAAAATGGGTGGAGGTAGGTTATATGGATAATAGAAGGCCTAGAAAAATTGGCATCCCTACTGGAGCAAGATAAAATATACTTGCTTCATAAACTGAAATTTTGGACAGAATCAAAGAATTGAAGATGATCTCACATGGAGGCATGACATGAGCTCTACTTTGGTGGAAGGCTATGATATGATGATATGTGGGATTATGCAAAATGGCAACTCATTTGGATATGCCTAGCTTGCACCTCCTTCACAAAGCTTCTTTCTGGATAGAAACTTTGGAAAATCATAATTAAATAATTACTAGGCAAATGAGGTTGCATTTTGGCATGTTGCAATGATATGGACAGGAAAAGGTGTCCAAGGAGTTTGAGGTCAATTGGTCAAAGGAAAATAGCACTTGCTTCACAATGTGCCATTTAGGGCAGAATAGGAAATGAATTATTTGAGCATCATGATAGACATGACAAATGAAGTATTTTTCCATATTCAAGAAATATATGACCCAAACAATATGAGAATTATTTGGGAATTTTAGGAGTGATGGAAATAAAGGTTGCTTCACAACCTAGGGCAATTTGAGTTATTCCTTTAATAGAAAAGGAATATTCCCAATAAAAAGAATATTGGGATTTGGGCTAGGATGAAAATGACAGGGTCTAGGGAAGGATTTGGGAATGACAAGCCACTCTGGAAACAAAGAAGAGGGCATCTTCTTCAGTTTCCAGACCACATAGCCACGGAAAAAGGAAATCTCAGGCAAAAACCTCAGAAAAACAAAAGAAAAAGAAAGGGCCAAAAATCAGGCTGTCACAAACCTTACCCCCTTAAAGAAATCTCATCCTCGAGATTTGGTTGCTCAGGGAACAAGTATGAAGATACTGACTTAAGGAAACCGTTTCCAACTCGGGTATCCTTTTTCTTATTTTTTCCCACTAAATTTTTATCTGACTGGCCCTGGGGTGGTTTGCTTTAATACATCCATATTCTGACAGATCTTACGTTGCTTGTTCATGCTTATACAGGCTCCAATTTCTTTTTAGATCTGCTGACTTAGCTGACTGTGATTGATTCTCACGACTGAAATATATGTCGGTCTCACAAATCCAAGAGCGATTTCCGCTGGGTGTGTCATCCGGCACTGACAATCTTTCATGAAGTGGTGATCAGATTTTTCTAGTGGACAACCAAGCTGTAACTCCTTGCATTGGGTTTCTCCACTAAATGCAGGTCCTTCGGGTTCCAAACAGTGAGTTGGGTCATAACCGTTTTCCCGATAGCTTCTAGCTTATCGCGGAAGTTTCTGAATCATCTTAACTGGTTCCACTGTCTTGAGTATCGGATCCGTACCAAATATTTGATTTTCGCCTGCATCACTGGTCTTGCTCTTTCATTATTGTTTTCTTGGCCTGGATCCTTGGCTGAAAGAGCTGGGTCATATTGCTTCTTCGTATGACCATAGGTACTGTTGGTGAAATTTTCCGGCAATCGTAGCTTATCCTCATTTTTCTGACAGGGTACCCCATGGCAGGTTCAACACCCCTCAAGTTCTGACTGCAGAAAATGATCATCCGAACCTTTGCAAGAAATCGGCAAATAAATCAGTAGCCACCAGAACGGTCTTTACAACTCAGATCTGGGACATTACTGAAATAACTCAACCATGGCTCAGGACGGCCGAAAAGCAGCTCAGAACATGAGACCGGGTTGATAAGAAGAAGGTGGCAGCTCCCTAAGATAGCCAAAAAGCAGCTATAGGGCTACTGTCACAAAAAGAAACTCAACAGCTGTACGAGACGGCCGAAAAGCGGCTCAGAACTCGTGACAGTCGTTGAAAAGAGAAATAAAAATCGGCATCCACCCCGGATAGCTAAAAACAGCTTAGATCACAGGCGCGGTGCCGTCATTGGAGAAAAAGGGGACAAGGGCTCATCAGGATCATTTCCCCAGGTTCACAGGTACTTGTATTGAGCTCATTGATGTCGTCAATCCTCATAATCCTTTGTCACACTGCGGTGTATACTGGCTTTCTTCTCTTAACCATCCTCACGTGGTTGCAGATCCTCATCCGAGGGACTTGTAGGATCTTGGTGGTATGCTCACCGCATATATATGAGAATCTGATTCCCGAGACAGACGTGTATTCTGACTGATTCTTGCTTCTGACCAAAATGTTGCAGATCTGATTCTTGGGATTCACTGCCATATGCTATCAAGTCACAGCGTACTACCTTGTACCAATGTCTTACTGAGGAAGATTGGCTGGCTTGTGCTCGAAACTTTCATCGGACAGCTTGCTGAAGAAGACTGGGTATCGTGCTTCAGAAGCTTACCCCCTTAAAGACTTTGCTGGGGAAAGACTCAGTACCTTATGCTGGAAGCTTTTGTGGTTGCTTACTGAAGAAGGCAGAATACCTTGTACGGGAAATCATCCATGTATCGTACTGAGGAAGATAGATGAATCTTGCCTTGGAAGCTTCTCGGGTATCTTGCGAGGGAAGATTGGGTTGCTTACACCAAAAACTTCTTATTGTGATATGCAGACCGATTTCCACATATATAACCATCTTAAAATTTTGTTATTGATTTCTTGTATGAAACGGGGTTTTGCAGGATTATCCTCCTTTCTGAGTATATGCCACATTTTTGCTTGCTTCCAGGTACATCGGGTTCCAAAATCATCCTCAACGAAAAATTAAACTTGTTTCTGAGCCATACCTTTGATAATATTCTGTCAACCTTGCACACAATTTTATCTTCTTGCTGATTTGATCATTTCTGCTATGAGGAGTGCAAGCTGAGGGAGACTTGACACTCAGTAACATGATCAGATATCCCCCAATCTGAATACAGTCGGCTGAGAATTCCATACTGTTGTGTGGAGTACACGTTAATGCAAACTTTATACTGACATTCCATCTAGGATTTCTTTTGTATTCAGACGAGCTATTTCCAATTTCACTGCAGTCTGCTGACAATTCCATTCTGTTTAGCTGAGTTTCCAATTATATGCATTTCTTGCTGACTCTTCGGGTCCGGTGTCGGCTGACGAGCAACTTTAATAGGGGAAAATTTGTAACACCGGAGGCCCAAAGAAAGAAACAAAAGAAACGACTAAAACTAAAGCACACAAGCATACTACTAATTTAATTAATCAAGCAATCATCACATATTACTGCTACTCACACCATAATATGCATGCACAGCTAAGCACACAAATCGCACGGAAACTCCGGTATTACGGTCTAATATGCTGTGGCGGTGTGCACGAAAATTATATCCATGTGTGGAAGGAGTTGGCGTACCCGAAGATACACCAAGCACTGACTGAACAGTGGCTGGATCTGGATGGATACACAGGTGAGGACGGACTTGACGATCAAGTAACGAGACACAAAAGTCACGACCACCTCATCATCAAGCGTACGAAGGGAATCGTACCCATCCAAAAATGAAATGACATGGCAAGATAACAGTGGAAGACTGGGTTTATTGGCATTACCCTTTTCTGATAACAAAGATCAGCAAGGGTTGCCAAGGGGACGAGATGGAGGGCATGGATGATGATGTGGTCGCATCACACCGAGGAGCAGGCATGCTAAGAAAGATGGTGCAGGCGGTGGACCGAAAACGATGCCACCTACACTCACAAGATTAACCGTTAGTGACAAAATAACAATCTATATGCATGCTATGCGACAAACAAATGCAACAATCAAGTGCAACAAACCAACTGGGGTCTATACTACCGCTTTCTAACGTTCGCGCGGGCTAAGGCATCCTACAGCCATACCTGCTCTGATACCAAGCCTGTGGCACCCCGGCTCAGAGAAAACCGGAACGCCCCGTATTCTAGCCCAGAGATCGAGGAGAAGTCTTCTGGAATACAGCACTGCTTAGCATAGAACAAACCAGCTTTCTATTATTACACAGATATGAATACAAGGTCTCTGATATTACAATGAATAACATCGGCACGGCGACACTATGCCATCCTCAGTTGCTCTATGCAAGCAGCAGAACCACTTGAAGTAGCGGAAAAACTACTGGCAGCGGAACAACGACGACGGTGGTGAACTCCACTCCGCAGGGACTCTGGCTGGAGCGCTTATCCTAGCTCGCAAACACAGGAACAACACCAAACAAGCAATCCAGGCACGACCTGCAAGCTGGCATGACACGCCAGGTCAGTACATTGAATGTACTTGCAAGCTCACAATAACCAGAAGCATTCATGACAAACCTCAGCATGTCATTTACAGGTTAAGTAGGAATTATTATGAGATCATCAGGATAACATGGCATGAACAACATGAACATAATACCGCTAGAACGATATGAGCATGACATGAACATATAAATCTGACGATACTAGCATGCAACATGATGACACTATATGCACCATTTATTCTGCTCGGGTTACTACGTAACCCTCATATGCATCACTTACCAACCTCGCACATCACACATTATCTCAGGATCAAATCAACCTTGGTATAAACAATACCGTAGTAATCATTAAATGACCACAAGGAGCTTGATCTTTACCCATGATTCTCGCACAACATCACGAATATCCAACACCTCGATATCCTCGATACCACGGTGATCATTCCGGCGATCACAACCATGACCAACACTTGGTCTCAAATGGTGATCATTCCGGCGATCACAACCAACTTATCTCCTCATCGAACCGGGATTGTTATTGAGCACATTATTATTAATACTGTTGACTCACGGTGTGACCGACACGAACTGGGCCCTTATCCGTGGGCGCGGCTATTGATAGATTTAATATACACTCCGCAGAGGTTAGTACACTGTACCCACACCACGGAACCCAGGGCCTCGCACTCCCATTCGGGTGGACCAACGACGTTCCGACAAAACCGATCTATTGTCATGACAGTCTCCAGGCCACTCCGACCCACTCCCAACTGGGCTAGTCCTTGGTGGCCCCGTGTCTACCAAAGACACAACGACCACCATCGTGGCCAAACGTCCCTCACGGGGACCGGGTCCATCAAAATACAACAACGGGCACACAAGGTTATGTCTGCTTACTTGATCAGGCTACGCACGCCCATAACCTTCCCTAGTTGGAGGCACCGGCGAGAGGCACGACAATAGATCCAGTTAGGACCTTCCCATAAGGTAAGCGTGGTTGCACTGGTCAGTTTTGATATGGTGGCACCATGACTCAGCCAACAGTTGTTCAAGTTCAATTTAATCCGGTTAAACTTGAATGCAATATGTCGAGCCATGATAAAATAACATGATGCAAGGACAATGCATGAGCATGATATCAACATAAGCATGAGGGCACAACATAACTATCCACCATATCAACAATGAATAATCTCCAACTGAACATGGCATAATGGCGAGCATAAATATTACAAGTGCAACACTACTGATAGTATAACATGACCACTAGCATCAACCATAAATACCATGCAAGAACGCATCAATAACATTACCGAGTAACACTTAACCAACTAACAGCAAAGGAACAACGCATATTAACAGTACTCGATAACCGACGTTAGTCATGCTCCGCAGAACATGACCAACCCAACATATACTACTATCAAGGATGGCAATATGAAAGTAATAATAGCAACTAGCAGGGCATGATAACCAGGTGCATAAAAACATAGCAAGCAAGTGAGCACTAACCCAGAAGCATTACCGAAACAACGATAACCTTATTTTAAAAAAGCAATCATTTAATAAATATTCAAGTTGAAAACCATGGCTACTGCATGACTATCATGCAAGTGGGTATTGTGGCTTGCCTGGGGATGAAGAAGGCATCGGGGAGAAGTGCGGTGAAGCCGCGGAAAGATTTGCCGGAAACAGTTCTCTCTCGGAGGGGGTGTTTCCATGCAAGGGCAAAAAGGTCATTTTCAGAATGTCAAAACATGATGAAAATGATACCACCAGAACGGTCTCGACGAAACGAAGACGTGGGCTTTGGAATCACCTCATTTGGAGTTGTGGTTAAAAAGATATGAAGGGTTAAAGTTTAGGGACTTTTCTGCAAAAATATCATCACCAACAAGTCCCTGAGTGGATAAGGCAGAAGCGCAAAGTTAGAAATACGCTTTCTGATTAAGCAAATGCATTCTGGGCTGGAATAGAGAGGAAATACGCTTTCAGAGAAGAGGAAGCGTATTTTAGGCCGAAACAGAATGAAACACGCTTTCCAGCTGGGAAGACGTATTCCGAGGAATACGCCTCCACTTATCCAGCGTGGCAAGGCAGGGCCAGGCGGCTTAGAGGCTTACAGGTGGGGTCCGCCTTATCCATCTCTGTCCTCCTGGCTCCTCCTTCCTCCTCCCGACGCGCGCTGAGGCAGAGGCGAGGCCGGCTGCCCCGACGACGATCGCCGGCGACTCCGGCCACCGTAGGCGGCGCTCGACCTACCCACGTGCTCAGGGAGACGAGGCCGACCTGCTCCAGGACAGAACGGACCTCGAGGAGGGCGGGGTTGAGAGCAGCAAGCACTCCGGCGGAGGGGGCTTCGGGTGGAGATGGGACTTGAGGCCATAGCGGCTCTGGTGAGGGGAAAAGGGCATGGGGATGGTTGCCGGAGTGGTGGTGTGCTACTAGTGGTGGTAGAAGGAGGGGAGGAGCTCGGGGCTGCTCGGATTTGAGCAGATCCCGACGGCGGCCGTGGCGGCGATGGGCAGCAGGGAGAGGTCCTCCGACTCGGCTGACTGATTGGGGAGGGAGATGGGAGTGAGGGGAGGCCGATGCTGAGGAAAGGAGGGGCTCGGGTGGCCTTAAATAGCCGGGATGAGGACGTGCCACGCTGGCATCGCCGCGGACGCGTGTGCACGCGCATGAGCTCGGGGAAGGCGACGGAGAGGTGCAGCAGAGCTACAGCGGTGCACAGGGACGAGCAGAGCTCGGGGACAAGAGGAGGAACAAGCCATGGCGCAATTAATGCTCGGTCGGCTACAGGCTTCCCGTGGGCGCGCGGCGACAAGAGCTGACGGAGGGGCTGACGGAGGGGGGAAGGGCTCTAGGAGGACGGCGACGATGCAGGCTAGCTGTTGGACAGGCTCATGAGCGCGAAGGCGACGAGAGGGAGAGGGGCCCGAGCAAGAAGCCATTCTGGACGCGCCCACTGCATGCCAAGTCGGTGGTCACCGCGCGCACTAGTGCACACAGTGCCATAAGCGAAACCAAACAATGCCTGGGGGTTTGGCCTTCCTGGGTAGGTTGTAACTGAAGTGGTAGTTTGGTTAAAAATGCTCTGGTTAAAAGGTTATTATCCTCTGAAGTTTACCGCAATAAACTTGGATGAGAACTGCTGATCAACAGGAAGGAGTTTGGAAGCAATGGAGTTGTCTGGTAGGTTTAGGGTAAGAAGGACTTTCACCCTGGTAACATGGAGAGGATTAATATCAAGATTTTATGTAGTTGCTTAACAACCACATAAACTGGTACAGAAACTAGATTAGGATGATGCACTCTGATGAAGCATCAACTTGAGCTCAAATTGGGCAAGGCAGAATCATTTGGTCTTATGAAGATGCTCAAAAAGTCTCATACCAATTGGACAAGCCAAGCTGGTACTTGCTTCACAAACATCTCCTCTGGACAGAAACTTGCAAAAATTCTAGAGGACAAATGGCTTGATGAAACATGCCCAAAATGGGTGGAGGTAGGTTATATGGATAATAGAAATCCTAGAAAAATTGGCAGCCCTACTGGAGCAAGATAAAATATACTTACTTCACAAACTGAAATTTTGTACAGAATCAAAGAATTGAAGATGAGCTCACATGGAGGCATGACATGAGCTCTACTTTGGTGGAAGGCTATGATATGATGATATTAGGGATCATGTAAAATAGCAACTCATTTGGATATGCCTAGCTTGCACCTCCTTCACAAAGCTTCTTTCTAGATAAAAACTTTAGAAAATCATAATTAAATACTTACTAGGCAAATGAGGTTGCATTTTGGCATGTGGCAATGATATGGATAGGAAAAGGTGTCCAAGGAGTTTGAGGTCAATTGGTCAAAGGAAAATAGCACTTGCTTCACAATGTGCCATTTAGGGCAGAATAGGAAATGAATTATTTGAGCATGATGATAAACATGAAAAATGTAATATTTTGCTATATTTGAGAAAGATATGACCCAAAAAATTTATTAGAATTATTTGGGAATTTTAGGAGTGATGGAAATAAAGGTTGCTTCACAACCTAGGGCAATTTGAGTTATTCCTTTAATAGAAAAGGAATATTCCCAATAAAAAGGATATTGGGATTTGGGCTAGGATGAAAATGACAGGGTCTAGGGAAGGATTTGGGAATGACAAGCCACTCTGGAAACAAAGAAGAGGGCATCTTATACAGTTTCCAGACCACATAGCCACGGAAAAAGGAAATCTCAGGCAAAAACCTCAGAAAAACAAAAGAAAAAGAAAGGGCCAAAATTCAGGCTGTTACATTGGTGGCAGTATCAGAATTACCTGAAGAAAACGTACTTCACCGGCAAAGAAACTCATCAAATTCCCTTACGTTCTCCTGAGACACATTTACTGGACGATGACTGGGAACGCCTTGTTCTGTACTGGTCCCGAACCAAGAATGTGGTAAGGTCTATGAGCTCATTTTCTATTCTTAAGTACTATATTCTTGCGTCTTACTGTACTTTGTTCATGTAGAACAAGTGCCTAAACCTAAAGAACAACTGTTCTAATTTAAGATTCCATTGCTATCATAGTTCCAAAAAGCTCTAGGCGTTAATTGTGCGTTTTGCCACCGCCTTGCGCTTTACTGACCAAAGTGCATGCTTATGCGTAGTTATGCACAGATTAAGCGTAGTTATGTGCAATGCGTTTCGCCAACGCCTAGAGCCTAGGCACGCTTAAGCGCTCGCTTAGGCGCGCCTTTTTTAACTATGATTGCTATCGTGCATCCTGCTTTGCTCTTGTATCACTGTATTTACTCATACAAACTTATTTTTAAATTAAAGGATCCAATCGAAACTCCAATGGCACAGCAGGTATGTTCACGCATGTTTCTTTAACAGGCTTGCTCTTATCAATAGCCCTGTTGATTTCAATTTCAATTGTGTATACAGTTGACTTCTCATATCATGCACATTACTAGCATCACAACTAAGCAAGTAGTGTTGTTGTACATGTAGACCCGTGGTACCCATCTGAAATCTTGTTGTGCCGTGTAGTTTCCCACGCTTTGTATTCTTTCACTGCTGCTTTGTCTTGAACTGATATGATTTGAACCGTGTCTCTATTTTGATTTGGCAAGACAATGCAGTGACCATAGAACATAGATTTATGTTTGTTTGATGCTTTTATTATGTACTAGTACTTGGCAATAGAAGACTTGGTAGTTTAATCCTGTCCACCTTACTAATGAACTGGTTCACCGAAATGAGTTTCATATACTAGTACATGCTAAACTGTTATGTGTCTGCTTGTTTCTTCTTTTAGAATGCTGACAGAATATTGGGGAAGAGTGCCTTATTAAGCAATGGTAAAGGAAGTAATGCAGATAAGGTTCAGGATAGTGACACATCCTTGTTGGTCTCCAACAAAGCTGATAAAACAGCTAAGGAAGACTAATCTTCAAGAAAGTGAGACAACCCCAAAGTCCTGTCTTGGTGTAGTGATGGAGTTACTGGCCACTACCGCTTGCACAAGATATTAAAACTCACTGTCTAAATCAGTTCGGTTTCTTGAGTCTCAACTACAAGCTGAAAGACATCGATCAACTGTGCTGCGACAAGAAGCGGAAGGACTGCGAAAGTCCCTGGAGCATTCAGATGCATACTTTCTGGTGCAACAACAAGCGTTGGAGGATTTTAGCGCCAAACAAGACAAAGCAAATAAGATTGCTAAGCTTATTTCCAGCATGGTGGATACCACGTTTCTTGAGCTCTTCTGAAGTTGTTTCAGTTATGCTCTTGTTTTGCTGCCGCGTTTATTTGCACTGGTGGCCAATTCTGACGACCAGTGTATGTAATATGCTGCTTTGTTCCCTATATTTGCACTGGTGGCAAACTTTGATGCCCAGTGGATGTAATATGTATAATAGCGGTAATAGGCTAGCGTTAATTGCTTGCCTATTTATTTCCTTATTGTCTTGTTTAGTTGTCTGCTTGTAGTCACTGCAGTTCTTTTTCTGTGTTTTTCTAGTGGCCACAATAACCTATCTTTGGAAACTAGGCCAAAATAATCATGGCAACACACGGACTGTTGTAACCATGGGCCTCCTGCGGGCCATATGATCCATGGGCCTTCTATGGGCCGTAGGATCCATTGGCCTTCTATACGGGCCGTAGGATCCATGGGCCTTCTACGCGGCGTATAATCATTTCGCCAATCATGGGCCGTACTATTCATGGACAATAACGGGCCGTTAATAGGCCGTATTTGATAACTCTATGAAAACAGCCCAAAGGGTTTTTTTTGACATGAAAACGGCCCAACGTATTATCGGGCCACAAACGGGCCGACTGTAACCACGGGCTGAATTTGGCCCACAAGTAGAAAATGACAGTAAAGGGCCGTAAGTAAACGAATGTGGAAATGAGCCCAAGAATAAATGGCCCCGAGAAGGCCGAAAGATAACATGGGCTGGAAACGGCCCAACGGAATAATGGGCCGTTAATGGGTATAAAGTGATACACTGTTCATTACGGCCCAGTTTCACCACGTGCCGTTAATGGGTATAAAGTGATACACTGTTCATTACGGGCCAGTTTTACCATGGGCCGTTAATGGGCCGAGAGTAATAAGGGCCTCATATGGGCCGAAAGTTAAAACGGGCTGGAATTATATTGGACGGCCCAGATGACGCTACTGGGCCTAATTCGGATAGGCCGTAAAACGGGCCCCGAGCTAGCGGGCTATAAATGGGCTATATGCGAATAGGCCGTTCACAGGCTTGCCGTGGGCTGGCCCGCCACATTTTGACCAAGTCAAACGGGCCGGCCTTTTTACAGGAATGGGCCTTTGTTGGGCCGTGCCACGTGTCGACGTATCATAGGCGCTTTGGGTCCAACGAGTGGATGACATCTATCCCAATGGTGAGCCGACACGTGTTTCCTCCAGCCAATGATGATTTTACACGTGGAAAATCCCCATTGGTCGGGGCTGTTAACGGGTTATCAGATCCAAAACCGGACCTGATAGCTCAATGGCGTTCTGTTACGGTGGATGCCACGTGTCGGTCACCCTTGATGAAAGCACTTCTGTGATGCGCGATTTATCGTCATGGAAGTGGACACTTCCGTGATGATAATTTTGGTAATGTCATGGAACACTTCTACGACAGCACAAGTATGACTATCTTGATTCTATCATAAATTTGTCATGGATGTACATGCATGACAGAAAACGTGACCTACTGTGACAAACACGTATCATCACGGAAGCGTATTTTTTTAAGTGTCCTAAGCCGGCAATCTCATTTGTGATGAGAGCAAGCCTAGAGTACATTTCAGCGACACCTTCCCCATCCTTCATTTTGAACTTGTCAAGTTGACTTTGAAGCACATCCAATTTGGATTCCTTGACGGAGTCGGTACCTTCGTGCATATCAATCAAAGTATCCCAAATTTCCCTTGCATTCCCAAGACGGCTGATGTAGTTGAATTCTTCGGGGCACAATCCGTTGAAGAGGATATCACAAGCTTGAACATTGTGTTGCAACATCTTCAATTCTTCGGCGGTAGCTTCACGATTCGGTTCTCTCCCATCAAAGAATTCATCTTGCAAGTCAATACACACAATAGCCCAAACGGCGGGGTTATGTCCAATAATATGCATTTTCATCTTATGCTTCCAACTAGCAAAATTAGTACTATCAAAGTAAGGACCTCTACGGTGGTAATTTCCCTCGCTAGACGCCATACTCTCCTAGGTTGTGAAATCAAGGCTATGATCACCAAAGCTATGGAAATCAAGGAAAATGGAGACCAAAGCTCTGATACCACTTATAGGATCGAAAGTATGTCTAGATGGGGGTGATTAGACTACTTGACAAAATAAAAATCTAGCCTTTTCCCAATTTTAAGTCTTGACAAATTTTAGCAACTTAGCACAAGTCAAGCAATCAAGCTACACATGCAATTCTAAGAGTATAGCAGCGGAATGTAAATCATTGCATATGAAGGTAAAGGGGAGGAGTTTGGAGGGAGCAAACACAATGTAGACACAAAGATTTTTCCCGTGGTTCCGATAGGTGGTGCTATCGTACATCCCCATTGATGGAGACTTCAACCCACGAAGGGTAACGGTTGCGTGAGTTCATGGAGGGTCCACCCACGAAGGGTCCATGAAGAAGCAACCTTGTCTATCCCACCATGACCATTGCTCACGAAGGACTTGCCTCGCTAGGGTAGATCTTCACGAAATAGGCGATCTCCTTGCCCGTACAAACTCCTTGGTTCAACTCCACAATCTTGACAGAGGCTCCCAAGTAACACCTAACCAATCTAGGAGACACCACTCTCCAAAAGGTAATAGATGGTGTGATGATGATGAACACCTTGCTCTTGTGCTTCAAATGATAGTCTCCCCAACACTCAACTCTCTCTCACAGATTTGGATTTGAGTGGAAAGATGATTTGAGTGGAAAGCAACTTGGGGAAGGCTAGAGAACAAGATTCTTGTGGTTGGATTGGAATATCTTGGTCTCAACACATGAGTAGGTGGTTCTCTCTCAGAAAATGAATGATGGAAGTGTAGGCACGTTCTGATGGCTCTCTCCATGAATGGAGGATGGGTGGAGGGGTATATATAGCCTCCACACAAAATCTAACCATTACACACAATTTACCAAACTTGGTGGGACCGAATACTCAAACTCGGTTAGACCGATTTAGTTCAAAATGTGAATGTTAGGATTTTCGGTTCGACCGACATGTCAACTCGGTGGGACCGATTTCATTAGGGTTAGGGCATAACGTATTCTCGGTGAGACCGATCACATGGACTCGGTGGGACCGATTTCTGTAATAGGCGAACAGAGAGTTGGTCAGGCAAACTCGGTGGGACCGATCGCTCATTTCGGTGAGACCGAAACGTTACGAAAAGGAAACAGAGAGTTTGCATTGTAAACTCGGTGGGACCGATTGCTCATCTCGGTTAGACCAAAATGTTACGAAGGGAAACAGAGAGTTTGCAATCCCATCTCGGTGAGACGGAGATCCCTATCGGTGAGATCGAACTGATTAGGGTTTCTGGCTATGGCTATGTCAAATGAACTCGGTGGCGCCGGATAGATCAAATCGTTGGGACCGAGTTTGATTTTGGTTTGGGACATATGTGGATATGAGAAAGTGGTTGAGGGCCTTTGGAGGATATCACTAAGCATTTTGAGCAAACAAGCCATTAAGCAACACCTCATCCCCTTTTAATAGTATTGGCTTTTCCTATGGACTCAATGTGATCTTGGATCACTAAAATGAAAATGTAGAGTCTTGAGCTTGAGCCAATATTTGTCCTTAGCATTTTGAGGGGTCCACATTCCTAGTCCATGCCATGCCAATCATTGAACTTTCTGAAATGATCATCTTCAAAGAGTATTAGTTCAATGAGCTATATGATGTTAGGAATTACCAAAACCACCCAGGGATTAGTTGCACTTTCAGTTTCCCCCTCTACGCAGCGGTGTAACCTTTCTTTTACTCGTTGTAATCTCTACTTAAACATGTTGCTCAACGCTATATATTATTACCCAATGATGTATGACTATCTGTAACGCCCACGATGCGGCTATATCTCCCACGTGTCGAGGCACGACTTAGAGGCATAACCGCATAGTGGTTTTGTCGCAAGAAGGGTCATCTTCACACAATCCCATGTAATGGACAAGAATGGGATAAAGAGTTGGCTTACAGTCGCCACTTCACACAATACATAAATATTATTCATACATCATCCAAAATACAATCAGATAGACCGTCTACGGTCAAAATCCAGATGAAAATAAGACAACCCCAAATGCTAGATCCCCGATCGTCCCAACTGGGCTCCACTACTGATCATCAGGAAAAGACACATAGTAACGACCACGTTCCTCGTCGAACTCCCACTTGAGATCGACGCCATCATCTGCACTGGCATCGTCGGCACCTGCAACTGGTGTTGGAAGTATCTGTGAGTCACGGGGACTCAGCAATCTCACACCCGCGAGATCAAGACTATTTAAGCTTATAGGGCAAAGAGGTGCAAGAGGTGGAGCTGCAGCGGCAAAAGCATATATGGTGGCTAACTTGCGCAAATGAGAGCGAGAAGAGAAGCAATGGAACGGGCGTCATCTAGCAATGACCAAGAAGAGGTCCTGAACACCTACTTACGTCATACATAACAGAGACCGTGTTCACTTCCCGGACTCCGCCGAGAAGAGACCATCACGGCTACACACGCACTTGGTGTATTTTAATTGGGTCAAGTGACAAGTTATCTACAACCGGACATTAACAAATTCCCATCTGCCTCATAACCGCGGGCACGGCTTTCGAAAGATAATACCCTGCAGGGGTGTCCCAACTTAGCCCATCATAAGCTCTCACGGTCAACGAAGGATAAACCTTCTCCCGGAAAGACCCGATCAGTCTCGGAATCCCGGTTTACAAGACATCTCGACAATGGTAAAACAAGACCAGCAAAGCCTCCCGAATGTGCCGACAAATCCCGATAGGAGCTGCACATATCTCGTTCTCAGGGCACACCGGATTGTCCAAGCTTCCGATAGGCCAGACCAGAGTTGCCCCTGGTGGCCACCGGCGACTGACAGTTTGGACCAATACTCAGAGGAGCACTGGCCCGGGGGTTTAAAATAAAGATGACCCTCGGGCTCTAGAAAACAAGGGGGAAAAAGGTATAGGTCGCAAATGGTAAAACCAAGGTTGGGCCTTGCTGGAGGAGTTTTATTCAAGGCGAGCTGTCAAGGGGGTCCCATAAATCAGCCGACCGCGTAAGGAACGCAAACTCAAGGAACATAATCCCGGTTAAACAGTAACTAGGGCGGCAAGAGTGGAACAAAACACCAGGCATAAGGCCGAGCCTTCCACCCTTAACCAAAATATATAGATGCATTAAATAAATAAGAGATATTGTGGTATCCCAACATATCCATGTTCCGACATGGAACAAACTTCAACTTCACCTGCAGCTAGCAACGCTATAAGAGGGGCCGAGCAAAAGCGGTAACATAGCCAAACAACGGTTTGCTAGGAAAGGATGGTTAGGGGCTGACATGGCTGAAATAGGAGACATGATATAGCAAGTGATAGGTAGCGAGCATGGCAATAGAGCGAACAACTAGCATAGCAAAGATAGAAGTGATTTCGAGGGGTGGTCATCTTGCCTGCAAGATTCTCAGAGTTGTCGAAAGCTTGATCCTCGTAAGCGTACTCGACAGGTTCCTCGTTCACGAACTCGTCTCCCGGCTCTACCCAAAACAAGAACACAAACAAACGGAACCACAATCAACAACGAGAAATGCGCAAGCAACATGATGCAAAACATGTATGATATGCAAGATATGATATGCGATGCATATGCGTGCTCCGGAAGGAAAATGATGAACATGGCAGTAACTTGGCAAACCAAGCATGCCACTGGAAAGATGAGATGATTTCGGTCGAAATCGATATAAAGATCACCGGAATTGGATGCACGGTTTGCAAATGGCAAGCAAAACAAGAATGACACTAATCTGCGATAAACAGCAAGATAGCACTTAAAATGCAACAAGTAACAATGCTACATCACCCAACATAGCAACAAAGCACATGGCAGTAATCTACAGGAGATTCTTGACAAAAGATGAACACTGAGCTACGGCTAGTTCACAACATATCAAGCTCAAACAAGCATGGAAATAGTGCAAAAGATTACAGGTTCACAGACATAGTGAAAAACTGGACATGGCAGAAATCAGCATCAGGTAGCAATGTTCAGAGCACGAAATCAACATGCTACAGGAACTTAACATAGCAAAACAAGACATAGTAGTGTTCTATTAAATGCACATGACAAAAGTCCCTTACTGACCATAAGCCAAAAAGGACCAGAAGATATGATGGCAAGCATGTAAACATAGCAAGTTTCGTTATCAGGTTTCAGACAGCAGAAAACAGAGCATGGCAGAAATATTAATATGTAGGCCTCTTTGTGAGCTTGATGCACTCACTACAGAGCAATGCATGACAAACCAAGCATACCTACAGCAAGATGGCATGTTTATGAAGCTATCCATGGCAAGAACAATTGCATAGCATGTATGGATAAACTACAATAAGCTTGGCAAAAATGCATATCATGTTAAGAATCTGCCAGAAATATTTTATAGCAAAAGTAGATTACATGGATCTCTCTGTAGCATCAAGGTTACATGGCAAAAAAATTACAGCAGACAAGGACTTAGAGAAATCACTAAGTCCCTGAAATCAGAAATATTACGGGGCCTACTTTGCATGCTTGTGCTAGTCACCACATAGATCACAAAAATACATGGACTATACCAATGGAAAGATGGCATGGCATACTTCAAAACACATGTAGAGCTCATGCTCAAAAGATGCACAGAATAAATGATACAAAAATGACAAATCTCCAAATTCTGATAAGAACCAGAGATTAACAGCAACTAGCCCTCTTCCAACGAATATTTGGGCATCAAGATGACCTCTCATGAACATGGTGCAATTGAACAAAATGAAGAGCATCATGAGACGAACAATTTGACATATTACACGTGCGAATCGGAGCTACATGCACAAAGTTATCGCATCGGGAACAGAGCAAGATACTGAGAATGTTTCCAACACTTAGAAAAATAAACGGGGACTCGGGAAGTCAACGGGCAATACCGATCGGATCTGACGCGCGAGGACCGAGGCGGGGCCGAGGGAGGTTGCCGGCGGCGAGGGAGGAGGACGGCGGGGCCGACCGCGGCGGGGCGGCGCCGGCCGGCGGGGA
>NC_057808.1:143442182-143451527 GCF_018294505.1 Triticum aestivum | reverse complement strand
CGGGCCGGCGGTGGCGGAGGAGAGAGAGGCGGGTGAGGTGGCGCGCGCCAATTGGCTGCGGACGGTGCGTCCGGCCGACGGCGGACGTGTCCGGCGCGGCGCGAGGAGAGGGTTAGGGTTTTGTCTGCAAATGCGTTTTTCGGGATGCCCACTCATTTATAGGTAGAGGGAGCTAGTAGACTCCAAATGAGGTGCGGTTTTCGCCCACACGATCGTGATCGAACGACCTAAAGCATGGAAGAGAGTTTGGTGGGCTTTGGGCTGCATTTGGAGGGGGTTTTTGCTGGACACTCAAAAGGACATAGCGGAGGCCCGGTTAACCGTTGGAGTACCAAACGACCTCCGAATGGAACGAAACTTGACCGGTAGTCTCCGGGTGGTATAATAAAGCCACTTGACAAGCCTCGGTCCATTCCGAGAAAGTTTGACACACGCACACGAAAGAAACTAGAGGGGTGCACCGGAGGAGATAGGAGCGCCGGATTGGAAAACGGACAACGGGGAAAATGCTCGGATGCATGAGACGAACACGTATGCGAATGCAATGCACATGATGACATGATATGAAAATGCATGACATGACAAAATACAAAACGAAAGACAAAACCCAACAACGGAGGGAAAAACATATCACATAGCCGGAAAAGGCAAGAGTCGGAGTTACAAATATGGCAAGTTACATGCGGGGTGTTACAACACTCCACCACTACGAGAGGATCTCGTCCCGAGATCTAGGACTGAAAGAACTCCGGATATTCGGAACGGAGATGGTCCTCGCGTTCCCAGGTGGCTTCCCGGTCAGAATGGTGCGACCACTTCACTTTGAGGAATTTGATAGACTTGTTGCGAGTCTTGCGCTCAGTTTCTTCAAGAATAGCAACTGGGTGCTCATGATAAGACAAATCTTCTTGGAGGTCAATCTCTTCGAAGTCGATAGTGCGCTCAGGCGTCTTGAAGCACTTGCGGAGCTGTGACACGTGGAACACATCGTGCACGTTCGCGAAGTTGGAAGGAAGTTCAAGTTGATAGGCGAGGTCACCTCTTTTGCCAATGATCTTGAAAGGACCCACGTATCTAGGGGCAAGCTTCCCTTTGATACCGAAACGACGAGTGCCTTTCATTGGAGAGACGCGGAGGTAGACATGGTCTCCGATCTCGAAAGCCAAATCACGGTGCTTACTATCATAGTAGCTCTTCTGGCGCGATTGCGCGGCTTTGAGCTTATCACGGATGACTTTACACATTTCTTCAGCTTCAGTGATTAAGTCATTGCCAAGAAGTTGGCGTTCACCAGTCTCTGACCAATTAAGAGGAGTACGGCACTTTCTGCCATAGAGAATCTCGAATGGGGCCTTGCCCGAACTCGCTTGGAAGCTGTTGTTGTAGGAGAATTCAGCATAAGGAAGACAATCTTCCCATTTCATGCCAAAGGAAATGACAGAAGCCCTGAGCATATCTTCAAGAATTTGATTTACTCGCTCGACTTGGCCACTAGTTTGAGGGTGGAAAGCTGTGCTGAAGCGAATATTAGTGCCCATGGCCTTCTGGAAGGAGTCCCAGAACTTAGAGGTGAAGATACTTCCACGATCTGAAGAAATCAATTGTGGAATGCCGTGCAAGGAGACAATTCTGGAGGTGTAGAGCTCTGCCAGCTGAGCTGCTGTGATGGATTCTTTGATAGGAAGGAAATGAGCCACTTTAGAGAGCTTGTCAATGACAACAAAGATAGCATCATTTCCGCGCTTGGACTTTGGAAATCCAGTCACGAAGTCCATTTCGATATGATCAAACTTCCATTCTGGGATAGCAAGAGGTTGGAGGAGACCAGCTGGTCGTTGGTGTTCTGCTTTCACTCTTCGGCAGACATCACATTCATTCACGAATTGCGCAATTTCTCGCTTCATTCGAGTCCACCAATACGACTGCTTGAGGTCATGATACATCTTCGTACTTCCAGATGAATGGAAAGGAGAGAATTGTGTGCCTCGTTCATTATGACTTTCCTTAGATCACCTTTCGGAACCACAAACCGGTCCTCGAAGAACAAAGTGTCTCTGTCATCAATGCGATAGCACTTGTATTTGGAAAGACCCTTGTCGATACCACGTTTCACCTTCTTCACCATGGCATCAAGGAGTTGTGCCTCATGAATTTGATCTTCCAAAGTAGGAGATACTATGAGGTTGGCAAGAATGCCTTGAGGAACAACTTGGAGATTCAGCTTGCGGAAAGCTTCACAAAGATCCGGTTGGAAAGGCTTGAGAATTAAGCTGTTGCAATAAGCTTTCCTGCTTAACGCATCTGCAATGACATTAGCCTTGCCTGGAGTATATTCGATACTCGGATTGTACTCTTGAATCATTTCGACCCATCGAGTCTGCCTGAGGTTGAGGTTGGGCTGAGTGAAGATATACTTGAGACTCTTGTGATCAGTGAAAATGTCCACTTGTCTTCCCAACAAGAGATGTCTCCATGTAACCAATGCATGGACAACTGCTGCCAACTCAAGATCGTGAGTGGGGTAGTTCTTCTCGTTGGGCTTCAACTGCCGAGAGGTATAAGCCACAACTTTCTTCTCTTGCATTAACACAGCACCGAGACCTTGGAGAGAAGCATCACAGAAGACTTCATACGGCTTGGATTCATCAGGAGGAGTCAAGACAGGAGCTGTGACTAGTTTCTGTTTGAGAGTGTTGAAAGCAACGTCACACTCAGGAGTCCAGACATATTTCACATGCTTCTGCAGGAGGTTGGAAAGAGGCTTTGCAATCTTGGAAAAAATTTCAACGAATCTTCGGCAATAGCTTGCAAGACCCAGAAAACTGTTGAGCTGCTTGACATTTTGAGGAGGTTCCCAATCCAGAACTGCGGACACCTTCTCGGGGTTAACAGCGATGCCTTTGGCAGAGATGATGTGACCAAGGAAAAGAACTTCATCGAGCCAAAACTCACATTTGGAGAACTTCGCATAGAATTGATACTCTCTGAGCTTGTCGAGCACCAATCGCAAATGTTTGGCATGATCCTGCTTATTCTTGGAGAAGACCAAGATATCATCAAGATACACCAGAACGAATTCATTGGTATAAGGGTTGAAGATGAAATTCATCATCCGAGAGAACACCGGAGGAGCATTGACAAGGCCGAAAGACACGACAGTATATTCATAGGAACCAAAGCTTGTTCTGAATGCTGTCTTGGGAATATCTTCTTCACGAATGCGAATCTGATGATAACCCATACGAAGGTCAAGCTTCGAGAATACTTTAGCGCCCTTGAGTTGCTCAAATAGCTCATTGATGTTGGGAAGTGGGTACTTGTTCTTGATTGTCTTCTTGTTCAATGGACGGTAGTCGACACAAAGTCGGTCCGTGCCATCCTTCTTCTTGACAAAAAGAACACCACAACCCCATGGAGAAGAACTCGGTCTGATCAAACCCAGACGTTCTTGTTCATCGAGCTGCTTCTTCAATTCCTTCAGCTTGTTAGGTCCAAGCTTGTATGGACGCTTGCAAACGGGTACAGTACCAGGCTCTAGTTCGATAACGAACTCAACTGGCCGGTGCGGAGGCATGCCCGGAAGCTCTTCTGGAAAGACATCTTGATACTCGCAAATGACTGGAATTTGAGAGATGGCATCCAATTCGCCCTTCTCATTGAGAGAGAAAAACCGAATGGTTTCATCACGAGCAGCGAAAACAATCACATCCTCAGACGAGTGTGTCAATTGAATTTCTCTGGCAGCACAATCAAGTTGAGCCTTGTGCTTAGAAAGCCAGTCCATCCCGAGAATAAGATCAATATCCGAGTCACCAAGAACAATTGGAGAAGACTGAAATTTATAGCCGCCCATCTTGATGGTAACATTCGGAACCATGGAACTTGCATTCATGCATTTGCCTGGAGAGACAACTGCTAACGGCCTAGGCAATCCTTGGAAATGCAATTCATGCTTGGATGCAAAAGGTCTTGAAATGAAAGAAAGAGATGCACCAGTATCAAAAAGAACTTTTGCAGGAATATCGTTAACAGGAAGATTACCCATTATCACATCAGTAGATTCCTCCGCTTGAGCTGCATTCAACATGTTCACCTTTGCAAACTTTGGATTATGCTTGACCACTGCATTGCTGGAAGATCTGACAGGAGGAGGAGGAGGAAGACGCCTCTGGTTGAAGCACTTGTTAGCATAGTGACCTTTCTGCTGACATTTGTTGCAAGTCACCTCTGAGAGTGGACGGTGATAAGGAGCATTGGACTTTGGAGCTTGATTCTGAGACTTGTTCTGATAGCCAGAGTTGGAAGAGTTTGAAGAACCATGGCCACCTTTGTTCTTCTGCTGGTAAGGCTGACGAAACGGAGGAGGAGGAGGCAACCAGAACTTCTGTTGCTTAGCTGTCACAAGTGAGGAAGAAGAAGACTGAACTGCGTCCCTGACTCTTTTCTTAGAAGCCTCACACTTGAGCTGAGCAGCCTCTTGCTTCAGTGCCATATTGTAGAATTGATCAAACTGAGAAGGCTCAACAAGAACGAGAGCTAACTGCAGATCCTCTTTAAGGCCACCTCAGAAGTGATAGATCATGCTCTTCTCATCAGGAACGTCTTGTTTAGCGAAGCGAGCAAGTTTCTGAAACTGAATGTTGTATTGATACACAGACATGTTTCCTTGCTTGAGATTGCGGAACTCCTCACGCTTGCTCTCAACAACACTTTGTGGAATGTGGTGCGCTTTGAAGTCCCGACAGAAGTCAGTCCAAGTGATCACACGACCTCCTCTGGAATCTTTGTATTGCTGAAACCAATCAGCGGCTTGGTCCTTGAGCTGGAAAGAAGCGAACTTGACAAAGTCCTCAGGCCTGACATTGCTACATTCAAAATGCTTGTTGATGTCCACGAGCCAATCATCGGCATCCGTGGCCTCGGCACAGTAGCTGAAAGACTTGGGCTGATTTGCGAGAAACTGGTTGAGAGTGGCAAAGTGAAACTGATTGTTGCCTTGACCTTGATTGCCTTGATTGCCTTGCCCTTGAGTACGTTCTTGCAAGAGTTGCAGAATCATCTGAGCATTGGCGTTGGTGGCTGCCATGATTGATTGCCATGCCTCCGGAGGTGGAGGTGGTGGCGGAGGGTTCGCTTGACTCCCTTCATTGCGATCCGGATTCTGACGCATTGGCGGAGCCATCCTGAAGAGGGTGACATCCGTTAGCATCTTGATAGACAAAAGATAAGTAGAATCAACGGACAGAAATTGCAACATATAGTCTTCACAATAAACATTCGAACGAAGATGAACGAATGAATTCCGTAGTAAGTCATCACACTTCCATAAGTTGAGAAGCCACTTGAAAAGATATGGAATGAACATATGAATTCGAAGCAACTCGAATACCACAAAACAAAATAAAACAAAGTATTGGCTTGCAAAATAAGCCGGAACAAACATATGATAGATATTTCGTCCGAAGTTTTCGTGGTGGGGCCCACACGGGATCAATCGTACAGCACCATCATGTACAAGGCTGTGCACATGACATACGAAGCGTCCCCGAGTCGGCAAAGCCATGGACTCTTTAAGACACAACGAGACCACTGTAAAATCAACCGTATACAGGCGGACCACTAGACGTCGAACCCCAAACTCATATCATGCGTCTGTCGGAAAGATATCCTAAGGCTACTAGAATTCCCACTTATAAACTCCCGAAACTTTCTGGTTATGCAATCTGGTGTAGGGGATACAGGGGACACAAATATATATCACCCAAACTAACAATCCCTAGATCCAGCTGTATCCATCCGTCAACACATAACCAAGAAACCTTCGGAAATCGTTTACCTCAACCTTCGAAAAACATCCGTTATACAAGTTATGGCAATACTCCCGAACTCCCGCCCCAGTACTGGGGGGCGTCGAGGTGATCTCACCAACAACTGCATAAAAGAGATTTCGATGTCGGCGAAACTCAGGTATTCCAGAACTGCAACGATAAAATTGTGACGACAACACCTCAGAGCTCAACTCCCCGGGACACTGCCACAACCCCTAAATGACAGGAGGCACCAAGAACAATGTTCTCGTCACAAATCGATCGGAACGATTCCAAGATACCCGCGTGATCCTAAAATTTTTTTTAGTGAAATTTGAGGAGAGAATAGTCAAAACTTCTACGTCAGGAGACCTCACCAGAGCGACGAAGGGACTGAGGAGTAAAAAGAATCCTACTCTCCGATATATATAATCCTAAGACTCAAAACTTTTGTTCTAGACTCAACAACGTCAGCGATTCGATCAAGCAGGGGGCTCCTAAGTCGGGGATGGCTCTGATTACCAACTTGTAACGCCCACGATGCGGCTATATCTCCCACGTGTCGAGGCACGACTTAGAGGCATAACCGCATAGTAGTTTTGTCGCAAGAAGGGTCATCTTCACACAATCCCATGTAATGGACAAGAATGGGATAAAGAGTTGGCTTACAGTCGCCACTTCACACAATACATAAATATTATTCATACATCATCCAAAATACAATCAGATAGACCGTCTACGGTCAAAATCCAGATGAAAATAAGACAACCCCAAATGCTAGATCCCCGATCGTCCCAACTGGGCTCCACTACTGATCATCAGGAAAAGACACATAGTAACGACCACGTTCCTCGTCGAACTCCCACTTGAGATCGACGCCATCATCTGCACTGGCATCGTCGGCACCTGCAACTGGTGTTGGAAGTATCTGTGAGTCACGGGGACTCAGCAATCTCACACCCGCGAGATCAAGACTATTTAAGCTTATAGGGCAAAGAGGTGCAAGAGGTGGAGCTGCAGCGGCAAAAGCATATATGGTGGCTAACTTGCGCAAATGAGAGCGAGAAGAGAAGCAATGGAACGGGCGTCATCTAGCAATGACCAAGAAGAGGTCCTGAACACCTACTTACGTCATACATAACAGAGACCGTGTTCACTTCCCGGACTCCGCCAAGAAGAGACCATCACGGCTACACACGCACTTGGTGTATTTTAATTTGGTCAAGTGACAAGTTATCTACAACCGGACATTAACAAATTCCCATCTGCCTCATAACCGCAGGCACGGCTTTCGAAAGATAATACCCTGCAGGGGTGTCCCAACTTAGCCCATCATAAGCTCTCACGGTCAACGAAGGATAAACCTTCTCCCGGAAAGACCCGATCAGTCTCGGAATCCCGGTTTACAAGACATCTCGACAATGGTAAAACAAGACCAGCAAAGCCTCCCGAATGTGCCGACAAATCCCGATAGGAGCTGCACATATCTCGTTCTCAGGGCACACCGGATTGTCCAAGCTTCCGATAGGCCAGACCAGAGTTGCCCCTGGTGGCCACCGGCGACTGACAGTTTGGACCAATACTCAGAGGAGCACTGGCCCGGGGGTTTAAAATAAAGATGACCCTCGGGCTCTAGAAAACAAGGGGGAAAAAGGTATAGGTCGCAAATGGTAAAACCAAGGTTGGGCCTTGCTGGAGGAGTTTTATTCAAGGCGAGCTGTCAAGGGGGTCCCATAAATCAGCCGACCGCGTAAGGAACGCAAACTCAAGGAACATAATCCCGGTTAAACAGTAACTAGGGCGGCAAGAGTGGAACAAAACACCAGGCATAAGGCCGAGCCTTCCACCCTTAACCAAAATATATAGATGCATTAAATAAATAAGAGATATTGTGGTATCCCAACATATCCATGTTCCGACATGGACCAAACTTCAACTTCACCTGCAGCTAGCAACGCTATAAGAGGGGCCGAGCAAAAGCGGTAACATAGCCAAACAACGGTTTGCTAGGAAAGGATGGTTAGGGGCTGACATGGCTGAAATAGGAGACATGATATAGCAAGTGATAGGTAGCGAGCATGGCAATAGAGCGAACAACTAGCATAGCAAAGATAGAAGTGATTTCGAGGGGTGGTCATCTTGCCTGCAAGATTCTCAGAGTTGTCGAAAGCTTGATCCTCGTAAGCGTACTCGACAGGTTCCTCGTTCACGAACTCGTCTCCCGGCTCTACCCAAAACAAGAACACAAACAAACGGAACCACAATCAACAACGAGAAATGCGCAAGCAACATGATGCAAAACATGTATGATATGCAAGATATGATATGCGATGCATATGCGTGCTCCGGAAGGAAAATGATGAACATGGCAGTAACTTGGCAAACCAAGCATGCCACTGGAAAGATGAGATGATTTCGGTCGAAATCGATATAAAGATCACCGGAACTTAACATAGCAAAACAAGGCATAGTAGTGTTCTAATAAATGCACATGACAAAAGTCCCTTACTGACCATAAGCCAAAAAGGACCAGAAGATATGATGGCAAGCATGTAAACATAGCAAGTTCCGTTATCAGGTTTCAGACAGCAGAAAACAGAGCATGGCAGAAATATTAATATGTAGGCCTCTTTGTGAGCTTGATGCAGTCACTACAGAGCAATGCATGACAAACCAAGCATACCTACATCAAGATGGCATGTTTATGAAGCTATCCATGGCAAGAACAATTGCATAGCATGTATGGATAAACTACAATAAGCTTGGAAAAAATGCATATCATGTTAAGAATCTGCCAGAAATATTTCATAGCAAAAGTAGAGCAAGATTGAGTCATGCTATGTTACTTTAAAATTGCAAACAATTGCAGGAATGGATCAATTACAAATATATCTACAAAACATCCTTACTGAACATCTCCAAAATATGTATGGATCTCTCTGTAGCATTAAGTTTACATGGCAACAAAATTACAGCAGACAAGGACTTAGAGAAATCACTAAGTCCCTGAAATCAGAAATATTACGGGGCCTACTTTGCATGCTTGTGCTAGTCACCACATAGATCAAAAAAATACATGGACTATACCAATGGAAAGATGGCGTGGCATACTTCAAAACACATGTAGAGCTCATGCTCAAACGATGCACAGAATAAATGATACAAAAATGACAAATCTCCATGTTCTGATAAGAACCAGAGATTAACAGCAACTAGCCCTCTTCCAACGAAGCTTTGGGCATCGAGATGACCTCTAATGAACATGGTGCAATTGAACAAAATGAAGAGCATCATGAGGCGAACAATTTGACATATTACACGCGCGAATCGGAGCTACATGCACAAAGTTATCGCATCGGGAACAGAGCAAGATACTGAGAATGTTTCCAACACTTAGAAAAATAAACGGGGACTCGGGAAGTCAACGGGCAATACCGATCGGATCTGACGCGCGAGGACCGAGGCGGGGCCGAGGGAGGTTGCCGGCGGAGAGGGAGGAGGACGGCGGGGCCGACCGCGGCGGGGCGGCGCCGGCCGG
>NC_057808.1:143319284-143441753 GCF_018294505.1 Triticum aestivum | reverse complement strand
AGGCGGGTGAGGTGGCGCGCGCCGATTGGCTGCGGACAGTGCGTCCGGCCGACGGCGGACGTGTCCGGCGCGGCGCGAGGAGAGGGTTAGGGTTTCGTCTGCAAATGCGTTTTTCGGGATGCCCACTCATTTATAGGTAGAGGGAGCAAGGAGACTCCAAATGAGGTGCGGTTTTCGCCCACACGATCGTGATCGAACGACCTAGAGCATGGAAGAGAGTTTGGTGGGCTTTGGGCTGGATTTGGAGGGGGTTTTTTCTGGACACTCAAAAGGACATAGCGGAGGCCCGGTTAACCGTTGGAGTACCAAACGACCTCCGAATGGAACGAAACTTGACCGGTAGTCTCCGGGTGGTATAATAAAGCCACTTGACAAGCCTCGGTCCATTCCGAGAAAGTTTGACACACGCACACGAAAGAAAACTAGAGGGGTGCACCGGAGGAGATAGGAGCGCCGGATTGGAAAACGGACAACGGGGAAAATGCTCGGATGCATGAGACGAACACGTATGCGAATGCAATGCACATGATGACATGATATGAAAATGCATGACATGACAAAATACAAAACGAAAGACAAAACTCAACAACGGAGGGAAAAACATATCACATAGCCGGAAAAGGCAAGAGTCGGAGTTACAAATATGGCAAGTTACATGCGGGGTGTTACACTATCCTATGATGTTTGAGTAGATCCGTTTTGTCATATGGGTGGATTGATGGTCATGATTGGTTTGAGTTGTATGTTTTATTATTGGTTCCTATGGTTCTATTCATGTCGCACAAGCATGAGGGATGCCCGATGTAGGGATTGCAATATGTTTATGATTCACTTATGGTGGGTGGCGAGAGTGACAGAAGCACATACCCGAGTAAGTAGGTTGTTTGCGTATAGGAGTAAACATGACTTAATACTTTAATTCTATGGTTGGGTTTTACTTTAATGATCTTTAGTAGTTGTGGATGCTTGCTAGAGTTCCAATCATAAGTGCATATGATCCAAGTAGAGAAAGTATGTTAGCTTATGCCTCTCCCTCATATAAAAATGCAATAATGATTACCAGTCTAGTTATCGATTACCTAGGGACAAATAACTTTCCTGCGTGACAGAAAGCTCTCTACTAAAACTAACTTAGTTGTTTCTTTATCTAAACAACACATATCTTTTATTTATGTGTTCTTTATTATCTTGCAAACCTATCCCATTACACTAAAAAGTATTTCTAGTTTCATACTTGTTCTAGGTAAAGCGAACGTTAAGTGTGCGTAGAGTTGTATCAGTGGTGGATAGAACTTGAAGGGAATACAAACTCTACCTTTAGCTCGTGGTTGGGTTCGACACTCTTACTTATCGAGAAAGGCTACAATTGTTCCCCTATACTTGTGGGTTATCAGTGCTACTTCTTGAGCTTGCATTGTTTTTTCCCTTGAAGAGGAAAGGGTGATGCGGCAAAGTAGAGATAAGTATTTCCCACAGTTGAGAACCAAGGTATCAATCTGTCGGCGTCCTGGGAACGGAGGTCCCCAGACTTGCCTGCCTGTGGCCCACGGCGTGGCTCCATCGGCGGCCCTGTACGGCCCATCCTCACCAGCAAAACATTCAAGACCCTCACGAGGGGCCAAGCCTCGCGAGGCAGACAACACAGGACCTCCTCGGGGGTGGCCTCACCAGGCTGGCTCGTGAGGGGCGGAGAGGTCAAGGAAAGGGACACCTCGCGAGGTTTTTGTGATGCAAGCCATGACGACCGGGGCCAGGCGGGCGCCAGCGCGCGCAGTGTCCTCGTTTCCTCTTTGGTGCTAAAGAGGCAAGTGCAGACGAGGAGTCCCGAGGCACTAGGCAAAGGTTTCCATATCAGTGCAACAAGAACAAGACCAGCAGGACGGCAGGACGAAGGTCACCGTGGAGCCCAAGACGGCGTCACCACCAGAGCCTTTGGCAGGCAAACACCACCTTTAGTCAGGATAACTTGTACTAGTTGTCTCCCTTCAAATTTGGCTGTTGTGGCTTCCCTTCCCGCCAGCATGTGGGAAGAGGACGAGGGCCACTATAAATTGGGCTAGCCACCACAGTAGGAGGCAACTAATCCTGGGCCATTCAGATCATCCTCATACACACAAACTCACCAAGCACAAGAGCACCTCCCCTCAGGAGGCTGTTCTGCCCTTGTAACTGTTCCTCCTCAGCCCAAGAGGCAATCCACCACACCACACTAGAGTAGGGTATTACACCACATCGGTGGCCCGAACCAGTATAAACCTTGTGCCCCTTTGTTCTGCGAGTTCGACGCACTAAGCCTTGAGATCGCGGTGAGGGAGAGTGCTAGGGGAGGAGAGATCTTTGTGTGCACCCCAGTGTTTGAACCTCAAGGGTTTTGCCGGAACCCGAAATCCGACACAATCCAGTAGGAGGTTGCATCTACACAAACAAACAAATACTTGGACCCTGATAACCCACAAGTATAGGGGATCACAACAATTTTCGAGGGTAGAGTATTCAACCCAAATTTATTGATTCGACACGAGGGGAGCCAAGAAATATTCTCAAGTATTAGCAGTTGAGTTGTCAATTCAACCACACCTAAAAGACTTAATATCTGCAGCAAAGTATTTAGTAGCAAAGTAGTATGGAAATAACAGTAACGGTGGCAGAAGTAACAGTAATAGTTTTGTAGCAATTGGAACAGTGGAAACAGAAAAGTAATTTAGCAAAGATCAATATGTGAAAAACTCATAGGCAATGGATCAATGTTGGATAATTATGTCAGATGGCATTCATCATGCAACGGTTATAACATACGGTGACACAGAACTAGCTCCAACTCATCAATATAATGTAGGCATGTATTCCGAATATAGTCATACGTGCTTATGGAAAAGAACTTGCATGAAATCTTTTGTCCTACCCTCCTGTGGCAGCAGGCTCCTATTGGAAACTAAGGGATATTAAGGCCTCCTTTTAATAGATTACCGGAACAAAGCATTAGCACTTAGTGAATACATGAACTCCTCAAACTAAGGTCATCACCGGGAGTGGTCCCGACTATTGAAACTCCGGGGTTGCCGAATCATAACACGTAGTAGGTGACTATTGACTTGCAAGATAGGATCCAGAACACAAATATATTCATGGGAACATAATAGGTTCAGATCTGAAATCATGGCACTCGGGCCCTAGTGACAAGCATTAAGCATAGCAAAGTCATAGAAACATCAATCTTAGAACATAGTGGATACTAGGGATCAAACCCTAACAAAACTAACTCGATTACATGGTAAATCTCATCCAACCCATCACGGTCCAGCAAGCCTACGATGAGATTACTCACGCATGACGGTGAGGATCATGAAATTGGTGATGGAGGATGGTTGATGATGACGATGTCGACGGATTCCCCTCTCCGGAGCCCCGAACAGACTCCAAATCTGCTCTCCTGAGGAAGAACAGGCTTGGCAGCGGCTCTGTATCGTAAAACGCGATGAATCTTTCTCTCTGATTTTTCTCGCCGAAAGTGAATATATGGAGTTGGAGTTGAGGTCAGTGGAGGTCCAGGGGGCCCACAAGGTTGGAGGGCACGCCAGAGGGGGGTGGGCGCGCCCCCACCCTTGTGGCCAAGGTGTGGGGCCCCTTCACTTGATTATTTCTCCCATATTTTTTATTAATTCCAAAACTTATCTCCGTGAAGTTTCAGGTCATTCCGAGAACTTTTTATTCTGCACAAAAATAACACCATGGCAATTCTGCCGAAAACAACGTCAGTCCTGGTTAGTTCCATTCAAATCATGCAAGTTAGAGTCCAAAACAAGGGCAAAGGAGTTTGGAAAAGTAGATACGATGGAGAGGTATCAACTCCCCCAAGCTTAACCCATTGCTTGTTCTCAAGCAATTCAGTTGACAAACTGAAAGTGATAAAGAAAAACTTTTACAAACTCTGTTTGATCTTGTTGTTGCAAATATGTAAAGCCATCATTCAAGTTTTCAGCAAAGATTATGAACTAACCATATTCACAATAACGTTTAGGTCTCACTTTTACTCATATCATTGGCATAATCAACTAGCGAGCAATAATAATAAATCTCGGATGACAACACTTTCTCAAAACAATCATGATATGATATAACAAGATGGTATCTCGCTAGCCCTTTCTGAGACTGCAAAACATAAATGCAGAGCACCTCCGAAGATCAAAGACTGACTAGACATTGTAACTCATGGTAAAAGAGATCCAGTCATAGTCATACTCAATATAAATTAATAACAATGCATACAAATGACAGTGGTGCTCTCTAACTGGTGCTTTCTATAAGAGGATGATGACTCAGCAATAAAAGTAAATAGATAGGCCCTTCGCAGAGGGAAGCATGGATCTGCAAAGGTGCCAGAGATCAAGTTTTGAAATAGAGATAAATAATATTTTGAGCGGCATGCTTTCATTGTCAACATAACAACTAAGAGATCTCACTATCTTCCATGCTACATACATTATAGGCGGTTCCCAAACAGAATGGTAAAGTTTATACTCCCCCACCACCAACAAGCACACTCCACGGCTGGTCCGAAACAACGGGTACTGTCCACCTAACAACAGTCCTGGGGGAGTTTTGTTTGCAATTATTTTGATTTGATTTGAGCATGGGACTGGGCATCCAGGCTACCAGCACTACAAAACAAAGACACATCCGTGACATTTTGGGGCGAACGAATTTTTTTTCTGTCATACTGATGACACTTCTATGACGATAATTGTGACAAAACCTGGTATCATCATAGATGTGGTGTGGTCCTACTTCTATGACAAAAAATCATGACAGAAAATGGGCTTTTCGTCCTGGGCGGGCTGGAGACGCGGCTGCATGACATTCTTTCGGCCGTCCATGACGGAAAAAACCGTGGTAGAAGCGAGGGCGAGGAAAATATCGGGGTGTTCCCGGTTACGGTGGGTGGTCGGGGCCGAGCGATGCGCGTTTCTCTCGTACACGCACGGGCGTGGGTGAGAGGCGTTGGGCTCTAACTGAACCCGAGCGAGGCGTTGGGCTCTAACTGAACCCGAGTGATTGCACTGCAGGCTACGCGTTACTGAACCCGAGCGATCGATCGATGGCTGTTAACTGAACCCGATCGAGCGATTCCTTCGCTACTGCTGCTAACTGAAGCCGATCGATGCTGCCTCTGGATGAACAATGAGCGTTGCTGGGGGGTTTTGATGAACAGTTCCCGGTGGGGGTGGATGAACAGGACCCCGTGGTGTTGCCTCTGGATGAATAGGACCCCGATCGATCGAGCCAGTTGGGGCTGGATGAACAGGACCCCGTGGAGGGCAGGATGAACAGGACCACCCCGTGGAGGGCAGAATGAACAGTAGACGGTGGAGGGCTGGATGAACAGTAGCCCGTGGAGGGGTGGTTGAACAGGAGCCCGTGGAGAGGGCTAGTTGAACAGTAGCCGGTGGAGTAGCGCGTGGTGGAGGCTGGATGAACAGGAGCCCGTGGATGAACAGTCGCATGTGGAGGCTGGAGGAGGTCGACGGTGGATGAATAGTAGCCCGTGGAGGCTGGCGGGGGTCGACGGTGGAGATGAACAGTATCCTGTGGAGTCCCGTTTTGCGGTACGCCACACCCCTCCTGATGAACAGGACCCCCGTTTCGACCATAGCGCTCCAACACAAGTCTGTTTCCTCCGTTTTGCGGTACGCCGCACCCCTCTCGATCAACAGGACCCTCGTACCGACCGTAGGAGGTCCGTTTCCTCCGTTTTGCGGTACGCCAGACCCCTCCCGATGAACAGGATCCCGTTTCAAACGTGGCCGGTCGAACACAAGGTCGTTTCCTCCGTTCTGCGGTACACCAGGCCTCGTTTCCATTGGTTGTTTCGTCCAAGCCCTCCCGATGAACACGACGACGCATTCCGTTCCGACCCAGGCGGTTGGCTCCCCATGAACACGACGACAACGCTGTTTCTCCGTTTCGACCCAGCCATGTACATGAGCCCTGACCGTACGTATGCGCCAGTAGGCGTTCGAGACCCTACCCATATGTACGTACGTGGCCTTATTTTCTTTCTTGCACACTAGCCGCTGTACGTACGTGTACATGCTACGTGCGCCTCTACTACGACACGTGCGTGCCTCTACATCGACCAGTATGTACGTACACGTTCGTGACCAGAATGACAATGCTACGTACGCTTCGACCAGGTGGGTCCCGACTGTCAGGCACTTCCTTGCCTGCGAAGATGTAGCTGGTGGGTCCCAGCAGTCAGGGGGGCGAATCGTTTTTTTGCCCGAACGCACTTCCTTGCGTGCGAAGATGTAGCTGGTGGGTCCCCGCAGTGCGTGGGAAACGTTTTTTTTGCGAAATACGGTGGCCCGTCCGGTGGGTCCCCGCTGTCAAGTGGAGGAATAATTATTTTGCGCGTAATAAGGAGGCACTTCCTTGCTGCGGCTGTGGACCCAGCTGTCAGCCTCTCAATGTACAGTCCATGTCCGATGGAAGCCGTTCCTTGACCATGTTGACCACGCCGTGCCGAGAGCACCAGGGCGGTGGACGACAGCGAGGCCTAGGAAGGGGATGGCACGGAGCCGGGGAAGACGCGGCAGTGGAAGCCCGCGCGGAGAGGAGTACGAGGGTTCACTGGTTTGGCTGCGGTGTGAGGCTGCCGTCGCCGCAGGGCCTGGCCAGCGGTGGGAATAGTAGGGGGCGGTGAGTTCTCCGCGGCAGCACAGCCGACCACGGGAGGCAGGAGCATGCGGCACGACCGGTGCTGCTTTGGGCGGCTGGAGCAACAAGACCAGAGGTTGAAGAAGCACTACGGCCGTTGGATGGACATCATACGCTCACTGGAGCTAGAATCGTGCATATTGACTAAGTTGACAAAGCCCTCCATCCCCGTCAACTTAGTAGGCCCACAAGTCAGCCTGCCACTATACTGGGTCCCAGCTAGCAGGGGAAGTATTCATTTTTTGTGCGTCATAAGGACGCACTTCCTTGCGTGCGAAGATATAGTTGGTGGGTCCGAGCTGTCAGCGATGGTAACATTTTTTTCGCGAAATACAGAGGCCCTTTCGGTGCGTCCCAGATGTCAGTGGAGGAATCATTATTTTGCGCGTAATAAGGAGGCATTTCCTTGTGTGTGGCCGTGGACCCAGCTGTCAGCCTCTCCACGTACAGTCCACTTCAGATGCATGTCGGTCGTTGACCACGTTGACCAGGCCGCACCGGGAGCACCAGGGCGGTGGACGACGGCGAGGCCTAGGAAGGGAATGACACCGAGGCAGGGAAGACTCGGCAGTTGTTTCCCATGCGGAGGGGAGTACGACTATACAAGGGTTTACTGGTTCATCTGCCGTCGCCGAAGAATAACAACAGGTGTGGGTGAGTAGAGGGATGGCTAGGCCAGCGATGGGAGTACGGTGGGGCGGTGAAGCCCGCGCGACAGCACAGCCGGCCGCGGGGAGGAGGGAGCAGGCAGTCCCGCCGGCGCTTGTTTGAGCGGCTGGAGCAGGAAGAGCAGAGATTGAAGAAGCACGACGGCCGTTGGATGGACATCCAACAGTCACTGCTTGTGCGTCAACCTTTTTTTAGGAAAGCCTCAAATCTATGGAAAACAGCATACAACCCATCTGCCATTATTTCTAATAATTTACAGCCCATTTGCTAATTCTGAAGGTTTTTTTTGGAGCCCATATTCTTTTTGTTAGCATTACAGCCCATATTGTGGCCACGGTTAAAAAATTATACGAAATGTTGCATATTTCGGTGCGGTCCGAACTGTTTTTAATCCCGATATTTCGAGTCACATTCAAACTGATTTTAAAAATAAATGTATATCAATATAAAATCCAACAAATTGTCCACGCATAAAAATTAATGCAATTTAAAATCTTGAAATGAAAAAAAAATTGAAAGTAATTGCCGGTTTGATGTGTTTTAAAAATGTACAGCCCATTTCTCATTACTGATAGGCCATTTTCTCGTCCAGCCGAATGAAGCTCTCCTCGTCTTGAAAGATTTGCAGCCCAATAGGCCTGACAAAGCGACTTACTTGGCAAATCACAAAAACCTGGGCTAGCCATTTTCAGCAAGAAAAAAAAACTACTGGGTTGTTCTGTGGTAAACATAAAAGAGAAGGCTGTCTAGACATGCGAGAGTGCCCCGCACAGCCCAGTTGACACCCTGCTTCCGTCTCAAAAACAAATTAGATAAATGCCACAACAAATATGGCGATTCATAAAAATGCCACTGCAATTTCAAAACTTTGAAAAATGCCACTGCAATTTTTGCAAACTTCAAAAAACGCCACTGCAATTTGCAAACTTTGAAAAACGCCACTCCAGACTTCGAAAAATGCCACTGGGGATGGCATGAAATGGCATTTTTCAAAGTTTGGAAATTGCAATGGCATTTCTTAGAAACACCAGATTTGGAGTGGCATTTGTCAAATTAACCCAAAACAAAAATACCTGGGCGAGCTACTGGGTCCCTGATGTCAGCCGCTCGTTGTGCAACTCTCTCGTTTATTGACTACGTTGACAATGGCATGGGACCCAGATGTCAGAAATCCATTACGAGGAGCCTTTTTTTATTGGATTGAAATAAGGAGGCACTTTGCTTGCATACTGCCATGACCTTGGTGGGTCGCTGCTGTCATCCTCTCCACGTACAATCATCTCCTGGTTGTATACGCGTCAACTTGGTAGGCCCACAAGTCAGCCTCTAGACCCGTGGAGGACAAATACAACCCATTTAAAAAATAACAGCCCATTCCATATGTTCAAACGGAAAGTTCAACATTCAGAGCAAAGTAACAGGTCTGATCCACATATAGAGTACTGAACTTCCACGTTGACAACCATCATAGCCAAGTTAACTATCTACTTCCACTAATACTCTAGTAGCGTACAAGTACTAACTTACTCTTAGCTAACTAGACGATGCCGGCCGCCATCTGCGATACACGCTAAACGCCGGCACCGGCGTCCCCCGCCTCACCTCGGACTTGCCAGAGGTGCGATAGGGCGCGTTGCTCGCGCGTGTTGTCCCTTTCCATGCCGGCATGGTCCACCGAAGCTTCGGCTTCTAAGCGGGAAACCCACTTGACGAGCTGGTAGTAAAAATCGGCGTCGCGAACGCGTGCGTGCCCGACAGCCTCCAGGGCTATTTGCCGGGCGCCGGCCTCCACGTAGTCGGCCCATGTGCGGGCGCTCTCCTCGCGACTCAGAGCGTCGGTGCGCTGCTGCTCCATGTCCCGCTGGCGGCGCAAATCGGTGATACGCTGCTCATACGCCAAGCGGTCGCGCTCCAACAACTCCTGCTCCTCCGCCAGGCGGTCGCGCTCCAACAAGTCCTCGATCTCCGCATTGCCATCTAAAGACCGATAGAATGCCTCCTCCCTCCGTCTGCCTTCCGGTGAAAAACCGAACACTAGTTCCGGCGGTGACTGCCTCTGGCCACGCCTATCGCGGACGGGCGGGGGCATGGCGGACGTAGCGAGAGCGAGGAGAAGTGGCGAGCAACGTCGGGTCGGTGGGGGCTTATGAGGATAGGGCGAGTTGGGTCACGGTGCCACCATAGAAGGCCGAGAAACAGTACTTATAAGCGGAAGGTAACGCGACGGTCATCGAAATTCAATGCATAATGAAGCAGGCATGGCTTAGTGCGCCAGCTTGCCATGGAAAACTAGAGAAACTGAAATTCTGACTGTGTCATCCCGTCCCGTCCGTGCTGGGTAGCACGCTGGCATTACGGTCAAATGAGTGCACTCGAATCATCCCCTCCTTGTCAATAATGATTCCACGGATTTAAAAGGCCCGCAACAATTAAAGCGCATCTTTTTTCGCATCAGTTAGCTGCCTTAATTACGGCCGGCTGCATGCCGGCACTCAAAATCGCTCGCAGCCACTACGTGGAGCAGCATGCAACGAGTCGCAGCCAAGGGCATTAATTGATGAACTTTAGCTGGGAGATAAGGCATTTGCGAACGTTTTTGCTAGCAGTGTCTTCAGATTCGCATGGCATTTTCTTCAGAGCAGCTTGTCAGTTTCTTCAGAGGTAGGCATTTTTATTCAAAAAACTGCCACTTCGGATCTTGCGTCGCAACTAAAACAGCCAGGAGCGCATTAGTAGGCTAGCTAGTGATCGATCTGTAACTTGTAAACACTGAGCGAACAAATATAAGGAACTGTTAATGCATCTCAATGATTCACAGATCATATACAAATATGTAGCTCCAAAAGCAAAGATCAGCCACAACTAAAACCAACTAGTATGATTCCCATACATAAGATCAACATGTTAATGCATCTCAATGATTCACAGATCATATACAAATATGTAGCTCCAAAAGCAAAGATCTAGAAAAAACATATGTTCTTCCTACTAACATGGATGCTTCTCTTGGCCAACATTCAGTACAGACTGAATGACAAATTTGTTTGTGAAGTCTACCATTCCTCTTGCAAACGTAAGTGGTTTCACCAACAGCTGGAACCATGGGAATGAACCACACATGATGGAGGAACATCCACTGCAATATGATTTGGTCTTCTCTTGATCACATGGCGAGACTATTTTTGGAATACAAACTTTAACTTAGGCAAAATGATGCCCATTGAATAATCAGACCAAAGCAATGAAGCACCTAGTGTTGGCCAATAAATAGTACAGTACTACTTTTCTGCAGTCCATGAAGTGACTATCCAATCTTTCTGTGTCTATTTTCAAATGGCACTGCATGCAGTGACTATACTATTCTCTTGTGCAGTTCAACCAAAATTGCGGTCACTTTGTATGTTTGCTAAATAGCAACGGGCAGACATCTCTATCTGCACAAATATCAAGCAGCTAGTAAACATATACCCCACCTTGTATTTTCGGTTTAAACATGTCTCTTCCGGTTAGATCTGTCATGTTTTGCACTGGACAATTTGATACAGTCATGTTTTGCCCTGGACAATTTCATACTTAATTGATTTTCTTGTTCAGAGCAGAAATATAGCGCCTATTCTTCATTAGACCAAGGATATCCATGTTCGCAGTGATGGAAGAGGTGAAATCGATACAACCGAAATTGAGCATCCAGTCATTGAATCATGTCCTGCACCTCCAATGTAGGTCCACCCTGCCAATAAATTCACATGCAAACCACTAGTATTACTATCTAATGACAGTACAAAAAGAGTAGCAAGATAGTAGCAAACCATGTACCTTCTTAATGAACAGATCATAGCGCCACCAATTGGATATAAAGGTTTGGGAGAAAACATGCTCCTAATATTGAACCAGTTGGACTTTTTGTGCAGTTCCACTAAACTCGAGCATCCCTGTTTGCATAGATATTGGAAGTGTGATTACTATAAAAGTGGCACTAGTTGAAGCATAGACTCACAAATATAAGCATTCTAATTTCTTAATGGCAAAAGGTAGCAAGGCTATTTCTAACCACCTTTTTGAAGAAATAAATAAGGCAATAGAGGCTGATGTCAGAAAGGCATATATAGTTCTTTCTGAAAGAATGATCAATTCCTGACCTTTCCTCTTCTTTTAAGCATATTTTGTGCAGTTCAACTAAAATAAAATGCCATCACTGCCTTGACAATTCAGTTACACTGTACAAAAGGAAATGACTTAACATTACATCATGATGTCAGGTATGTAGTCGACAGGCATTAGAGACAAACATACAGACCTCCTCCGGTAACATAATGAACATTAATTTTAACAAAGGTGTTACTAGCTTTACTGGGATAATTTGAGTGAACTCTACACCCTCTGTTCCTTAATATAAGAGGTTTTTGCGGTTCAGTTTAAAGTACCCAAACGTCTACTAGTATTTAGAAAAACATGTAGTAGTTTTCTTGAGCACATATCTGGGAAAGCTTGCCAGCCTTTATTTATGTCCATACGCTAATGCAACACCATTCGAAATTTCGAATACTACAAAAATACACTAATCCAGTGGCTAGTGCAACAGTAGAGTAGTTATTTTATTACAGGGTACAGTACAATGGTTTTACTGAACAGGTTTCAATAAACTCTAGCACTGGAAGATTTATATAAGAATTAACAATAGAAAAGGTAAAGGTAACACGTTTCAGCATTGGTATACTAGCTGTGCATGAGCATTAAACCAAATACAAAAGTCTGAAGGTAACTAGCATTATTAACTAATGACAGTATAAAAAAATTGCAAACCATGTACCTCTAAGGTAAATATCATTTCGAACTCGGGGGGACCTTAAAAATTGCTATCCCAATCTTGATAATCGATCAAACATAAAAACTTGATCGAACGAATCAAGAGAACAACCGGAGGAGGAGGTGCCCACTCTTAACCTTTCCTCTTGTCTTCATAATTTTTTGTGCAGTTTAACCAAAATAAAATGACATCAGCGCCTTGGCATTTTGGTGACACTGTACAAAAAAATTAACTTATCTCATGAAAGTGAGGTATGTAATCTATAAGCATTAACAATGCAAAAATCTGAAGGTAGTAACAAGTTTCATCGTTGGTATACTAGCTGTGCAACATCATTAGAATGCCTTAGTTGAAAAATCTTTAATACATCCACAATCAAGAGCTAACCCTGAAATAATCCAGTGACATTAAATGGCATTGCTAAAATTTATCGGTGGCATTAGACTGAGTGCGGCATTAGTTAAATGTGGCATCACTTTAGCAGTAGCATTACTTGACTTGACTGCTGGCGTTATACTAACAGCAAAAAAGTTAGACTAAGAGCATGCGAGGCCCATCTGGACAGTGGGCGCACGAGTACGATGTACCTCCACGGACGCATAGAGTGGTGAGGGAGGTATGGTTGCCCAGAGCAACAAATATCCAGGCACCATATGTGGATTACGTCCCATTTTCGTTATGTTTAGCCACCTTTTTCCTATGTGAGGACAACAAACCGATCGACCTGGTCATTCTCTATTGCATTGTCATGCCTTTCTACCCTTCTTCAACCAAGAGACATGAGACTCGTTCCTTAGCTACTGATTTCCCCCTTCTCAACCTTGATGCGGGTTCGATGCCTACTCTCTTGGACAGTACAGTCTCCCTTCCTTTCCTTATTCAACCCAGACATGGATTAGTCTGCATGAAGTAGGGTTTCCTTTAATAGTGCAAATTAAGGTTTTCGTCTGCGTGACCAGCAGAGCAGAGGATAGCAAATTGGGAAGATGGTGGAGTGGAAAAAGATCCACATGCAGCGACATGACAGATGGGGCAATAGAACAAGGGTATGGTTCGAAAAGAGGTACCATACCTGAGGGTCGGCGGGAAGTGGCTTCGCTCGTGGTCATCGTCCTCCACACGCACTACGACAGCGAGCTTGGGGACAGAGGCCATCCCGCGCGGGCGCTAGGTGTGAGAGGACGGCCTTGTGGTCAGTGCGTGACCTCGCTCGCCGACGACGAGTGCATCAACACTGCACGTCCTTTTCTTCCCCGGTGGATCTGTGACCACCGGTGAGGAGGGAGAGAGAGGCCGTCTTTTTTAGATCTGGAGAGAGGTTGATAGTGTGAGAAGCAAGTGGGCAGCCCTTAGCAAGAAAGCTCTGAAGCTCCAGCCTATATATCTTTTTTATACTACTAGTACTAGAGGTGGAGTAGTGGTAGAGTATTTTATATTTTCTCTGCAAACAGTACCAGTTAGTCGTGCTTCAAAACTGAACGGCACGCCATTAAAAAAATAAAGTCGAGAAATAATGCGGCACCTCGGGCCAACGCGGCCAGATCGCATTTTGCACGAGAAATTACACACGATGTGCGTTGACAAGTGGTCCCGTTCCAACATGTCAGTGAGACGACGGCGAGTCCTTTTATACAATTTCTGAAAGGACGTGTAGGCCGGGGCGCCTCTTCATGTACCGTGGCAAACTGGCAACCGTCCACCGACACTTTGCCTTTCCCTCTCGATTTGGAACTGCTGTCGCACGCTCTTCCTCCCTCCTCCATTTGCCTTCACCCTTCCTTCTGCCATTGTTCGATCATCTTCTCCATGGAGGGAACAAGCTGGAAACGACCCCGTTATTCTTGCCCCGATCTGAAAGATGACGTGGTGGGGGAACTCATTGATCGGTGCGACGTCATCACCTCGGCTAGCATGGCAGGTTCGTTCAAGCCCATTCTCGACTCAACTAATAACATCATTACAAGGAACCCAAGGGTCCAGGAGCGGTTTGATCTCCCTTATCTTCTTCGCTATAAGCCTGTTCGCATAGGCGCGGACGACGGGGGCCTCGCCTTGCAAGTTGATGCCGCTTGATAATGATACGTGTGATGTCAAGATGCCATCGCTTAAGTGTAAGTCCTGGGCTGGCGCAAATGGAGATTGGGTGGTTTATATTGGGTACAATTGTGAGGGAACTTGTGAATGTGTACACTGTCAGCGGATTCCACTTCCAAAAATCTCATAGTGCCCTGAGGTTGAGCACACAGATGATCTACGTACGTTCAAATACGATCATGGTGGCTGTCGTCTACTGAAGATAGCAATTTTTCGAGTTCCCAACCGCTCTTGGAATTACAAGAACTATCAAGTTGTTGCTATCTTCGACAAGCTTGTTGCCGTCCTTCGTGGTTCGACTGGATGGATATTGCTCAAAAATCAGTTTCTATACACAGATGTGTACTGTGATGCAGTTGAATACCAGGATCTTGTGTTTGCTGCCACCACTCGTGGCACTGTTTTTGCATGGGATCCTCGTAGTTTTGGTATGTTTGTCTTCCACCGTAATTATAATTGTTTCATCCACATGCATGCGGGTTAGCAAGTTTCCCTTTACGAATTAACCTTCTTCTTGTGTTTCCAAGGTCCTGTGAACATTCCACCATCTATACTTGAAAAATTTTATAAGCAAGGGGGAGATGACGATTGTGATGATCACGAGCATGAGGAGGAGCAGAACTTATATACTCAGTGGTGCCTAACAACTAATTCCGATGGATCACCTCTTCTTGTCTGTATACAGTGCACTCAGACTGTTACTACTAAGGAAGCATGTGTTGTCTCCCATGGTCGCCCTCTCCTGACCTATTCCAACACCCGTTGCATGGTATTCAGGACGGATACTAGTGTGCTAGCGCCAACACCTTCTCCCTGGTTCAGTATTGATAGTCTTGGAGCAAACTCGCTCTTCCTTGGACAAAACTATCCAATGATGGTGAAAGGCGATCCAACTGCTGTTGACACAACGTTACTACCATTTATGAGAAGCAACTGTATCTATACCTCGGACATTTCGGTGGTTCCCTATCCTGGTCCTGATATATGCCGCTTCAGCCTGGATGATCAGTCCAGCGTTGCTCTCGATATTGACAATAGCTGGCCCTTCCCAGAGCACCTATGGTTCAAAGCAAGCGTTTCCAACGCCGAGGATTGGTTGAGTTGAAGTTCATTTCATTGCTTGTTATTTGTTGTGTGATGAAAACTTTATTATTTGCTAGAATGTTTTGTTGGAAATAATCTATAATCCAACATGTATCCTCGTTGTCGTTGTGTGTTGATGACTTGTTGTATTTAATGAATGGTACATTTCAGTTGCAAATGCATGTCATAGACTCAATTTATGAATGGTTTTCGAGTCACTTCTTGGAGTGTGAGTACCGTAGTAGTATAGCCAGCATCCGGTTAGTATATGAAGTTGCCACATCACATAGAGCCAACCTAACATTGGAGTATGCTAGCCCTCCACCGGCGCGCCGCTTCAAATGGCGGAGAAAGTGAGAGGTCGCGTCACCTTGTGTCCAGATCTGAGATGCCACGTGTACCAGATGAATGACTCCAAGTTCGACCACCGTGATGCTAGGTGCGAGCCAAGGAACACTGTTGGAGAGACCCCCCTCATAATTTTCCTACATTGGTTGTTTAATTCATAGGATAGAATGCTATAGGATTTTTTTCCTATGTAATCATGTTTTAATTGGCAATCTAGCATCCACTCCAACTTTTGTTTCACTTCCTTTGTTCCTACAAAGAGAGTACTTGCTCTAAATGATGTGCCGCTCCAAGAGCCGCCTATATTAATTAACCATGCTCTAAAAAGGTGGACCAGCTTTGGCTATAGTAGTATTGTACTAGGTTAGTAGGTGACCTTGCGCTTGGCTCTTCTCCTCTTCCGGAAGTCGAACAATAATTATGGTACTACAATAATACTTTTGGCAATCTGACACCAAATGAACTGCTGCACGTCCACCGCTTGTAAGCAAAAGTTTCTCCTCGTGCTGCGAGCCACCGTGCACGCGTTGGCGAGGGAGAAGGCGTAGTAAGCAAGTTCTTGTCATTCTGTGAGTTGACGGGACACATCAAAGTTATTTATTAGTACTCTCTTCAAAAAGGGCCGACCATGTCCATGGCTACCATCCCGTGCTCTGTCATTGAGTACGTGCACTATTCACGTGCCATCGAGGAGAAAAAATATTGCACAGTACTAGGTGCCATTGAAGTGCACGACTCACTTACGCACTGCATATCTCCATTTTCTTGCATGACACGCCACCTTGATTCTAGATGTCCCGCGTGTCATGGAGGCATATAGTATGATTTTGTAAAATGGAGGCATATAGATGTCCCGCGTGATGGAACAGGATGAACAAAGCTCATGTCTTAAACGGAAGAGTGGAATAACATAGATTCCCGATGGCCGAGAAGGAGCTACAAACCTCGGGTGGAGCGTGTGAACTCATAATATTTTGTATTATTCAGCGATATAAAATCAACCAAATCTCTCCACGTTCCTATACCATTCTATATAATGAGAATAACTTTCAATGTAAGCCATTGATCCACTCTATCCAATGGTCATAGTTGGAAAATCCACACAAAACCAAGCATTGGATCAACTCTTTTTTCCAGATCAACTCTTTTAGCACTTAGATTTTTTCCGCCTGCCCACCTAGCCCACCTATATATCCACTCACGTGTGATGACCACAGGAGCTATCCACTCAGATTGTATGTTAAAAAATAAAGGTCGATAACTAATGCGGCACCTTGGGCCAACGCGGCCAGATCGCATTTTGCACGAGAAATTACACACCATGTTTCGTTGACATCTGGTCCCGTTCCAACATGTCAGTGAGAAGACGGCGAGTCCTTTTGTACAATTTTCGAAAGGACGTGTAGGCCGGGGCGCCTCTTCGTGTACCGTGGCAAACTGGCAACCGTCCACCGACTCTTCGCCTTTCCCTCTCGATTTGGAACTGTTGTCGCACGCTCTTCCTCCCTCCTCCATTTGCCTTCACCATTGTTCGATCGTCTTCTCCATGGACGGCGGCAAGTAGGAAGCGTGGCTGACGGTGCTCCCGTCGTCGGCCGCCATCGTGGCCACCGCTTGTGTGGCGACTTGAGCGAGGGCGGCGACCTCGAGCTTCATCCCCGAAGACAAGCTCTCCCGTAGAGCGTTCGCGCTTGCCGTCATGGCGGATGTGGTGCCAGGTAGGAGGACGAAGCGCTATGGTGTGGAGGTTAGCTGGGCGTTGCCGCTTTAAGCAGCGCATTCCGGTGAGGCCAAGCGTCCGGGTGCATCATTAAGTCGCCGGAGTTGGTTCCCCGGGCACCGAGCCTCTTAACGACGACATACGAATGGACGGCATGAATGTGGGCAGCTGGCGCTGGCTAGGAACACACTGCGCGACGGCGCGAGGGACGAGGGTTTTTGTGTGCCAGGGTAGTCAGCTGCGGTCGTGGCAACGTTGGAGATGCCCTTTGCTCACATGCAATCCCCGCATGTCATTGAAAAAGCAAGACGACCCGGCATGGTCTCAGGTCCAGAGGATGTAGTTGGCCGCGCTACACCACTCCGCGGACGCGTCGCGGCGCCCCGTGCATCCTCGACGAGCCGGGTGTTGGGGTGTGTTTGGATTGTGGCCAAAGTGCACCTTACCAAAATTTTGGTCATGACCCAATGATTGGTCTTTGTTTCGATGGTTGCCATTTTTTTGGCATGCCAATGAACTCTAGCCAACTCTAGTTCATTTTTCTTGCCAATGTCAGCCAAATCATGGGCAACCAATACCTCAACCAAAATTTTGGTCATGACCCAAAGATTGGTCTTTGTTTGGATGGTTGCCATTTATTTGGCATGCCAATGAACTCTAGCCAACTCTAGTTCATTTTTCTTGCCAATGTCGGCCAAATCATGGGCAACCAATACCTCAACCAAAATTTTGGCTACCCAATGCTTTGATGGGGCAACCTTGGGCACAAACCAAACATACCGTTGGTCGTGCCACAGCACTAACGCCACCCTCGGCACACTGAAACCGACCGTGTCTAGCGACGATATGAGCGTGTCGCTCACCACGGTCGCCGTGTCCAGAGGCGGTGCTGGAGCTGCGCCCCGTTGTTGGCCCCAACGACCCACATGAACGGTTGTCGGTGGCGAGGAGGTCGTGGGCCAGCTTGTCCATTGGACTAGTCTATGCTACGTCGTCCCGACGGGTGTGCCCCACATGTCGGTTTCCCTGTTTTCCCGGCCATATTCGAGCGTCAGTGCTCCGCGTTGCGCATTAGGCCTTTCACTATGTAGGCCAAGCGAGACAACTTATTATTTATTTGAGCCGTTCAAGTATAATCATGTGGCGTTTGCTTATTTCTCATTCCTCTCCAACCCTCTTCTCCATCGATCATGTCGCCCTCCAGTCGAGTCCATCCTCCCGCATGCCTCATATGAACATTCCGCCGAGTATCATTCGCATGTACCCACCCTAGTCCTCTTTCAATAGATCTCCGGACCCCGAGATGAAATCGAGAGGGAACGAGTGGGGGCACGTGATACCTAAGGCGGATTCAAAATTTTGAACCGGTGATCATAGCATCCGCAAATCATATATAAAGGGTATTCAATGTTCGTTTCGTTTTTTAACATACAATATACTCCCCCTATCCTTTCTAGTTTACATATAAGTTTTATGTGTAGTCAAAGTATCTCTACTTTGATAAAAAAGGCATATCATTGTAAACTCCTTTCACATACGAATTTGACCGTATGCTTTGTGTAAGTTGCATGTCATATATTATTACCCTAACATTTGGTCAAAGTTAGCCTCGAAAAACGCATTAGACCCTGTATGCTTTGTGTAAGTTGCATGTCGTATATTATTACTCTAACATTTGTGTAAGTTGAATGTCATATATTATTACTCTAACATTTGGTCAAAGTAGTATAGTGGAAGTGGATCCTCTGACGTAGGTATCCCTGCCTTACCCTCCCTTTCGGTCACTTACTGGCTGACCCCATGCTTGCTAGGCCCGGCATGTCAGTTACTCAATGGGTTCGGCCACGTCAGGGGATCCTCATCTGTAGTATACTCCCTCTATTTTTATTTACTCCGCATAAAACATAGGGAGTGGTGGTATAATAAATGACGCGGGCGGGGGAGGGGGAGGGACGTCGGTTTGCTCTCAACTGCGGTCCCACAAACGAGCGAAAACGCAAGACGAAGCGTGTTCCATTAGGTGAGCGACGTGGAGGGTCCAGTGTGCCGGGCTGCAACGCGAATGCGACAAGAGCGATGTACAGTCAAAACCGATTGACCGGTCGTCACCGGAACCACTATTCACACCAGAACCTTCGCTGCTCGGCCTACGCCAGCCACTGCCCTAAAACCACACCAAATCTCCAGCCCATTCCCCCACCTTTCAATCCCCTAGCCCGCATCAAGCGTCCCCTAGTTCGCCAGAAAGCCATGGTGCGCCGCAAGATCACTTACTACAAGATGCTGACGCCGGAGCGCCGCGCAGAAATCGCGGCGGCGGTCGGTTCCACAGACCTCCATTCCCAAGCTCGCTTTGCGGCGGGCCAATCCCCGAGTTCTTAGGAGCCAAGCTATGAGCAGGAGGAAGCCGATCCAATGTTCATGGCGGAGGTCGCGGCGCAGAAGGCCCCCGACAGGTATGAGACGATGGACGTCGACTTCGTGCCGGCGTCTGAGTCCCCCATGGTGCAGGCGGACCAGCGGTTCAACATGGCGATACTAAAGGAGGACCAGGAGGCAGAGGCTCAACTCGACGCGGAGCGCGCGCATGCCGCTGCCATCGAGGCTCTCCTGCAGGCAGAACCGGATGTCGTGGATGTGAACCGGGCGGCGGAGGCTCAACTTGAGGCGGAGCGCGTGGATGCCGCTGCCATCAAGGCCCTCCTGCAGGCGGAACCGGACGTCCTGGACTTGAACTGGGCGGCAGAGGCTCGACTCGACGCAGAGCGCGCGGATGCCGCTCTCATCGACGCCCTCCTGCAGGCGGAACCGGACGTCCTGGACTTGAACCGGGCGGCGGAGGCTCGACTCAACGCGGAGCGCGAATGCCGCTGCCATCGAGGCCCTCCTGCAGGCGGAACCGGACGTCCTCGACTTGAACCGGGCTGTGCTCTCGTCCGTGCAGAGCGCCCGCACACTCCGCTTGAACGAGTAGCTGGAGGCCGAGGACAACCACGGTGCGGAGACACACGTCGGCAGCGACGGCTGGTTCGCGCTGGCAGCCAAAGACGACGAGGCCGTCTCTTTCCGCGAGCAGTGATAGTTTTTATTTATGTTGTTGTTTTTATGGATCTTTTGCTGTGTAAAAACATATATTTCTTATGCAAGTCGCCTGACTTGGGTCAGTCTACCATTTCAGGCGGTTGGATGAATATCCTACGTCTCCTAACCCTTCTTTCCTTCTTCCTCACCTCTTCTTCTTCCCCAACAGACCACCGCACGGGCCGTACGGATACTCCCCAACATGCGGTTGGATAAACATACTCTATGAACGAAAATTATGTGACAGCGATAGGATGGCTGAGTTTGGTTTGTTCACATGCGACAGCACGTGTCAGTGAGGATGCATTCCCTTGGTTGGGTTTGCGGCGTGCAGGAGCGACGGTGTGAGGGTGCGGTCCGACCGTGGCGTGCAGGAGCGACCGTGTGAGGGTGCGGTGCGACCGCGACAGCCATGCGCAAGTGTACCTCCTTCTCATTTTGAAAACTTTAGGCAAGCTTGGCAAAAATGTGTGGCGAAGTTTGGCAATGCAAGGCCTAGACCCAAACAAGATAGTACGTACGTACTAGGAGTACTAGTGTTAAAAAAGAAAGGCGGGGTTTTCCTTCGCGGGATTTAATCGATACAAATCCTCGTTTCACGTGTCAATTAATGCGTATTTTTTTCTCCAAAGACCAAAGAGCTAACCATCTCACTCCTCATCGCTTGATTAATGCAGCGCCATGCAAACCAACCTTCTCACTTCCGCATGCATGCAGGGGATATTAATGTCCTTGGTTGCTAACCCCACCAATTTTGCCTCGATTAGTGTTAGTGGCCCTTTGCAAATTGTAATTTTGATATGCTGGCCTTGTGTACAAAAAAATGGAGGTAGTAACTATATTTGACTTCCTTCCCCATTGCGGTGACGTCGACGAAATCTTTTTTTTGGTGGTTTGGCGAAGTGCGTTCGACGGAGAACACCATTGAGGGATACCACGGTAAGTCGTTCGCAAGTGCCGCCTGCAAGCCGAGACAACCGCCTTATTTGCATCCAGGAAGTCCTTTACTAGTACTACTAGGAGTACTAGTGCGGTGAGATGGTTTCTCGAAGAAGACGATGGAGAAGCGGAGTCAGCGAAGAGTGAAATGATGGTTGCTTCGTCCGTGCTTTTGTGATTTGACGCCTCACTGCTTTGTGATTTGTGATAGAAGGGACAGGGAAGCAGACTCTGTGCTCTATACTGTACTACATGCGTCCAAGCATGGGAGAAAGAGGAGAGACATTGCATTTTTCTATTCCTTCAATGAATCAATCATGGAGCTTCAGTTCCATCTTTTTGGCTTTGGCAACACCGTCCACAATGGTTGCCACGATGCCAAAAGCTATTTTCACATTTGGCTACACATTGTGGATGCCCTTAACCGTACCACTTGGTTTTGCTCCTGTGTGCTATCTATACAAATCTCAATTATATTGATCTAAAAAATTATAGAATCAAGATTAGTAAAAAGGAGGTGATTTTGCCGCGCGGATGGCGGGGGAGGTTTCTTATTTGAGCAATGCTACATCCACGTAATGGTTTACGTAAAGTGACGAACTGATGTGATGTGGAACTATTTGATTGGATTAAAGGAGAGGATTAGGCCCACCCCACCTGAAAATCAGGGGGGCATATATAGATTAGATGGAAAGTATACGTAGCAGCTACGTAGCCCTTTGTATGTCTAGGATTAGGCTTCTTATTTTCGGAGGACGTGGTCCTGGCGGTTTGCTAACATGCGGTCCCACGTGTCAGTGCTTTACCAAGTCGATCCGCGTCCCACCTGAGGCAGAACAACGGCAGAAGCAACACGTGGTTAAGTTGAAGAAGATGAGGGAGAAGCGGATTGAGCACCGAGTGAAATGATGGTTGCTTCGTCCCTCCAACTTAACTGCGGGAAAGGTGCAGCTTTGTGATTTGATGCCTCATTGCTCATTACTACGCCGGTGCCATGACTGGGGTGCTTCACCACGGCTGCTTTGCACTGTATTCCAGTATGGCACGTGGACCCGGTAGCTTGGTGTCCCACATGTCGGCGAAAGGGACTAGAAGATTTATGTCGGAGTAAATGGCCACGGGTAGCCTAACCGATTCCCCATGGCTCTCTGAGAAATTATCAGGCCGATTGGGCCTTCAAGTATCCAAAACACAGGGCCGCCTTCCCCTGGTCGCCTATCTCACAGGCCGACTACCGGAAGGCGACCCGACCTCCAAAAACCTTCCCGAAGATAACCATAAGATGGCCGACTCCCAGAAGCCGGCCATAAGTAGACCGACTCCCAGGAGCCGGCCACAAGAAGACCGACTCCCGAAAGCCGGCCAAGACTGCACCCACCAGGGCTGCACCCACATAACAATGATGAGACGGGGCGTGGCCACAGTACAGCCTGCCACCCCCGAATCCCGGAGCATGCATGGCCACAGGGCACCGTACGGGTCAGCCATCCCCCGTCCGGCGCGGCACTGTTGCCATGTTGACCGTGACGTCACCCACAACAGGCGCCAGTACGGCCCGCGGGCGGCGGGCCCCTTTAGCCATTGAGACGCTCGAAGGCGGCCCGGCCTCCCCTAGTCGGCCAGAGGCGTAGCTGGCTCCCAATAGCCGGCTACCTCCCTCCCTCGAAGTATGTGCATCATTAAGGAGACAAGACGAGGTGAGACTACAGTGAGAGCCCGCCAGGCGGCGGCACTGTAGCCACGCTTACCTCGACAAAGCCCTCGTCATCTGGGGCGAGGCAACAGTAACCAGCCGCCGACAAAGCCCCAGGGCAGTGGGGCCGGCCTGTCAACCAAGAGGCCGGCAGCCGGCGGGACCCACCAGTCGGCGGGCCCCAGCGGCCGGCGGAGAAGCCGGCGAGCACAGACACTGACGGCTGGGACCCGCATCTAGCCGTATTACCATTGTATCCCTGGGGGGTAGGCCTATATAAACCCTCCAGGGCACCCATGCAAAGGGTTGATCTCTACGATAGTTTTAGCCACCACATAGAGGGAAGAGGAGAGCTAGCCTTGCCTTTCTTCCTCCTCTAGCCAAACAGCTCAAGGAGCACTTGTAGCTACTTGTGTTGATCTAGTGATCATGCGTAGACCCCGCAGAGCAGGACTAGGGGTGTTATCTCCACGGAGAGCCCCGAACCTGGGTAAGATTCGCCGGAGTGCATGTCTTCGCCTTATCCCGTTTCCAGGCACCGGCGATGTCTAACTGGCTCCCACAATGATAAGCCACCCATTGGCATATGTTGCACCTACCACCCGACATTTGGCGCCCACCATGGGGCCAGGTGCACCGTCGTCCGGAGACCTATTCTAGACGGGAACCCTTTTCCTCCCCCGCGAGCGTAGCCAGCCGGCTACGCCCGATGGCGCTTGCCCTGACGCGCTGCAAGGCGTCGACGACGCCTGCACGGCGAGCTTCCTCGCCGATCTTCTTGGCGAGGCTCGCATCTCCGACGAGCCTGCGTCCGACGCGGGCACAGACTACCCCGAGAGCCACCTCGTCAGCCTCCTCGACCAGCTTCACGTCTCCAGCGAGCTTGATGTGGACTTGGAGTCGGTCGGCTCCACCGACCCGATGCTTGTCGACTCCGACACGACATCGCTTGACGCCTTCCCCACCAACATGGTGATCATCGACGACCCTCTCCCTCGAGCCGACAGTGGAAGCAGCGCTGCCACTGAGGTGCTGGTCATCAGCCACGGTGCCGTCTCGGGCGAGAACGCCCACAACACCCTACAAGCGGCGCTGCACAATTTGTCCGTCCCCATCCCGGCCGACGCCGACGCCGATGCCGAGACTCTGGAAGCACGCCACCTCGCCCTCATCGCGGAGGGCCAAAAGATAGCATCCATGAGACGCCTCACTGAGGCTCACCAGCGCGAAGTCGACCGCGCCGCCTTTGGTACGCCGCCTCCTGGCGGGCCGAGCCGTGCCGGCCTCGTCAAGAAGCGCGGGCGGCCATCGCCAGCATGCTGGGAGCAGACCGCGCAGTCTACGCCACGGCACTCGAGAACCTGCGTGCCGCTCAGGCGGCCGTAGACGAGCTGAACGGGCTGGGGGCTGATGAGCTCCCCTACATGACTAGACGCATCCAGCAGCTGATCGATGCGGCCGCAGAACGGCATGAAGCTAGCGCCCGCGCTGAAAGTCCTCCCCCACGCCGAGAGCACGCCGCGACATCCCGGATGCCGACTGCAAGCGGTGCCCGCGCAAGAAAAGACAAGGAGCCGGCTGCTAGCCGCAGTCAGACTCGGGTCACCATTGAGCGCGACGCAGAAGGCCGCCCCGAGCGGTGGAACGACAAGGCAATCCGCCTCCCCCCGCCTCGTGGGGAGAGATATCCCACCCCTCCGCCTGTCACGCATTCAACTCTCGGCGGCCGACTAGGCCACCGCGACGGAGTCGGCGAGAATGATGCCCGCCACCGGATCGACCGCCTAGCGCGATCCCTGGCGCTAGGAGAAGAAGATGATGTCGGCCCACCTTGCTTTGGCCCCCGCATCCGCGACGAGCCCTTCCCCAAAGGGTTCTCACTCCCAAGAGACACGCCAAAATACAACGGCTCCGTGAAGCCGGAAGATTGGTTGATCGACTACTCTACCGCAGTCAGCATAGCAAACGGCAACAGGCGCGTTGCCGTGAAGTACGTCCCTCTCATGCTTCAAGGCACAACACGCACCTGGCTGAATAGCCTCAAGCCCTACAGCGTCAACAGCTGGCTAGACTTCACGGAAGTCTTCGTCCGCAACTTCACCAGCACATACAAGCGGCCTCCCAAGCCCCGCCAGCTCTCCTTATGCGTCCAAGGGCCCACCGAATCGACTCGCGACTACCTCACGCGTTGGGCCGAGCTCCGCAACTCCTGTGAGGGGGTGCACGAGGTTCAAGCCATAGAGTACTTCACCGCCGGGTGCCGAGCGGGCACCCTCCTCAAGCACCGACTCCTCTGCGACGAGCCGACTACCCTCGACGAGCTGCTGATCATAGCAGACAAGTACTCCACGGCCGACTCCTCAATGAAGACCGAGCTCCGAGTGGACGCCTCTGGAAAGGTGCTCGCTCCGGCTCCCAAGACGTCGGCTGGTGACTCCAACCGACGCCCCTACCAGAGCGACCACAAGTGCAAGGCCCCTATGCCGCCTTCCACCAGTCGGCAAGTAGCCACCGTCGAAGACGAACAGCCCGAAGAGCGGCCCGCGCCCAAGAAGAAGGGTGGCAGGCTGGCTTGGCAGCCGGCCTTCTCCTACGAGCAAACTCTTGATGCCCCCTGCAAGTTCCACAGCGGCGCGAAGCCGTCCAACCACACGACCCGGAAGTGCCGTTGGCTCACGCGGATCTCCAAGGGCGAGGGGCTGCTGCCGCCTCCACCTCCTGGCCCGCCGTCTCCAGCCCCTCAGCAGCCGGCTGTTCAACCAGCAGTCAGAGCCATTCAAGATGAGTTCCTAGATGAGCACGTCACCTACATCGTCTTCACGAGCCAAATTGAAGACAAGCGCAGTCGGCGCCGACAGCACCAAGAAGTCAACGCGGTCGCCTCCAGCAACCGTGAGTTCATGCATTGGTCTGAGAAACCCATCTGCTGGAGCCGGGCTGATCACCCAGAGGTGATGCCGTCTCCCGGCTCTTATGCATTGGTGTTGGACGCCACCCTCGCGACAGAAAGGCGAGCTGCCCATTTCTCCCGTGTGCTGATTGATGGTGGAAGCAGCATCAACATACTATACCGCGACAACATGGAGAAGTTGAACATCAAGGCGAAGCAACTCATGCCAAACCGGACTGTGTTCCATGGTATCATACCCGGCTTATCCTGTTCCCCAATCGGCAAGATCAAGATGGATGTTCTCTTCAGAGACAAGGATCACTTTCGCCGAGAAGCGATCTGGTTTGAAGTAGTGGATCTAGAGAGCCCTTACCACGCCTTGCTTGGCCGACCTGCCCTGGCCAAGTTCATGGCTGTGCCCCACTACGCCTACCTCAAGATGAAGATGCCGAGTTCAAAGGGGATCATCACCATAGCCGGAGACTACAAGAAGTCCACCGAGTGCGCTGCGGCCAGCAGCCGGCTGGCCGAGTCCCTCGTGATTGCTGAAGAGAAGAAGATGCTGGACCGAGTCGTGGCCATGGCCGGCAAGCAGCCGGCCCTGTTCGCCAACCCCAAGGAATATGATGCTCAGGGCTCCTTCCAGCCGACCAAGGAAACAAAGAAGATACCTTTGGACCCAGAGAGGTTTGCTGTCAAATGTGCAAACCTGGACAGCAAATAGGAAGGCGAGCTTGTCGACTTCCTCCATGAGAATCGGGACATCTTTGCATGGTCCCCAAAGGACATGCCGGGTGTTCCGAAGGATTTCACCAAGCACAAGCTACACATCCAAGCGGACACAAAACCAGTCAAGTAGCCTCTCCACCGACTGTCGAAGGAGAAGAGAAGGATCGTAGGAGAAGAGATAGCCCGGCTCCTGGCAGTAGGCTTCATTATGGAGGTGTTTTTTCCAGAGTGGCTTGCCAACCCGGTCTTGGTGTTGAAGAAGAACAATAAATGGCGTATGTGTATAGATTACACCAGCCTCAACAAAGCCTGCCCCAAAGATCCGTTTGCCCTACCACGGATCGATCAAGTGATAGACTCCACAGCCGGATGCGAGCTGTTGAGTTTCTTGGATGCTTACTCAGGCTACCACCAGATCCGGTGATCTTGAGTTTCTTGGATGTTTATGTGGCAGGGGTCTGGGCCGGTGGTCGCTGGCAGTTCGAGAAAGATCGTCAACAGTGACTGGCGGGAGGTAGACGAAGGCCATCTGCCCGTTCCTTATAGATCGGACGGTTCATTAAAAAAATCGACTGACCTATTTATTTTTAGTCAACTTTTATCTTAGATATGACCACATGTGGTGGTGTGCTGGAGGAGTACCTGCATTTCTTGTGCTCATATATTACAAAATCATACGGAGTAGAATCTAATTTTGTTTGCCATGCAATGTTGTAGAGCTATCATATGTCTCCTGTCATTTATTTTTCAGCCACCTGCTATCTGCTACTTTTACAGTGCACTAGTTCTGCACACACTTCACCCTTACTCTCACTATTGTGTTTTTATGCAAGGGTATTTCAGACTCTGCTGCCATGAGAGAAGCCAAAAAGAAAAGAGAGAAGTCACTCCAGCTTCGTATGCGGGTAGGCAAGACACGTTACAGCGCTATAAAGGGTGCAGTGTCAGCAGATGGAGACAGTAAACGTAGCTCTGGAGTTGATGACCTCACTCGCAATGAACCAGCATCCCAGGTGCTTGCTTTAACTTCGCGGTGTCATATGTGGTTGCATGTTCCATATGGTGTCTAGCTTGTATTCGAAAGGCCGAAGTCGGTAAGATAAGGAAAGATATATTTTTTACATGAACCACCATCCCGTGAGCACCAGAAGACAAATAGCTAGTCAGGGCACTGGCCGAGCCAGTGACAAGCCCAGCAAAGATAGGCATCACCTGGAAGCCAACTAAAAAGCTGCGATGGTGGCGAAGCAGCCCACCTCCCACCAGGCTCTTAGGTCCTAGATGATCATGCTCACCACTCCAGCCGGATGTCTAGCTTGTATTGCTTCCAATTTGGTTAAATTGCATCTGCTTAGCTTACACATTATACCTTTGAATATGACATGCCTTTCTGTGTTTTGTACATACTAGTACATCTGTGTATTAACCATGTTCTTACATCAAACTAATGTTCTTGTGTATCCCTCATCAATCACTTATGACGAGGCAGGCAGGCAAGGGGACTACTCCTCATTTAAAGAATGCAGCGTCAGCCGCCCGACATGATTCTCAGGAAACAGAAATGCTAGATGAAGATAGTGAACGTAGCTCTGTAGTTGATTACAACATTTCCCCTACACTAGCATCGCAGGTGCTTGCTCTAACTTGGCAGCGTGATATGTGGTTGCATGTTGCATATGGTGTCTAGATTGTAATTCTTCCAATCTGGTTAAACTGCATGTGCTAGTCTGCTTAGCTTATACATTATACCTGTTAATGTGACATGCCTTCCTGTATTTAGTACATAGTACATATGTCTATTAAGCATGTCCTTAAAACACTGTTCTTTTTTTGTATCCCGCATCAATCAACATGACGAGACACCTTTAGTATATGCAGTGCGATATTAGTTGCATCTTTCATATGATTTATAGCATCCGCTGCTTCTAATTTGTTGAAATTCCATTTATGATGGGACGCTTTTAACTTGGCAGAGTCATATTGGTTGCATCTTTCATGTGGTGTCTAGCTTGCATTGCTTCTTATTTGCTGGAATGGTTTCTGCTTAGTTTACACAAACAGTTGTGAACATGCCATGCCGTCCTGTTTTTTGTACATATTCCATCCTGGTATCATGTGTTTGCCTTACATCAAAGTAGTGATTGTCAGTATCATGCATGAATGAGTTCTGAAGAGAGAATTTTATTGCTTTTCCTTGTCGGTTTTACTTGACAATTCAAAATCAATAAAGCGGAAGGAAGTTAGCAAGGCAGCGGATAAAGGTGCTCCTTTCGAACGGAGGGCCTCTACAGTTTCTACTCCTCCACACCCCCAAGATGATTTCCAAGACAACACATGCATAGACACTCAACAAAGCTGTGTTTATGATGAGCACGTCTCCCCTAGTGCAGCATCACCGGTGCTCCCTCTAACTTGGCACTGTTATATGTGGTTGCATGTTATGTGTGATGTCTAGCTTGTATTGCTTCTAATTTTGTTGAATTCCATCTGCTTACTTTACACATTATACTTGAATAAGACACGTGTTCCTGTTTCTAGAACATACAATATCTGTCTATCACACCATGTTCTTACATCAAATTACTACTGTTGTGTAACCTGCAACAATCACTTATCATAAGACACGTTTGACTTCGGAGCGTGATATAGGTTACATCTCACATTCTTTTCTAGCTTGTACTACTAATTTGTTGAAACGGCACTTATGATGAGACAGTTTTAACTTGGTAGAGTGATATTCGTTGGATCTTTCATATGGTGTCTAGCTTTCATTGCTTCTAATTTGTTGAAATGCCTTCTCCTTAGTTTACACATCATAAGCTGTGGATATGCAATGGCACTAATGATGAGAGACCTCTAACATGGTAGTGTGATGTTGTTTGCATCTTGCATATGATTTATTTCTTGTACTGCTTCACATTTTTTTAAACGCCATTTATGATGAGACATTGTTAACTTGGCAGAGCGATATTTGTAGCATCTTTCATATGGTGTCTACCTTCCATTGCATTGCTTCTAATTTGGTGAAATGTCTTCTTCTTAGTTTACACATCATAGTTCTGGTTATCTCTTTCGTCCTATTTTTCATACATATTACATCCTCCTATCATGTGGTTGGCTAACATCAAAGTTCAGTTTGTCTGCATCACGCATCAATTTGTTCTAAAGAACTAAATTGCTATTCGTTTTTCTTGTCGGCTTGACTTAACATGGCACAGAGAAAGAGGAAGAAACACAGAATGGCAGGGAATGAGAAGCGGATGAATCCTGCAGATTCTGCTGGTACTGATGGTGCAATAGAAGGTCAAAGTCCAGCGGAAAATTCTACAAACACGGCATCCCATGCTACACGAGTTGCAAAAAAAGCCAAACATAAACAAATAGCTGCCACCAAACACACAGAGACAGCCCTAGTTCTTGCAACACCTACCACAATACTACTAGTTGCACGACTTACTCGTGCGTCAACTGAGCTAGCAGCATGTTCCCAAGCTCCCTTGCCACCTGATACTACTTCCCAAGCACTCTTGACACAAGGCGAGTTGGCAATATCAGATGAACCTTGTGAGCTTCAACAGCAAGAAGGTAGTTGCTGGAGTCAAGTTACAGTTGCATGCTTCTTTATATGTAGTCTCACAGTTTGATGTACACTAACACTTCCTATGTTCGTTGTTGGACTAGCACATAGGCGCAAGAGGAAACAAACATCACTGATAATGCTCGATAGGTTAACAAAATCTAGAGGAGGAAGAATGGAGATCCGTTTTGAGGCAGGTTTAAAAAGGCCACGTGATGCTATAGAGTCAGCCAGGTTAGTATCAGAGGCAGCGGTTGCCGTTAGGTGTCATGTATGTATCCTCCCAACATGGATTCAGTACAGGAATGACAAAGAAGAAACCCAGTTCAACACCTTCCTCGACCATTTATCTGTAAGTATGGTTATGTATGGAAACTAGTAATATCGTCTTGCTCTGTCCCATACTTTCTAGGTTGCTGATAATGAGACTCCCATAATTTTCAACAGATGAGGTTCAAGTTGGATAGCCAAGATGATGCAACCAGACAAGATTGCACCCGTGTTTTCAAGTCTGCTCCGCGACAGTATCGGTATAACTTGAGGAAAACTCACTTTGAAGGCAAGGCTAACAGTGAACTTTCCCAAACATCTCCAGTGGAAATATATCGGATGAAGACTGGAGGGGCCTTGTTAAACACTGGTCTGATCCGAAGTATCAGGTACATTATATATATGTGATCAGATCACATGTTGAAGTCCTATTTACGCATGTGCCACACAAATCTATCTTCTTGTAGGTGAACTATTGAAAGAACAAGGCCAACTGTACGAAATTGAAATTCCAACAGACGACAGGATCTCGTAGCTATATTGCACACTGCGAGGCTCTTGTAATTAGATGTTGTTTCACTCTTTTCGCTGTACCATATTATCAGATATATATTGACTTGTTCGAAATGCAGAGGAAAGCCCGCAAGGACTGAAAAGTACCTGAACCAAATGTTGTGGAAATCTTCAAGGACTGTCACACCAGAAAGAAGAAGGGCATGACTACACCAGTTAAAGCCACTGTTGTAAGTCCTTAATCCTCATGCCTTTTAACTACTACTTACTCTGACTTGTGCCTTGAACTGCATGGTTTGCAGCCAATGTCTATTACTCTTTTCAATTTTATACACAATTGTCTTAGTGTATCATTGCACCTTACAAGGTTTAAAAGAGAGGAGTGATGTTCCTTTGATCTTGACCCGTAATCTAGTTCCGTGCTGGACTTGCCCACACAATGTTACAATTGCCTGTTTGTCTGTTCTCAGTTGTTTTGTGATATGAATGATGTCATACTATGCTTACCGTATTATAAAATTCGTCTCTTTATCCTTAGCCCTCAATACAATGTGAAGAAATAGACAATACATTAGCGATGGTACATGGTCATATGTTTGGAACCTGGTTTTATTATGTACTTTGCAATAAAATACAACTAATATTTTACATGGGTTCACCAGAATAAGTTCTATATATAGACCAAAGCTATTTTGTTTGGTTTTGCTACCTCCTTAATATCTTCTGTTTTGGTACTACTAATGTAAAACCTCAACTTTTCAGCGAGCTATGGAAAAAATGGTGGAACCGCCACCTTCTGAAGGTGGCGAGGCAACTATAACCGCAATGTCAGCTCTTGCTGCAGTGGGTCAGTACCTGTCCACTAACAGTGCCAAAAGCACGTTCCTGCGTAATACTGGGTTGGTTGTTAAGACAATATCGTCCAAACTGCCTCATGATCAAGATATGCAAGCTCAAAGCAATGTTGTATCTGTGCTCCAGACACAAGTGCATTCCCTAACAGAGACCCTTTGTGAAACAAGGAGAAACATTGCTCAATGTCGTCAAGATATGCATGGTTTTGAAACCAGACTATCAGACATTTGCTATGTTGTTCAGGAGCCTAGGGGAAATGAAGGCGAGGGTTATGGTGCTCCATTGGACAATACAGCATGAAAACATAACAGTCAGGTCAAATGAACTGAGCTTCTGAACTTCTGGTGGTGCATTTATCTGCTAGACTATTAAGTTTTATGTCAACCTTCCTTTTGTTATATAGTTGTAATTTGTTTTGGTGCGATACAAAATTTATTCTTAACGTGCAGCCACTGGCTGAAGAAAATAGCAAGCCATTTTTGTATAGTGTAGGGTGTTCCCTATATTTGCACTGCTGGCGATCTTTCATGCCGAGTGGAGGTAATCTGTGCAATCGCCTTAATAGCCTAGCGTTAGTTTCAGCCTTATTTATTTCCTAGTCTTCTTTTTCCCTGGTTTGCTCGTGGCCGCAACTACCATGGGCCATATACGGGCCGTAGGATCCATGGGTCTCCTACGGGCCATCGATAAATGGGCCTGTAATCGGTGGGCCTCGGGCCGTCGGATAAATGGGTCTACAGGGGCCGTAATCGGGCGTAATTGGTATCGGCCCAGCACGATAACAAGCCGTTAACAGGCCGTAGGACAGCAAAGGCTTAATTCTGTCACAGGCATAATGGGTCGTTAATGGGCCAGAATATAGGACGGGCTGGAAACGGCGCAACGGGTTAACAGGCCAGAAACGGGCCGACTCTTGCCATGGGCCGAATTTGGCCCATTAGGGTAACAGGCCAGTAACGGGCCGACTCTTCCCATGGGCCGAATTTGGCCTATTAGGGGAATAGGCCAGTAACGGGCCGACTCTTGCCATGGGCCGAATTTGGCCCATTAGGGGAACAGGCCAGTAACGGGCCGGAAGTAATCGAGGGCCGAAAAGGAGCCCAAGAATGTATGGGCCGTCAATAGGTCGAAAGCTAACACGGGCTGGAAACGGCCCATGTAAATCACGGGCCGTTAACGGGTATAAAGAAAATTACTGTTCATTATGGGCTAGAGTCACCATGGGCCTGTAAAGGGCCGAAAGATACGAAGGCCTCATATGGGCCGAAAGACGTCGTGGGCCGAAAGTGAAATGGGCTGGTGTTATATTCGACGGCCCACATGACATTGTTGGGCCGATTTCCTTTAGGGCCTAACGGGCCGTGAGTTAACAGGCCGTAAAATGGGCTATTTGCGAAGAGACCATTAACAGGCTTTTCATGGGCCAGCCCGTTAACTTTTGACCAAGTCAAACGGGCCGGCTTTGTAAGCTAAATGGGCCAGTGGTGGGCCGTGGCACGTGTCGACATATCATAGGCGCCTATCTGACCCACTGATGAGCTGACACGTGTTTCGTCCCGCCAATATGAATTTTACACGTGGAAATTTCCCATTGGTCGGGGCTGTTAACGGGTTACCGGATCCAAAACCCGACCCGATAGCTTAATGGCGTTCTGTTATGGTGGATGCCACGTGTCGGTCACCCTTGACGAAAGCACTTCTGTGACGCGCGATTTATCGTCATGGAAGTGGACACTTCCGTGATGATAATTTTGGGAATGTCATGGAACGCTTCTACGACAGCACAGGTATGACTATCTTGATTCTGTCATAAAATCGTCATGGATGTACATGCATGGCAAAAAATGCGACGTACTGTGACAAACACGTATCATCACGGAAGTGTATTTTTTTTGTAGTGCAGCCATTTTCTCGTGAATGATGAGCGGAGTCCACTCATTGTGAGAATAACCCACCTAGCATAGAAGATATTGATAGCCCTAGTTGGTACATGAGCCATTCGAGCATACAAAACAGATTATCATTTGAAGGTTTAGAGTTTGGCACATGCAAATTTACTTGGAACGGCAGGTAAATACCGCATATAGGAAGGTATGGTGGACTCATATGGAACAATTTTGGGGTTTATGGAAGTCGATGCACAAGCAGTATTCCCCCTTTGTACAAGTGAAGGATAGAAAGAGACTGGGGAGCGACCAACTAGAGAGCGACAACTGCCATAAACATGCATTGAGATTAACCAACATTGAGTGCAAGCATGAGTAGGATATAAATCACCATGAACATAAATATCGTAGAGGCTATGTTGATTTTGTTTCAACTAGATGTGTGAACATGTGCCAGGTCAAACCACTCGAATCATTCAAAGGAGGATACCATCCTATCATACTACATCACAATCGTTTTAATTTCCATGTTGGCACGCAAGGTAAACCATTATAAACTCCTAGCCAATTAAGCATGGCATGAGTAACGATTATCTCTAATTGTCATTGCAAATATGTTTCATTCATAATAAGCTGAATCAGGAATGATGATCTAATTATATTTACAAAACAAGATAGTTCGAGTTCATACCAGCATTTCCTCATCTCAATCATTTCATCATATATCGTCATTATTGCCTTTCACTTGCACAACCGAACGGTGTGGATAATAATAAGACTGCTCGTGCATTGGACTAAGCTGGAATCTGCAAACATTATTCAAAGGAGAAGACAAGGTAATATGGGCTCTCTGTTAGATCAGATATAATGCATATGAGAGCCACTCAACATTTTCATCATGGTCTTCTCCTCTCGACCCCCAAAGAAAAGAATTTCAAAGGAACACACTGGATTGTTTTTGGAGTTTTTGCTTTTGAAGAAAGAAGAACAAGGACGAGAAAAATATTTACATGGGAAAACTCCCAACAAGAAAAAGAAGACGAGAAATATTTTGGGTTTTTCTTTTAGGGATTTTTACATCTGTGCCCCTGGTTCCTTAGCTCTACCCATTCATCCCCTCGCTCTTAACTTTTGCTCACTTTCCCCACTCCCTTGCCCGAAACCCTCAGAACTTGTCACAACGGACATTGCCGTCGGGTTAATGGCTTGACCGTTAACTCTGACGAGTGGGGCTGCGCTGGACTGTGTCATCCGTTGGACCTGACAAGTGGGGCCGCGTTGGTCATTGTCGCTGTTCGATGGTTGGGCTGTGGTTTCGTTGGGTCGTCCCTTGCATTAAACGCCTACGCGCGCCACCAAGATAGGAGCCTGCTATGCATGCACCCAGCAATGCCTGCCTGCATGCATCGATGCGCGCCGCCACGATGCACCGACCGAGCCTGCATGTGCCGATGCATCCGCCATGATGCACTGACCGAGCAGCTTTCTTGCACGCCAGCCGCCTTGGATGCAGCGATGGTCACTGCCGCTGGTTCCTTTCTTCTAGCTAGGTGGCTACATATTTGTGCCTTATGTAAAAAAAGAGAAGTGTTCGTTGTGGCTGCATGCACTAGGTTATTACTAAGAAGGGAACCCTACTAACAAAGCGAGCTCTCTAAGAAAACAATCAACAAATATGTAGTCCCAATACGTAGATAGGGCCAACAAGCCCATAGCACGGTCACAAGTTCAAACTAGAAAGAACTTAATAATAGAATAGATAGAAAACTTATAATAGAACTTAATAAAAGGGCCAACAAGCCCACAACAACTCCAACATGGTTCAATTACAACTTAACATAACATAGACTAAAAAAAGATAGAGGGTATAGAACCCCAGCCGCCGCCTTCTCCACCTCGCTCCTCCTCCGGGCACCCTTTTCACTGCTCCTCCGGGGCGTTGTCGATGGGGAACAGAAGAGTGTGCATGCGCATCGCGGTGGGGAAGATGTTGGTGTACTCCCTGAACCTGTTGTGGGTGGTGAAAGCGATGAACTCGGAGCCACACTAAAACACCCGTCCGAGGAGGTAGAAGGCGTCGAATGTGTTGGTGAAATGGGAAAGGAGAGCAACCAACACCCCGTTTTGGATGACCTCCTCGACTCGAGCATCGTTGGAGATCCCCGCGGGAGGTGGTGGTAGCTGGAAGCGAGGAAGAACTGGGTGAAGTTCCTTGCGGTCCTCAACCTTGATATCGCCCACACACGTAGTGTGCGATCAACGTACATGCCGGTAGGGTAGAGCCTCTCCGGCACGGTGGGTGGGAAGCGGTAGGTTGGTCCGATGTAATGCATGGCTGAGGGATGTGCAGAAGAAGGAGAAGTTGTCGAAGAGCAAGAAGGGCACATGGCAGAGGATGGGAGATGGCAGAGGCAGAGGGTGGCTTAAATAACCATAGTGCTATGTGTTATTTGGCCATGACAATTGTCGTGGTGGGCGCACGGCAGATGCCATGGGATGGCTAAAGATAGGAGGAGGCTCGAGGGCACTGGTGGGCTCCAGAGGCGAGGTCGGCATGAGCAAGCGCGGGACGCAAGACATACCCAGGTTCGGGGCTCTCCGGAGAGATAACACCCCTAGTCCTGCCGAGTGTGGTTTATACGTAACAGTACAGAGTTGCTCCTAGAGCTGTATGGAGGAAGAAGGAGGCCGGGCCAAGGCTTAGGCTGCCCCCTCTCCTCGGGTGTTGCTTGCTAGGCGTGCATGGGTGGGTTGATGGGCGAGTGTGTTGCCTTCTTACTTACTTGCTTCCTTGTATGCATGAGGGCTCCTTGGGGGGGGTTTATAGGTCAACCCCCAGGGGTACAATGGTAATGTTACAAGGCCGTAGGGCCGGGTCGTCAGTGTCCAGGAACCCGGTGCTGGGACCCGCCGGGTGCCAGGGCTCGCCGGGTTCGCCGGGTGCGGGCCCCATGCGCCTGGGCGGCACTGTGTGCCGTCTTGTCGATCGTCAGGGCGAGGCTGAGTCGAGTCAGCTACAGTGGCGTTTCGTCAGGTCGCCGCTTACTAGCGTCATGGGTGACGTCGGGCGCACTGTTGCCATGCCAGCCTTGGTCAGTGGGTAGGTGGGGGGCGCTGTTGCCTCGTCCGGCTGACCAAAGGCATGGGCAGGGTAGTGTGGCTTCGGTCATCAGTTGGTGGAGACTCGTCCCATCGTATGGCTGGGATGGGACGGCGGCTGACCCTTGGCCGGGTTTGGGGAGCACGCTAAGGGCGGTGCTGGCGTGTTGGAGAAGTCTTGACGTTGGTTGTTGGGGCCAAGTCAAGGAGTTCGGCCGGGTTGCAGATCCTGCCGGGTCGCGGGGCCTGGCCGGGTTGAGCGGCCCGGCCAAGGGCGAGCCGGATGGAGGGGCGATGCTGGCCCCGTTGTTTTTGAAAAGGATCCGGGTTCCGTTGCCTGCCTGGGGTTCATCCCCCCGACAGTAGTTCCCGAAGCTGTGATGGTCCGCCGTCTTCAGATGGGAGGGCCTTCGCAGTTTCCCCCCTTGCAGCGGCGGATTTGGTGACCGCCGGGTCCGGCAACACCCACTGTGTGCCGGCTTCCGGAAGCCGGATCGCGGCATCCCGCTGGTGGCGGGAAACCGAGGAGTTCGATGAATCTTGGTTGATTTTTCGGGCTTCGTGCGGCCGCCACGTGGCGCCCGAGAGCCGAAGGGGCCTGACAGGCCACGCGCGCGACGGGACGGGGCGATGGCCTGGGGCCCGCCGCCGCGCACCCTCAGCCCACGCGTGCAGATTTATTGCGGCGCCCGCGGGTCGGTTGCCATTCTCGATGCAGTTATTGCGCGCGTACATGCGCACTTATTGTGGGGAAGTGGAAAGGGCGAGCACAAATAATCCCACTTCCCCACGTTTCAAACCGTGGCCTATAAATCGGGCGCAAAGGGGGCGGCGGAGATCATTCACGCCCGCGCTCCCCTGCCTCTTCATCCTTCCTCTGCTTCCGACGACCGCCGCCTCCTGCGACACCCGCTATCTTGAGCAGAGCTTTCTTGCCATCTTCTTCCTTTTTCTCCTCCTCCTTATTCTACGCTTGGGTCGATGGCGCTGCCATCAGGATCGTGGATGGGTTCCACCATCACCCCCAATGACATCGCCTATTTCCGCGACACCAGGCGCCTGCCGAGGGCAGAGGAGGTCGAGGTGCGCCTCCCGCAGGGCGAGCCGGAGCCGCGGCTCGAGGGCTTGGAGCGGGTGGTCTTCCTGCCGCACTTCAAGCTTGGGTTTGGGCTTCCCTTGAGCGGCTTCTTCCGTGACTTTCTGGAGTTCTTCGCGCTCCAGCCCCATCATCTTGGCACCGGCGCGATCGTGCAGTTGTCCGTCTTTGTTACCCTCTGCGAGGGGTACCTGGGGGTCGAACCTTCGATCGACCTATGGGTGCTCTTCTTCTCCCTGAAGCAGTAGGGGCCGAGGGCCGGGGAGATGTCCGAGTGCCGAGCGACCGTCATCTCCAAGCGGTCGGGCGCCGACTGCCTAAAGGTGCCGTTGGAGGATTCTGCCAAGAAATGGCAGAATTCTTTCTTTTACGTCCGCAACCTCAGCGAGGACCATATCAACCTCCCGCCATTCATCAACTCGCCGCCATGGGGGAAGCAAAACTGGGGGTATTACCCCAAGTGCCCGTCGCAGGAGGTGCTCAACCTGTGCGAGCGGGTGTCGGTGAAGAAGGAGCGGGAGAGACTCACCGGCACCGACCTCATCACCGCCTTTATCTCCCGGCGGGTGCTGCCGCTGCAGCAACGCAGCTATCATAGCCCTAGAATACCCGAGTGAAATAGTTGCATCTGCACTCATGCTTCATGTCTAAAATTTCTGAAAGTTGAATTGAGATTAGTTGAAACCTCCAGAAATCACTTCAGAAATAATCAACATTAAAATCTTTTCAAAGAAGTCCAAGAAAATGTTCCTCTTAGTCACTGAAAATATTGGCAAGAGGTAAAACTCAAAACAATATTTTTGGAATCTCAGAGATATTTATTTTGGGCCTTTGAATCAAATCAATAACATATTTGAGTTGGATTTATTTCTGTTATATAAGAAATAAAGTTCAAATATTTGTGTAAGTTTGCATGTGACCCTGGACTAGCTCCCTGAGCTCACATACAAATTTACAGTAAGTTTTAAAATTGTTTGGTTTGTAAATCAAATCAAAACAAAGAAAGAAAAATAGAAAAGAGAAACAAATAAAAGAGAGAGAGAGTTACCTGGCCTTACCTGGCTGGCCCAGGTCCTGTGCAGCCCAGCTGGCGGCCCAGCCCGCCTGGCCACCTCCTCCCTACGCGCGCGCACTGCCGTGCGACCACCTCCTGCTTGCCTGCTCGCCCTTGGAAGCACCCGAGGGCACCACGCATCCCCTCGACCCTCTGCACCTTCCCCCTCCTCGCAGCTCTCTCCCCTCCCCTCTCCGCTCTCTTCCCGAGCGGAGCCCGTCGCCGCTGTTCGCCATAGCCGCAGCCACCGCTTCCCCTCACCCCCTCGACATGTTCAAGAGCTCCGCGAAGTCTTCCTTGTCATCTTCACCGAGCCACGCGAGCCGGGATGCGCTGCAACGCCGTCTCTGCGTCGTCTTCAACCTCTCGGTTGCCGAGATCGCTCTTGTCGCCCCGCTCGCTCCGACGCCTCCCCCGAGCTGCTGACCTGCTCCTCGACCCCGCTGTGAGATTCTGCTCCGGACCCCTCTTCTCCCTCTCTCGTTTGCGCCCGCTAGCCTCATCCCCAACCATGGCCGAAGCTCGCCTCCGCCCGAGCTCATCGTCGGCGCTACTCCGGCGACCTTTTGGTCACACATCCGTGTCCAACGGATTCGCGAGCACGCGTACGTCATGTGTATGCCATTAGCTAGTCGATCTACACGCTGTAGCAACGAAACCGCCGCCAACCGAACCACGACAGCTACAAACCTCGTCGCCGGCATCGATTCCGGCGACCCTCGTGTCCAACTCCACTGATCCTTGATGCGGCGGAGCAAGGGCTATGCCCTGGTGCCCTCAGCGCTTGAACCTACCACCTGAAGCGTGTTCCCGAGGGACGCCGCCGGGTTTGTGTGCTTGTCGGCGTTCAGCTCCGGCGTGCTGACGTGGCAACATCATTAGCCGCTAACAGCCCCGCTAATTAACCCTAGTGACACTGACAGCCAGGCCCCGCTACCTAATTAACCATGGTTTAGTTCCTGTTTAGGTTCAACTAACCGTAGTGGCCCCACGTGTCAGCTTAGACCGCGCTGACATGGCAGTTGACTTGGCCCACATGTCGGCGACCCGACCAGCACTGTTACACTGACCAGTGGGCTCCATTGGTCAGGTTTGACCTGGACCTATCGTGTTGACCTGCTGATGTCAGATTGATGTCATGCCGACGCAATAAGCTATTTTCTGGATTTAATTTAATTCAGGAAATTTCAGAAAATGTCCTAAACTTCTAAAAATCATAGAAATTCAACCGTAGCTCAGAATGAAATAATTTATATAAGAAAAATGATCAGAAAAATCCAATCTTCCCATATGTACCATTTTCATGCATGTTTGAACAACTTATACCTACTGATCAGGTCAAATCAATTAAATGGCATTTGAATTTCACATATGGAGTTTGAATTTGAATCTTGGATTCAAACCAACTTCATTTAAATTGTTGCTAGTTGCATTAGCTCAAACCACAGCATATTGCCATGTCATGATCATGCATAATATTGTTGCATTGCATTGATTGTGTTCTTTCTGTGTTTGCCGGTATTTGTTCCCTCTCAGTGGACATAGTTTCGACGATGAGTTCGATGACACCGATGAAGAGCTATACTATCTTCAGAAATGCCAGGCAAGCAAAACCCCCTTGTTCATTCCGATACAATCCCACTCTCTCGCTCCTGCTCTCTTTTACTGCATTAGGACAACAACGATTCAACTGTTACATGCTGCGGTAGTCGAACCCCTTACCTCTTCATGACCTGTCATTGCCACAGTAAATAGATGAAACCCACTAGCATGAGTAGGAGTTGTTTGAGCCCTTATGTGCCTACTCATCCATGCTTGTTGTCATGCCTGCTACTGCTTAGAGTTGAGTCAGGTCTGATTCATCGGGGATGAATTGGAATGTGGTGAACATGTCTTACTGTTGAGAGCTAAGAGTGTGAACACGATTTGGTAAAGGTAGCAGTGAGAGGCCATGTAGAAGTACATGGTGGGTTGTCTCATTGAAATCGTCCTCAGGAACTGAGTTCTGTGTTTGTGATCCATGAACAGTTACTACCACACGTTGGGCCCTGAAATATGACCCCGCTCGACTTATTAACCGCCCTTGTCCTCTGTCCATGAGTTGCAACTAGTTTCTGGTGTTTGTAGGATATGTGTTGGAGGCCGTGCGTAGCGCTGACCCTAGGGGTGGGCTATGATGCGGTATATACACGGTGTACCGGGTGCCCGTTTGGTGTCTCGAGAACCCTGCACACATCGTTTGGGGCTGTGAGCGAAACCCCGGCCGGATCTCCTCACGGATGGAACCCGAATAGGCGATAAACCTGGACTAGAGACTTGTGTGGTTAGTCAGGTCGTGGTCTACACCCACGTCGGCTTTCGCTTGAAGTCTGCCGAGCACATGTCATGTGCAGACGCTAAGTGGTGGAAACATGTGTGAAGAAGTACACCCTTGCAGGGTTATAAATGATCTATTCGAATAGCCGTGTCTGCGGTAAAGGACTTCTGGGTTGCCTGTACAGTTCATAGACAAGTGAAAGTGGATACTCTAAAATGCGCAAGATAAGCGTGAGTGCTATGGATGGCATTCTCGTAGGGAGACGGGAGCGGGTCCATAGTGGTGTATTGATATGGTGAATATGTGGACTCGTGTGCGCCACCCCAATAGAGTTACTTGCAGTCGTAGTTTAGGATAGCCACCGAGTCAAAGCTGGCTTGCTGCAGTTAAACTCCACCACCCCCCTTTGTTGATACCGATGCATATGTAGTTAGTTCTTTTGTAAGTCTTGCTGGGTACATTTGTACTCACATTTGCTTAATTTATGTTTTGCAGAGAGATTTCAGTCTCGGTAGTAGTTCCGCGTGGACTTCGACGTTTAGCTTGTCACCTCAACTATGATCTTGTGCCCTCGGTAGGGTCTTGTAGATAGTCAGGCATCTCAGCCTTTTCATTTTTAGTTGTCTGCACTCAGACAAGTTAAGCTTCCGCTTGTGCTTGTTGCTTGTATGACTTGAATGCTGGGTCATCAGACCCATGTTTGTAATATCTGGCTCTTTGGAGCCTAATGAATAAATACTTTGAGTTGTAGAGTTTTTTTGTGATGCCATGTTGTATTTACACATATCGGGCATATTGTGTGTATGATTGAAATGCTTGGTATGTGCGGGATCCGACAATCTAGTTGTTTATCCTTGGTAGCCTCTCTTATGGGGAAATGTAGTCTAGTGCTTCCACTGAGCCATGGTAGTCTGCTACAGCCCGATTTACCAGAGTCCTGTTAGCCTAGTTACTACTGCTCCGGAACACTTAGACTAGCCGGCATGTGATCCACCTCGTTCTTGTGTCTGTCCCTTCGGGGAAATGTCACGCGATGACTTCCGGAGTCCTGTTAGCCTGCTACAGCCCGGGTTCCCGGAGTCCTGTTAGCCCAGTTGCTATAGCCCGGATTCACACGCTGATGACCGACACGTTCGATTCTGGTTCATGTATGCCTGTCCCCATAAGTTAGCGCCACTTTGGGTTCACGACTGGTCATGTCGGCTCAAGTTCTCTGTCATATGGATACTAGCGACACTATCATATACGTGAGCCAAAAGGCGCAAACGGTCCCGGGCCAGGTAAGGCGGCACCCGTGGGAATACTGTGCGTGAGGCCGCAAAGTGATATGATGTCTTACATGCTAGGTCGGTGTGACTTAGAGTCGGGGTCCTGACAGCAGCGATCTCATCGGTCAGATGACCGGCCTCCAAGATCCCAACCGCATGGCGAACACGCGGTTAGCGGCGGAACAAGTTGTGCGCCGGGTCAATGACATCTCCAAGGCCAACTTGGTGGTGAACTGGGAGTTCGGGAAGGCCCCGTATAGCCGTTCAGACCCGGCACCGCTGGTGAGTCCCTGGTGACCGTACTTCGCTGCTGCTTATCTTCTCATTCATCCCGACGCGAGGCACGAGGTGCTTCTGAACGCCATCCGGCATCCTTACGACCGGGCGCGGGTGCAGGTGGTGCGGGTTGCCTCGGAGGAGCCCGAGGCCCATGGTGGAGGGGAGGCAGCGGCTGCCGACGCGGGCGCGAGGCACCAAGCAGGTGAGTCTTGTTTGTGTTGCTTGAGTCGCCGGTTGTCGGACGGCTTTGGGGATGCTGACGCGAGTCATCCCTGCAAAATCATATAGTCTTGTGATGCTCCATCTTCTTAACTCAAAGTATTTATCATGCACAAACCCGATGACCAGCCAAGCTATTGGTTCATACTTTTTAACGCGCTTCATCTTTTTCAACCTCACGCAATACATGAGCATGTGCCATGGATAGAGCACTATGGATGGAATAGAATATGATGTTGGAGGTTGTGTGGAGAAGACAAAAAGGAGAAAGTCTCACATTGATCAGGCTAATCAACGGGCTATGGAGATGCCCATCAATTGATGTCAATGCAAGGAGTAGGGATTGCCATGCAACAGATGCATTAGAGCTATAAGTATAAGAAAGCTCCAAAGAAAACTATGTGGCTGTGCATCCAACTTTCTTGATCATGAAGACCTAGGGCATTGGAGGAAGCCCATCATTGGAATATACAAGCCAAGTTCTATAATGAAAAATTCCCACCAGTAATATATGAAAGTGACAAAATAGGAGACTCTCTATCACGAAGAACATGGTGCTACTTTGAAGCAAAAGTGTGGAAAAGGATAGTAGCCTTGTCCCTTCTCTCTTTTCTCTCATTTTTTCCTTTTTTTATATTTTTATTTTTGTGCTCTTTGGCCTCTTTTTTTATTTTGGGCTCTTTGGCCTCTTTATTATGTTAGTCCAGAGTCTCATCCCAACATGCAAGGGAATCATAGTCTCCATCCTCCTTTCCTCACATGGGACAATGCTCTAATAATGATGATCATCACACTTTTATTTACTTACAACGCAAGAATTACAACTTGATACTAGAACAAACATATGACTCTATATGAATGCCTCCGGCGGTGTACCGGGATGTGCAATGATTTAGCGTGACATGTTTAAAAAATATGAACGGTGGCCAAGCTACAATTACTATGCCAACTATATGATCATGCAAAGCAATATGACAATGATGATATGTGTCATAATAAAACGGAACAGTGGAAGTTGCATGGCAATATATCTCGGAATGGCTATGGAAATGCCATAATAGGTAGGTATGGTGGCTGTTGTGATTAAGATATAAGGTGGCTTATGTGTGAAAGAACGTATCATATCACAGGGTTTGGATGCACCAGCGAAGTTTGCACCAACTCTCAAGGTGAGAAAGTGCAATGCACGGTACCGAAGAGGCTAGCAAAATGTGGAAAGGTGAGAGTGCGTATAACCCATGGACTCACATTAATCATAAAGAACTCACATACTTATTGAAAAAGCTTATTAGCCCTCGAAGCAAAGTACTACTACGCATCCTCCTAGGGGGATAGATTGGTAGAAAAAGACCATCGCTCGTCCCCGACCGCCATCATAAGGAAGACAATCAAATAATAGATCATGCTCCAATATCATCGCATAACGAGAGACCATACGTGCAAGCTTCGGGAATCACAAACCTTGACACAAATATTCTTAAAAAACCAAAATTGCCCACTAGCATGACTCTAATATCACCATATTTATATCTCAAAACAAATGCAAGGAATCAAACTTCTCATATATCCAATGATCTTCATGAAAGTTTTTATGATATCCCTCTTGAATACCCATCATATTAGGACTAAATTCATAACCCAAGCAAATTGTCATACTATTTATAAGACTCTCAAAATAATATAAGTGAAGCATGAGAGTTCATCAATTTCTTTAAAATATAACCGCCACTGTGCTCTAAAAAGATATAGGTGAAGCACTAGAGCAACTACCTAGCTTAAAAAAATATAAGTGAAGCACATAGAGTATTCTAACAAATTCACGAGTGTGTCCTTCTCAAAAGGTGTGTCCAACAAGGAAGATTGTGGAAAAGTAAAAGGAAAATAAAGAAAAGACTCATATAATACACGACTCTCCAAGAAAAACACATAGCATGTGGTGAATAAAAATATAGCCTCAAGTAATTTATCAATGGATTGTAGACAAAAGAGGGGATGCCATCCGGGGCATCCCCAAGCTTAGATGCTTGGTTGTCCTTGAATATTACCTTGGGGTGCCATGGGCATCCCCAAGGTTAGGCTCTTGCCACTCCTTATTCCATTGTCCATCGAAACTTCACCCAAAACTTGAAAAGTTCACAACACAAAACTCAACAGAAAACTCGTGAGATCCGTTAGTGAAACAAAGCAAATCACCACTTTTAGGTAATGTTGTAAACTCATTCAAATTTTATATTTGTATTATAGCTACAGTATTCTAACTTCTCCACCCAATACTACCCATAGATTAATCAGAAGAAGCAAACAACACAATGAAAACAGAATCTGTAAAAAAATAGAACAGTCTGTGGTAATCTGGACTTGAGCCAAAATTTTGTAACTCCAAAAATTCTGAAAAAGTAGGAAAACATGGGCAATTTGTATATCAATAAACTGTAAAAAAATCAGAATTTTTCGTCGCTCCAGTTGTGATGCCCCGAGACCGATGCTCCAGATGTCTTCCAGTTATTCGCCGCCATTGCCATGTCATTCGCTTGCGTGTTGCACATTGCCATGTAATCATGTGCATTTCATTTGCATGTTTTTCAAAACATGCATCCGTTCGGGTCTCCCAGTTCTCACCGTTGTCCGTTCCGAGCCCCTTCACCTCGCACGCGCCCGCGGCACCTCCGAAATATTATTTTATAAGTGGGATAAAAATGTTCACATAATGGGTTGAAAGTTGGCGTGCGGTCTTGGTATGTTGCCGGTAGATCGCCTGTGAAATTTCATTGCATTCGGAGTCTGTTTGATGCCCCAACGGATAACTATAACGGCAGTATAGCCGGTCAACATCGGACATTTTCGGCATCCAGAAACTATTGCCGGGCTGCATTTATCTTCTGTCCTCTCAGCCCAACCCCCCTACACAGCCCACCGAGGCCTGCCTCACCTCCCCATCGATCGGATCCATCGGATCGCTATCGGAGGGTCTGAACCCCCCCCCAAACCCTCTAACCCTAGTCCCTCCTGCTATATATGGACACCCCCTCTCCATTTTTGGGCAGCCCTAGATTTCCCCTACCTCTAGCCTCTCCCTCCTCAAATTCTGCGTGCATCCATCCCACGACCCTTAGCGCCGTCCGAGCGGGCAGCCGCCGCCAGCGCCGACGCCGCAGCTAACCCCGCGGCGCCACGTCGCCATTGTCTCCCTACTCCGCCGCCAAGCCCGCCGAGGCCCATCGTGGGCCCGTACGGGCCGATCTGGGCCCAACCGTGCTGCCGCAGGCGCCCAAGCCCCGCGCGCCCTAGCGCCGCCCGGGAGCTCGCCAAACCCCGCCTCGCCTCCCTTCGCCGAGCGCCCCACCGGAGGCAGCCGGCGATGGCGGCAACCCCGCCGGACCATGGTCCTGTCGCCCCGCTGCCCCTTCCCTTCCTCACTTCTCCTCTCCCTCTCTGTCTCACTCGCTCACTCCCCCTGTTGCCAGCAGGAACTGCCGCCGCCACCCGTGGAGCTCTCTCTCCCACGCGCCATGATGAGCCGTCGCTGGATCCGGCCGAAATGGGTCCGGCTTGACCGGATCCTGTCATCCCCAACACGTCTCCGTCGTCTCCAGCCGTGCTGGAGCCCGCCTCCAATCCGACATGGCCGCCGCTGCCCCTGCCTCCTGCTCGAGCATGAGCTCGAGGGGACGACGAGCTGCGGGCATGGGCCCCGCCGCTGGCCCAGCAGCACCAGGACCGGCCCAGTCCGTCTCCCCAAGATGAGCCTACTACTGTGAGGACCCCGCCACCCTATTCTTCGCCCGGTCGCTGTTTAGCTAACGTGCGCTCACTTTCCAGACTTGGTCATTTCAGCTAAGTCCCCTGTTTTTCAGCATTATGTGTGCATATTTGACCTGCTGTAACTTTGTGCATGTTGATCTGGTTGGAGTGTGTGATATGTCAAAATGTTCGGATCTTCATGCTCTACATGATGGTGGTGGTTGCATTCATATTATAGTTCATCTTTTCATGTTAATCTCTTTTGCAAAAGTGCATGTTGCTGTTAACTGCTAAAAACTAATAAAACTTGCTCTTTTGGTATTATTGTGTGATTTAATGCATACATCATATGAGCATCTTGTCAACATATCTTTGGTGCATTTTTATGTCCTCTTTCTTGTAGTGTTTATTTCATGCCATGATATGTCATGATGTGAGTGCCATGAGCTTGAAAGGTGGCCTACTCATTGTTTGCAGTTTCCAGAGACTTGGTAAATTCTGCCAAGTCTGAATCTGTTATATTGTGATGCCATGTTTACCTGATACTACCATCAAATCTATGCATAATCTAGAGATGTTGAGTAAGCATCTTTTGAAAACCATGTTATGCTCTATCCATCCATGTCCTTGTTTGCAATTATAGCCTACTGTAGCTTGTTATTTTCATGCTCTCAAATTGCTTAAAAATATATCTGTTAGCCTGTTAACAACAAGTTCATTTTTGCATGATGCAGAGTTAGTATTTTGAGCAGCGTATGACCATATTCTTGACTTTAGTAGTTGTAGAAACATGCTATCTTACTTTTCGTTGTTTTTGCATGCATTGATATGCTTTGTGGTGAGATAACCAAGCTCGCAAACATTACTTTTGACATCATATATGTCATCTGCTTAGTTTAGACATGTTCTGTAATGCCACCTGTTTAGTTTCTATATCATATATGGGAATTATGCAGTCTCATGTCTTTTAGCCAGCCATAATATATGTGAAATGTGCAATGCCATCCTGTTTAACCAGGAATCATATATTTGAATGATATCTTTCCCATCCTTTTCGTCATTACATTTCCATTTGTCGACAATGTTTGTACATTAAACTACTCTTCCGGTGAATCAGCCATTTGGGTGGGAGATGGAAAAATCTGGAGTGAAAACAAGGCCTTCAGAGCAGACAGTGCTACCTGTCGAAGCAGATCTCTTGTTGGGTCCCGATAGCTCCTCAGAGATGGATTCAGAGACAGATGACCAGTCCTATTCCCCCACCGAGGTGTATGCTCTAACTTGGCAGGGTTATACTGCTCATATCAGGCATATGGTGTCTTGCATTGCATAGTTTAGACATCATATACACAATATTCAACACCCTGTTCTTAGTTCAGACATCATATATGCGAATGCCCTCTGTTTAGCATATAAATCACATATGTGAATTAAATCATGCGATCCTGATTACTTAGATAACATGTACATGAATTACGTCATGCGATCCTGTTTAGTTACTCATCATATCTTTGAATTATGTTATGCTATGCTATCCAGTTTAGATAGACATCATATATGTGAAATTATGTCATGCTATCCGTTTTAGTTAAACAATATACATGTCAACTATTTCATGCCCTCTTTTTTCCACACTATCTATTGCATCTGTATCTCATACAATGTCTGTACATTCAACTATGTTTCCTTTTTATCAGCCATTTGAATTGGAGCGGATGATGCCGGTATCTAGCGGAGTAAAAACACGGTATTCAAATAAAATAGTGCTACCTCTTGGTGGAGATAGCACCCCGGCTGTACATGCACGAGAACCAGCCCTACCACACATAACCTAGACTCTCGCAGATTGTACCCCTACTGCGAGGGACAGAGAACCATCTTCACCCAATCTAACCCCAACCCCAGCAGATAGTAACCCAGTTCCTGTTGACACAGCACCATCTCCAACATAGGGCTCCCAAACAAGAGCAGTTAGTAAAGCAGCTCCAGTGCCCAAAGGGTCAGTACTACCATGGCGAACCCCAACTCCACTAGTTAGTACGCCAGTTCCTGTGGAGGAAGCACAACCAGCCACTCGTAGTTTAGCATCTATCACATTTGATGTTGTTAAATCCTATGTGCGTATCTTCCCATCTTGGAAATATTATACTGAAGATGACGGAAAATGCCAGTTGCAGGTGTTTGTCTAGGAGTTATGTGTAAGTAATGTTATTCATGGCAATTACTTTGCTTTGTCCCATACATTCAACCTCCATGATGGTTATAATACAGCAAATTTTCCCATTTTTCTCTATAGAGAAGGACCGATTTGGAAACTCAGGATGAGGTAACCTGTGCTAATACCTCTATTATCTTCAAGAATGCTTTGTGGTAGTATCAGAATTACCTGAAGAAAACGTACTTCACTGGCAAAGAAACTCATCAAATTCCCTTACGTTCTCCTGAGACACATTTACTGGACGATGATTGGGAACACCTTGTTCTGTACTGGTCCCGAACAAAGAATGTGGTAAGGTCTTTGAGCTCATTTTCTATTTTTAAGTACTATATTCTTGCGTCTTACTATACTCTGTTCATGTGGAACAAGTGCTTAAACCTGAAGAACAACTGTTGTTATTTAAGATTCCATTGCTATCTTGCATATTGCTTTGCTCTTGTATCACTGTATTTACTCATACAAACTTATTTTTAAATTGAAGGATCCAATTGAAACTCAAATGGCATAGGAGGTATGTTCACGCATGTTTCTTTAACATGTTTGCTCTAATCAATAGCTTTGTTGATTTCAATTCAATTGTGTATACAGTTGACTTCTCATATCATGCACATTACTAGCATCACAACAGAGCCAATAGTGTTGTTTTACATGTAGACCTGTGATAACCATCTGAAATCTTGTTGTGCCATGTAGTTTCCCACGGTTTGTATTCTTTCACTGCTGCTTTGTCTTGAACTGATATGATTTGAACCGTGTCTCTATTTTGATTTGGCAAGACAATGCAGTGACCATAGGACATAGATATATGTTTGTTCGATGCTTTTATTATGTACTACTTGGCAATAGAAGACTTGGTAGTTTAATCTTGTCCACCTTACTAATGAATTGGTTCACCGAAATGAGTTTCACATTCTAGTACATGCTAAACCTATTATGTGTCTGCTTGTTTCTTCTTTTAGAATGCTGACAGGATATTGGGGAAGAGTGCCTTATTAAGCAATGGTAAAGGAAGTAATGCAGATAAGGTTTAGGATAGTGAGACATCCTTGTTGGTCTCCAACAAAGCTGATAAAACAACTAATGAAGACTATCTTGAAGACAGCGAGACAACCCCAAAGTCCTATCTTGGTTTAGTGTTCGAATTACTAGCCACTACCGCTTGCACAAGCTATACAAACTCACTGTCTGAATCAGTTCGGTTTCTTGAGTCTCAACTACAAGCTGAAAGACATCGATCAGCTGTGCTGCGACAAGAAGCGGAAGGACTGCGGAAGTCCCTGGAGCATTCAGATGGATACTTTCTAGTGCAACATCAAGCATTGGAGTATTTTAGTGCCAAACAGGACAAAGCTAATAAGATTGCTAAGCTTATTGCCGCCATGGTGGACACCCAGGATAACATTCCTTGAGCTCTTCTAAAGTTGTTTTCAGTTATGGACTTGTTTTGCTGCCGCATTTATTTTCACTGGTGGCCAATTTAGACGGCCAGTGTATGTAATATACTGCTGTGTTCCCTATATTTGCACGGGTGGCGAACTTTGATGCCCAGTGGATGTAATATGTGTAATAGCCGTAATAACCTAGCGTTAGTTCCTTGCTTATTTATTTCCTTATTGTCTCATTTAGTTGTTTGCTTCTAATCACAATAGTTCTATTTCCGCGTTTTTCTAGTGGCCACAATAAACTAGGCCACAATAACCATGGCAACACACGGACTGTTGTGACCATGGTCCTGCTACCTGCGTAATGACCATGGCCCTCCACGGGCTATAGGATCCATGGGCCTTCTACGGGCCGTAGGATCCATGGGCCTTCTAGGGGGCGTCTCATCTATGGGCCTTCTAAGGGCAGTATAATCGTTTCGCCAAACATGGGCCGTACTATTCATGGACCAATGACGGACCGCAAAATGGGCTATAAACGGGATAGAGTGGAAATCGTCTGTTTTATTGCTCGACCATAACGGGCCGTTAATAGGCCGTAATTGATGACGTTATGGAAATAGCCCAATGTGTTAACGGGCCACTAGTAGGCCGACTGTAACCACGGGCTGAATTTGGCACACAAGCTGAACAGGCTAGTAACGGACCGTAAGTAATCGAATTCTGGAAATGAGCCCAAGAATAAATGGGCCCTTAGAAGGCCGAAAGTTAACACGGGCTGGAAACGGCCAACGGACTAATGGGTCGTTAATGGGTATAAAGTGATAGACTGTTCATTACGGGCCAGTTTCACCACAGGCCGTTAATGGGCCAAGATTTACAAAGGGCCTCATATGGGTAGAAAGACGTCATGGGCCAGACATGGGCCGGAAGATACAATGGGCTGGAATCATACTGGACGGCCCAGATGACGCTACTGGGCCTAATTCGGGTAAGCCGTAACGGGCCGTGACCTAGCGAGCTGTATATGGGCTATATGCTAACAGGTAGGTAACGAGCTTTCCGTGGCCCAGCCCGCTACCTCTTTGACCAAGTCAAATGGGCCAGCCTTTTCACTGGAATGTGCCTCTATTGGGCCGTGCCACGTGTCGACGTATCATAGGCGCCTCTTGTCCAGTGAGTGGATGACATCTGTCCCAGCGGTGAGCCAACACGTATTTCCTCCGGCCAATGAGAATTTTACACGTGGAAAATCCCAATTGGTCCGGGCTGTTAACGGGTTATCGGATACAAAACCGGACCTGATAGCTTAACGGCGAACCGTTACGGCGGATGCCACGTGTCGGTCACCCTTGACGAAAGCACTTCCATGATGCACCATTTATCATCATGGAAATGGACACTTCCATGATGATAATTTTTGTAATGTCATGGAACACTTCTACGACAGCACAAGTATGACTATCTTGATTCTGTCATAAAAATTGTCATGGATGTACATGCATGACAGAAAACGTGACCTACTATGACAAACACGTATCATCACGGAAGTGTATTTTTTTTGTAGTGTTGATTACCTTGCAAACTACATGACCGAAGTGGAGGCAACTAAGGTTAAAGTATATAATTCATGCTACCATGATAATGCTCTAGAAGTCTTCCTGAAGGCAGTGAAGGATGGGCGGGCGATCGTCACAAGGGGTTGCACAAAAGCTATTCGTGCCTATGGCATGCAGGAGGGCATATGATGGGCATTCGGCTTCTTCAACACGATCGGCAACCAATATGATTTACACTTGTCTCTTCACCTTTACCGCCTCAAAATATTGTGGTTCATCATAGTTAATTGATGTCTAATCATGTAATTACTAAACATATTGTACTAAGAATTTTATTTATGGATTATTGTTGAACCATTCTGCTGAGAATTTGAATTCCATGTTTCATATTTAAAATTTTCCAATTCGAATAATGAATTACAGGGAAAAATAAAATTATACAGGAGTGAATAAAATAATGTGCTCGCGGTTAGAAAGAAAACAACGTCTGCGATAAAAATAGAGAACATACGGTACTTTGACGTGATATGTTTGCGATGCCCGACGGACGCACACACAGTTTCGTCTCATATGTGTGTGCGATTCATGGTAATACGGCAAGCATTTCAAACCTGTATGTGTGTGTGATAGGAATACCTATCACATACATTTATGAAAATGGACACGTTGGCATTAGTAGAGGCACCGCACACATTTTACATTATTGAACTGTGTGCGATAACGTACCTATCGCAAACACATCAGTAGGTTAAATGTTGATGTCCACCTTTTTCACACGACTATAGTGGCGTAAACGTTTGGGATGTCTCTCGGATTAGAAACGTAACGTTGAGATTAACGTGTGGGACTAGGGCAACTTCTCATACGTTTATTTTGTGGCGATCGTCAGTAGCCGCTCGCCCATCCCCGACGGTTTTGGGTCGTGTGGGAAGGACCCCCCTATCGCATACACTCACTCGGCGACGGTTCTGAATGCTATCGTGGAAACGGGTTAAAAACCATTTGTATAGCACGTTACGGTACCAGTGCATGTTTATCAAGTAATCTTTCTTTATGTGGCATGAATATTTAGATCTGTGAGATTCAAAACAAAAGTTTAATATTGACATAATGTCGGTGTACTAAAGTTTGGGCCCTTTGGTACCCGTTACTTGTGCACGGGCAGATCCAGCCGCACCCATGGTGGGGCCTGACGGGGGTAGGTGGGGACAAAATACAAGATAACGAAGATGGCATCCAAGCCAGTAACCAGGGAGCAGAACACAAGCTGGAGCCCCGGCAAGAACCTTGCCTGGGCAGCTCGCGAAGCCCCGGCAAGATCCCTACCAGGACGGCTTGCGAAGCACTGACAAGAACACCACACTTGAGGTTGAGAGCTCTGACACCATCGACAATGTCAAGACCAAGGCCCAGGGGCGCATGCGTAGTGGCATGCAGATCTTTGTGAAGACTAGTGGCATGCAGATCTTTGTGAAGACTGGTGGCATGAAGATCTTCGTGAAGACCACATGACCAAGTTCCTAGCGAGATACTTGTCGGTGTCAAAACCGGCGGATCTCGGGTAGGGGGTCCCGAACTGTGCGTCTAGGATCGATGGTAACAGGAGATGGGAGACGATGTTTACCCAAGTTCGGGCCCTCTCTATGGAGGTAATACCCTACTTCCTGCTTGATTGATCTTGATAAATATGAGTGTTACAAGAGTTGATCTACCACGAGATCGTAATGGCTAAACCGTAGAAGTCTAGCCTATGAGTACATGGTAATGAATCTATCCTATCCGGACTATGCTCTCCGGTTTATATAGACACCGGAGAGATCCAGGGTTACATGAGGTCGGTTACATAGGAGGGAATCTTCGTAATCGGTCGCCTAGCTTGCCTTCCACGCCAAGTAGAGTCCAATCCGGACACGGGTATAGTCTTTGGTCTTCGTGTCTTCACAGCCCATCAGTCCGGCCCATGGATAACAGGCCGGACGCCCGAGGACCCCTTAGTCCAGGACTCCCTCAGTAGCCCCTAAACCTGGCTTCAATGACGAGGAGTCCGGCGTGCAGATTGTCTTCGGCATTGCAAGGCGGGTTCCCCTTCTTCCGAACTTCCAAGATAGTCTTCGGACGTGATGATTACATCCGGACCTGTTACTGTCAGGACCCCGATTCCAAGTCACATCAACCTAGCCGGTAACACCTCATATCACTTTGCGGCCTCACGTACGGTATTCCCACGGGTGTCGCCTTACCATGGCCCGGGACCGTTTGCGCCTTTTGGCGCACGTATATGATAGCGTCGCTAGCATCCATATGACAAAGAACCCGGGCCGACATGGCTAGTCGTGAACCCAAAGCGGCACTAACTTACGGGGACAGGCATACATGAATCAACATCGAACATGTCGGTCAGCAGCGTGTGAATTCGGGCTGTAGCACTGGGCTAACAGGACTCCGGGAACCCGGGCTGTAGCAGGCTAGGCAGGACTCCGGATGTCACCGCGTGACATTTCCCCGAAGGGACAGACACAGGAACGAAGTGAAACGCATGCCGGCCAGTCAAGTGTCCGGAGCAGTAGTGCTGGGCTAGCAGGACTCCGGCGAACTGGGCTATAGCGGACTACTATGGCTCATGGAAGCACTAGACTACATTTCCCCATAAGAGAGGCTGCCAATGATAAACAACTAGATTGTCGGACCCCACACATACCAAGCATTTCAATCATACACACACTATGCTCGATATGTGTAAATACAACATGGCATCACAACAAAACTCTACAACTCCAAGTACTTTATTTAAAGGCTCCAGAGAGCCATACATAACATGTTCATATAGATAGGGGTCACATGACCCGACACTCAAGTCATACAAACATACAATCACATGCGGAAGCAAACTTGTCTGAGTACAGACAACTAGGAAGAAAGAAGGCTTGACGAAGCCTGTCTATCTACATAGGCCCTTCACAAGCTTAGATCACCACCTGGGTGGCAAGTCACTCGTCAATGTCGAGATCTACATAGAACCCATCGGAAGGGGCGGTGTTGTCTTCTGAAAACAGTAATTAAAGCAACATGAGTAAAAAGGTACTCAGCAAGTCTTACAACAGATCCTACTATACATGCACATTCTCAAGAAGGTAGTGGAGTTATTGCAGCAAGCCAGCTTTGACTCTTGGCAAAGCTATCCTACGAGACACCACTTGTAAAATAGTATTCGCACATGAGTCCACTAATCACCATCTCAATACTCCACCGTGGATCCTCCCTCGTCATCTCGCGAGAGGGCCATCCACGGTACTCACACTTATCTTGAGTCTTTTAGTAGTAGCCATTTACTTGTCTATGAACTGCATAAGCGACCAAGTAGTCCTTTACCGCGGACGCGGCTATTCGAATAGTTTTATACCCTGCAGGGGTGTACTTCGTCACACAAGCTCTCACCACTTATCGCCGCTACACGACATGTACTCGGCAACCTTCAAGCGGAAGCCCAGCGAGGGTGTCGGCCACGACCTGACTAAACACATGAGTCCCTAGTCCAGGTTTATCGCCTATTCGGGTTCCATCCGCAAGGAAATGCGGCCGGGGTGTCCTCAACGGCCCCAAACGATGTGTGCAGGGTTGCCGAGACACCAAACGGGCGACTCGGTACACCGTGCCTCGAGCCTACCGCATCACAGCCCACCCCTAAGGTCAGCGCTGCGCACGGCCTCCAGCAACTACAAACACCAGAAACTACTTGCAACTCCTGGACAGAGGACGGGGGTGGTTAATAAGTCGAGAGAGTCAATTAAGGATCCCAATGTGTGGTAGTAGCTGAATCTTAAATCACGCATACAGATCACAGTTCTTAAGGACGGCCTCAATGAAACAACCCACCATGTACTCCTACATGGCCTCTCATCGATACCTTTACCAAATCATGTTCAACACTTCAATCTCATTACCAACACAACCCTTCACTCTAGTTCATCACCCTGGTGAGCCAGACCTGACACGACTCTAAGCATAGCATGGTAGGAAACACAAATATGGCTCAATCAACTCCTACACATGCTAGTGGGTTTCATCTAGTTACTGTGGCAATGACAAGTCATGCAGAGGAAGTAGGTTCAACTACCGCAACACACAGCAATTTGAAACGCGTTGTCTTAATGCAGTAAACGAGAGCAGAAGTGAGAAGTTGGGTTTGTATCGAAATGATCAATGGGTTGCTTGCCTTGAGGGTCCGTGGACTGGTATTGCTCATCGTTTGGATACTCGCGATACCCTTCGGGGGCAGAACCTGCCGCAGAGAGCACCGATATACAATCAACACCAAACAAAGTGCACCAATATGATGCATGCATGAGACATGGAAAAATGAGTGTATTGGGCTAATGCAACTAAGACCAGATGGGTTTGAACCATTTTGAATTAAAGATTCAAATTCCAAGCTCATAAATGGCCCTTAATAGTGCTTTATCTTGTTATGCACTAAACAGCAGGTTAGCTTGCTTAAACATGCATGAAACCAGTGCAGATGGATAGATTGAATAATTTCTATGATTTTTTTTGAAGTTTGTAGTATTTTCTGGAATTTCATGTATAAGAATAGTTCCAGTAATTAAATTACTGCGTCAGCTGTTGGAAATATGCCCTAGAGGCAATAATAAAATGGTTATTATTATATTTCCTTGTTCATGATAATTGTCTATTGTTCATGCTATAATTGTGTTATCCGGAAATTGTAATACATGTGTGAATACATAGACCACAACATGTCCCTAGTGAGCCTCTAGTTGACTAGCTCGTTGATCAACAGATAGTCATGGTTTCCTAACTATGGACATTGGATGTCATTGATAACGGGATCACATCATTAGGAGAATGATGTGATGGACAAGAAGCAATCCTAAGCATAGCACAAGATCGTGTAGTTCGTTTGCTAGAGCTTTTCCAAATGTCAAGTATCATTTCCTTAGACCATGAGATTGTGCAACTCCCGGATACCATAGGAGTGCTTTGGGTGTGCCAAACGTCAGAACGTAACTGGGTGGCTATAAAGGTGCACTACGGGTATCTCCGAAAGTGTCTGTTTGGTTGGCACGAATCGAGACTGGGATTTGTCACTCCGTATGACGGAGAGGTATCTCTGGGCCCACTCAGTAATGCATCATCATAATGAGCTCAATGTGACCAAGTGTTTGGTCACGGGATCATGCATTACGGTACGAGTAAAGTGACTTGCCGGTAACGAGATTGAACAAGGTATTGGGATACCGACAATCGAATCTCGGGCAAGTAACGTACCGATTGACAAAGGGAATTGTATACGGGATTGATTGAATCCTCGACATCGTGGTTCATCCGATGAGATCATCGTGGAACATGTGGGAGCCAACATGGGTATCCAGATCCCGCTGTTGGTTATTGACCGGAGAGTCGACTCGGTCATGTCTGCATGTCTCCCGAACCCGTAGGGTCTACACACTTAAGTTTCGGTGACGCTAGGGTTGTAGAGATACTAGTATGCGGTAACCCAAAATTTGTTCGGAGTCCCGGATGAGATCCCGGACGTCAAGAGGAGTCCCGGAATGGTCCGGAGGTGAAGAATTATATATAGGATGTCCAGTTTCGGCCACCGGGAAAGTTTTGGGGGTCACCGGTATTGTACCGGGACCACCGGAAGGGTCCCGGGGGTCCACCGGGTGGGGCCACCTATCCCGGAGGGCCCCATGGGCTGAAGTGGGGAAGGGAACCAGCCCCTGGTGGGCTGGTGCGCCCCCCTTGGGCCTCCCTTGTGCCTAGGGTTGGAAACCCTAGGGGTGGGGGGGCGCCCCACTTGGCTTGGGGGGCAAGCGCCCCCCTTGGCCGCCGCCCCCCTTGAGATGGGATCTCTGGGGGCCGGCGCCCCCCTGGACCCCTATATAAAGAGGGGGAGGGAGGGCAGCCGCACCCAAGCCCCTGGCGCCTCCCTCTCCCTCCCGTGACACCTCTCCCTCTCGCTGAGCTTGGCGAAGCCCTGCCGAGATCCCCGCTACTTCCACCACCACGCCGTCGTGCTGCTGGATCTCCATCAACCTCTCCCTCCCCCTTGCTGGATCAAGAAGGAGGAGACGTCTTCCCCAACCGTACGTGTGTTGAACGCGGAGGTGCCATCCGTTCGGCGCTCGGTCATCGGTGATTTGGATCACGACGAGTACGACTCCATCAACCCCGTTCACTTGAACGCTTCCGCTCGCGATCTACAAGGGTATGTAGATGCACTCCTCTCTTGTTGCTAGATGACTCCATAGATTGTTCTTGGTGATGCGTAGAAATTTTTTTAATTTCTGCAACGATCCTCAACAGTGGCATCATGAGCCAGGTCTATGCGTAGTTTCTATGCACGAGTAGAACACAAACTTGTTGTGGGCGTAGATGTTGTCAATTTTCTTGCCACTACTAGTCTTATCTTGTTTCGGCGGCATCGTGGGATGAAGCGGCCCGGACCGACCTTACACGTACGCTTACGTGAGACAGGTTCCACCGACTGACATGCACTAGTTGCATAAGGTGGCTAGCGGGTGTCTGTCTCTCCCACTTTAGTAGGAACGGATTCGATGAAAAGGGTCCTTATGAAGGGTAAATAGAAATTGGCATATCACGTTGTGGTTTTACGTAGGTAAGAAACGTTCTTGCTAAGAAACATATAGCAGCCACGTAAAAACTTGCAACAACAATTAGAGGACGTCTAACTTGTTTTTGCAGCATATGCCGGGTGATGTGATATGGCCAAAAGGATGTGATGAATGATATATGTGATGTATGAGATTGATCATGTTCTTGTAATAGGAATCACGACTTGCATGTCGATGAGCATGACAACCGGCAGGAGCCATAGGGGTTGTCTTAATTTATTTATGACCTGCGTGTCAACATATAACGTCATGTAAATTACTTTACTTTATTGCTAAACCGTTAGCCATAGTAGTAGAAGTAATAAATGACGAGACAACTTCATGAAGACACGATGATGGAGATCATGGTGTCATGCCGGTGACGACGATGATCATGGCGCCCCGAAGATGGAGATCAAAAGGAGCAAAATGATATTGGCCATATCATGTCACTATTTGATTGCATGTGATGTTTATCATGTTTTACATCTTATTTGCTTAGAACGACGGTAGCTTAAATAAGATGATCCCTCGCAATAATTTCAAGAAAGTGTTCCCCCTAACTGTGCACCGTTGCGAAGGTTCGTTGTTTCGAAGCACCACGTGATGATCGGGTGTGATAGATTCTAACGTTCGAATACAACGGGTGTAAGCCAGATTTACACACGCAATACACTTAGGTTGACTTGACGAGCCTAGCATGTACAGACATGGCCTCGGAACACGGAAGACCGAAAGGTCGAGCATGAGTCGTATAGAAGATACGATCAACATGAAGATGTTCACCGATGTTTACTAGTCCGTCTCACGTGATGATCGGACACGGCCTAGTTGACTCGGATCATGTTTCACTTAGATGACTAGAGGGATGTCTATCTGAGTGGGAGTTCATTGAATAATTTGATTAGATGAACTAAATTATCCTGAACTTAGTCTAAAATCTTTACAATATGTCTTGTAGATCAAATGGCCCACGCTAATGTTGCCCTCAACTTCAACGCGTTCCTAGAGGAAACCAAGCTGAAAGATGATGGCAGCAACTATACGGACTGGGTCCGGAACCTGAGGATCATCCTCGTAGCTACCAAGAAAGATTATGTCCTAGAAGCACCGCTAGGTGACGCACCCATCCCAGAGAACCAAGACGTTATGAACGCTTGGCAGCAGCGTGCTGATGATTACTCCCTCGTTCAGTGCGGCATGCTTTACAGCTTAGAACCGGGGCTCCAAAAGCGTTTTGAGCAACACGGAGCATATGAGATGGTCAAAGAACTGAAAATGGTTTTCCAAGCTCATGCCCGGGTCGAGAGATATGAAGTCTCCGACAAGTTCTTCAGTTGTAAGATGGAGGAAAATAGTTCTGTCAGTGAGCACATACTCAAAATGTCTGGTTTACACAACCGCTTGTCTCAGCTGGGAGTTAATCTCCCGGATGACGCGGTCATTGACAGAATCCTTCAGTCGCTTCCACCGAGCTACAAGAGCTTTGTGATGAACTTCAATATGCAGGGGATGGAAAAGACCATTCCTGAGGTATATTCAATGCTGAAATCAGCAGAGGTGGAGATCAAAAAGGAACATCAAGTGTTGATGGTGAATAAAACCACTAAGTTCAAGAAAGGCAAGGGTAAGAAGAACTTCAAGAAGGACGACAAGGGAGTTGCCGCGCTCGGTAAGCCAGTTGCCGGGAAGAAGCCAAAGAATGGACCCAAGCCTAAGACTGAGTGCTTTTATTGCAATGGAAGTGGTCACTGGAAGCGGAACTGCCCCAAGTACTTAGCGGACAAGAAGGCCGACAACACCAAAGGTATATGTGATATACATGTTATTGATGTGTACCTTACCAGCACTCGCAGTAGCTCCTAGGTATTTGATACCGGTGCGGTTGCTCATATTTGTAACTCAAAGCAGGAGCTGCGGAATAAACGGAGACTGGCAAAGGACGAGGTGACGATGCGCGTCGGGAATGGTTCCAAGGTCGATGTGATCGCCGTCGGCATGCTACCTCTACATTTACCTATGGGATTAGTTTTAAAGCTCAATAATTGTTATTTAGTGCCAGCTTTGAGCATGAACATTGTATCTGGATCTCGTTTAATGCGAGATGGCTACTCATTTAAATCTGAGAATAATGGTTGTTCTATTTATATGAGAGATATGTTTTATGGTCATGCCCCGCTGGTCAATGGTTTATTCTTAATGAATCTCGAACGTGATGTTACACATATTCATAGTGTGAATACCAAAAGATGTAAAGTCGATAACGATAGTCCCACATACTTGTGGCACTGCCGCCTTGGTCACATTGGTGTCAAGGGCATGAAGAAGCTCCATGCTGATGGACTTTTAGAGTCTCTCGATTATGAATCATTTGACACATGCGAACCATGCCTCATGGGTAAGATGACCAAGACTCCGTTCTCCGAAACAATGGAGCGAGCAACCAACTTATTGGAAATCATACATACTGATGTGTGCGGTCCCATGAGTGTTGAGGCTCGCGGTGGCTATCGTTATGTTCTCACTCTCACTGATGACTTGAGTAGATATGGGTATGTCTACCTAATGAAACACAAGTCTGAGACCTTTGAAAAGTTCAAGGAATTTCAGAGTGAGGTTGAGAATCAACGTGACAGGAAAATAAAATTCTTACGATCAGATCGTGGAGGGGAATATTTGAGTCACGAATTTGGCACACACATAAGGAAATGTGGAATAGTTTCACAACTCACGCCGCCTGGAACACCTCAGCGAAATGGTGTGTCCAGACGTCGTAATCGCACTCTATTGGATATGGTGCGATCTATGATGTCTCTTACCGATCTACCGCTCTCATTTTGGGGCTATGCTTTAGAGACTGCCGCATTCACTTTAAATAGGGCTCCGTCGAAATCCGTTGAGACGACACCGTATGAATTATGGTTTGGGAAGAAACCTAAGCTGTCGTTTCTAAAAGTTTGGGGATGCGATGCTTATGTCAAGAAACTTCAACCTGAAAAGCTCGAACCCAAGTCGGAAAAATGCGTCTTCATAGGATACCCTAAGGAAACCATTGGGTATACCTTCTACCTCAGATCCGAAGGCATGATCTTTGTTGCCAAGAACGGGTCCTTTCTGGAGAAAGAGTTTCTCTCGAAAGAAGTAAGTGGGAGGAAAGTGGAACTTGATGAAGTACTACCTCTTGAACCGGTAAGTAGCGCAGCTCAGGAAGATGTTCCTGTGGTGCCTGCACTGACTAGAGAGGAAGCTAATGATGATGATCAAGGTACTTCGGATCAAGTTACTACAGAACTTCATAGGTCCACGAGGACACGTTCCACACTAGAGTGGTATGGCAACCCTGTCCTGGAAATCATGTTGTTAGACAACGGTGAACCTTCAAACTATGAAGAAGCAATGGCGGGCCCAGATTCCGACAAATGGCTAGAAGCCATGAAATCCGAGATAGGATCCATGCATGAAAACAAAGTATGGACTTTGGCTGACTTGCCCGATGATCGGCGAGCCATAGAAAATAAATGGATCTTTAAGAAGAAGACAGACGCGGATGGTAATGTGACCATCTATAAGGCTCGACTTGTCGCTAAGGGTTATCGACAAGTTCAAGGGGTTGACTACGATGAGACTTTCTCACCCGTAGCGAAGCTGAAGTCCGTCCGAATCATGTTAGCAATTGCCGCATTCTATGATTATGAGATATGGCAAATGGACGTCAAAACGGCATTCCTTAACGGCTTTCTTAAAAGGAAGAATTGTATATGATGCAGCCGGAAGGTTTTGTCGATCCTAAGAACGCTAACAAGGTATGCAAGCTCCAGCGCTCCATCTATGGGTTGGTGCAAGCATCTCGGAGTTGGAACATTTGATTTGATGAGATGATCAAAGCGTTTGGGTTTACACAGACTTATGGAGAAGCCTGTGTTTACAAGAAAGTGAGTGGGAGCTCTGTAGCATTTCTCATATTATATGTGGATGACATACTGTTGATGGGAAATAATATAGAATTCTTGGGAAGCATAAAGGCCTACTTGAACAAGTGTTTTTCAATGAAGGACCTTGGAGAAGCTGCTTATATATTAGGCATCAAGATCTATAGAGATAGATCAAGACGCCTCATTGGTCTTTCACAAAGTACGTACCTTGACAAGATATTGAAGAAGTTCAATATGGATCAGTCCAAGAAGGGGTTCTTGCGTGTATTGCAAGGTGTGCAATTGAGCACGGCTCAATGCCCGACCACGGCAGAAGATAGAGAAAAGATGAGTGTCGTCTCCTATGCCTCGGCCATAGGGTCTATTATGTATGCCATGCTGTGTACCAGACCTGATGTAAACCTTGCCGTAAGTTTGGTAGGAAGGTACCAAAGTAATCCCGGCATGGAACACTGGACAGCGGTCAAGAATATCCTGAAGTACCTGAAGAGGACTAAGGATATGTTTCTCGTTTATGGAGGTGACGAAGAGCTCGTCGGAAAGGGTTACGTCGATGCTAGCTTCGACACAGATCTGGATGACTCTAAGTCACAAACCGGATACGTGTATATTTTGAATGGTGGGGCAGTAAGCTGGTGCAGTTGCAAGCAAAGCGTTGTGGCAGGATCTACATGTGAAGCAGAATACATGGCGGCCTCTGAGGCAGCACAAGAAGCAATCTGGGTGAAGGAGTTCATTACCGACCTAGGAGTTATTCCCAATGCGTCGGGCCCGATGACTCTCTTCTATGACAACACTGGAGCTATTGACCTTGCCAAGGAGCCCAGGTTTCACAGGAAGACCAGGCATATCAAGCGTCGCTTCAACTCCATTCGTGAAAGTGTTCAAAATGGAGACATAGATATTTGTAAAGTACATATGGACCTGAAATTAGCAGATCCGTTGACTAAACCTCTCCCTAGAGCAAAACATGATCAACACCAGAACTTTATGGGTGTTCGATTCATCACAATGTAGCTAGATTATTGACTCTAATGCAAGTGGGAGACTGTTGGAAATATGCCCTAGAGGCAATAATAAAATGGTTATTATTATATTTCCTTGTTCATGATAATTGTCTATTGTTCATGCTATAATTGTGTTATCTGGAAATCGTAATACATGTGTGAATACATAGACCACAACATGTCCCTAGTGAGCCTCTAGTTGACTAGCTCGTTGATCACAGATAGTCATGGTTTCCTGACTATGGACATTGGATGTCATTGATAACGGGATCACATCATTAGGAGAATGATGTGATGGACAAGACACAATCCTAAGCATAGCACAATATCGTGTAGTTCATTTGCTAGAGCTTTTCCAAATGTCAAGTATCATTTCCTTAGACCATGAGATTGTGCAACTCCCAGATACCATAGGAGTGCTTTGGGTGTGCCAAACGTCACAACGTAACTGGGTGGCTATAAAGGTGCACTACGGGTATCTCCGGAAGTGTCTGTTGGGTTGGCACGAATTGAGACTGGGATTTGTCACTCCATATGACGGAGAGGTATCTCTGGGCCCACTCGGTAACGCATCATCATAATGAGCTCAATGTGACCAAGTGTTTGGTCACGGGATCATGCATTACGGTATGAGTAAAGTGACTTGCCGGTAACGAGATTGAACAAGGTATTGGGATACCGACGATCGAATCTCGGGCAAGTAACGTACCGATTGACAAAGGGAATTGTATACGGGATTGATTGAATCCTCGACATCGTGGTTCATCCGATGAGATCATCGTGGAACATGTGGGAGCCAACATGGGTATCCAGATCCCGCTGTTGGTTATTGACCGGAGAGTCGTCTCGGTCATGTCTGCATGTCTCCCGAACCCGTAGGGTCTACACACTTAAGGTTCGGTGACGCTAGGGTTGTAGAGATACTAGTATGCGGTAACCCGAAAGTTGTTCGGAGTCCCGGATGAGATCCCGGACGTCACGAGGAGTTTCGGAATGGTCCGGAGGTGAAGAATTATATATAGGAAGTCTAGTTTCGGCCACCGGGAAAGTTTCGGGGGTCACCCGTATTGTACCGGGACCACCAGAAGGGTCCCGGGGGTCCACCGGGTGGGGCCACCTATCCGGGAGGGCCCCATGGGCTGAAGTGGGGAAGGGAACCAGCCCCTGGTGGGCTGGTGCTCCCCCCTTGGGCCTCCCCTGCGCCTAGGGTTGGAAACCCTAGGGGTGGGGGGCGCCCCACTTGGCTTGGGGGGCAAGTCCCCCCCCTTGGCCGCCGCCCCCCTTGAGATGGGATCTCTGGGGGCCGGCTCCCCCCCGGGACCCCTATATAAAGAGGGGGGAGGGAGGGCAGCCGCACCCAAGCCCCTGGCGCCTCCCTCTCCCACCCGTGACACCTCTCCCTCTCGCTGAGCTTGGCGAAGCCCTGCCGAGATCCCCGCTACTTCCACCACCACGCCGTCGTGCTGCTGGATCTCCATCAACCTCTCCCTCCCCCTTGCTGGATCAAGAAGGAGGAGATGTCTTCCCCAACCGTACGTGTGTTGAACACGGAGGTGCCGTCCGTTCGGCGCTCGGTCATCGGTGATTTGGATCACGACAAGTACGACTCCATCAACCCCGTTCACTTGAACGCTTCCGCTCGCGATCTACAAGGGTATTTAGATGCACTCCTCTCTTGTTGCTAGATGACTCCATAGATTGTTCTTGGTGATGCGTAGAGTTTTTTTAATTTCTGCAACGATCCTCAACATCAGCATTGCGTCAGGGTGACGTCAGCAAGTCAACTGGGCGGTCCAGGTCAAACCTGGATGGTGGGGCCCGCGTGTCAGTGTCTTTGTTAGTTAATTAAGTTAATTAGGATTAGTTTAAAACTAACCCAGGTTTGACCAGACGACAGGGCCCACATGTCAGTGACTCCGGGGAGTCAAACCCGTGGTCAAACCACGCTGACTCGCCGGCGTTTAGCTGCCGGCGACGTCCAGACGTGGCGGAGGCTGCGGAATCCGTGCTCCGGTGACCAAAAGAGTGGCGGAGGCTATCTACGCGCAGCTGGGAACGAGCCACGTCCAATGGTGGTGGTGGTTGGGCTCGGAGTCGCCGGAAACAACGCCGGCGACGAGTTTGGCGGCGGCCGGAGCTCGGGTGAGCTCGGGCTCTTCGCTAGGAGGCACGGCGAGGCGGGCGGAGCGGGGCTACGGCCTCCTGGGAGTGCGGTGAGGTTAGCGGGCAAGGTGGGGTGGCCGTTGCATGGCCGGAGCCTCGTCGGCGACGAGCTCGGCGGCGGTGGGTGCGGATGAGCTTCGTGCAGTCGCTACGGGGCTCGAGAGGGAGAATGGAGAGGATAGGGAGGTGGCCAGGCTCACGGTGGTTGCGACGGAGCAGACGGCGAGGTCAGGGACGAGCTGCTGCGGCGGCGACGGCGAGATGGATCTTCAGCGGTGATCGACGAAGATGGTGGAGGCGGTGTAGAGCGTGCAAGCGCTCGAGTCTCGGCTGGCTCGGCGTAGTGGACGAAGGCGGAGCTTGTGGACAGGGCTAGGCGACGAGGGGGCGATGGTGGCTGCGGGTTTCACGTTGGCGCGAGCGCGGTTGCGTCGGCCATGGCGAGGAGAGGCGAGGGAGAGGTGCAGGGGGCGAATGGGGGTGTCGGGGCGGTCGAGCGGGCGACGTGGAGGTCGACCAGCACGTCCAGCGGTGCGGGCGGCAAGCAGGTGGCGCCGTGGCGAGCTCGCACACGCCAGCGTCACCTCTCTGCCTGCTCTGGCGAGAGGAAGCAACTGACTGGCGCGGGCCAGCATAGTGCTGGGCCGGCCAGTGGGCTGCCAGGTAAGATGATTCTCTCCCTCTCTTTATTCTGTTTTGTTTTTCCTATTTTTTCTGTGACTGTGTGGCTTTATTAAAAATACTGAAATGTTTCCAAAAATCCTGCAAATAATTGTGGGCTCTGTTGCGATTATTCCTAACAGTCCTCACTTAAATCTAGAATTATTTGGGCACTTGAATTATTTTATAGCATTTAAATGCCCAAATGCAAATAGATAAAGAATTAATCCAGTGACCTTATATGTCCTAGAAAATTGTGAACCCATTTTGTCAGAGGTCCTAACCCAAGACAAAAAGGGTGGACTTTTTAGAAGGGCATTTCAGGTTCATTGAAAATAATTTTAGTAAACCCTAGTTGTTTTCAGGGGGGATGCTGGGGTTTCTGTCATCCCCATTTCAAGTTTCTGGAAAAAGTAAACATGATGCAACACTGTAATGCATGAACTAGCTAGGATGTGACAACTCACCCCCACTCAAAAGAATCTCGTCCCGAGATTTAGGATCTTCCGGAAAGAAGGTGGGGTACTCAAGTCGAAGACGGTCCTCCCTTTCCCAAGTAGCTTCTTTCTCGGAATGGTGTGACCATTGAACCTTGAGAAACTTGATATTTTGGCGTCGAGTGGTATGCTCGGCTTGATCAGGGATTCGAACGGGATATTCCCGATATGTGAGATTATCTTGGAGATCAAGCGTTTCGTGGTCCACTCCGCGGATAGGATCCGCGAAGCAACGCCTTAGTTGAGAAACATGGAAGACATCGTGGACTCTGGAGAGATGCGGAGGTAGTTCCCATTGGTAGGGAACTTCTCCTCGTTTGGCAAGAATGCGAAAGGGTCCAATGTAACGAGGAGCCAATTTGCCTTTGATACCGAATCGATGGGTTCCCTTCAAAGGAGTAACCTGAAGGTAAGCCTTCTCGCCAACTTCATAAGTCATAGCCTTATGTTTGCGGTCATATTGGCTCTTTTGACGAGATTGGGCTGTTTTCAATTTCTCACGAATAATGCAAACCTGCTCTTCTGCTCCTGAATCATATCCGGGCCAAAGAGTTGTCTTTCCCCGGTTTCTGACCAGTTAAGAGGCGTTCGACATTTTCGTCCATAGAGAACTTCCACGGTCCGAGTTAATCTCCAATGGAACACCATGGAGAGACACTATTCGGTAGATGTACAAGTCAGCTAGCTGGCTAGTGGTTATACTCTCACGAACAGGTAGGAAGTGGGCTACTTTGGAGAGACGATCGACAACAACGAAGATAGCATTATTCCCTCTCTTGGTCCTAGGAAATCCGGTGATGAAATCCATACCGATTTTACCCCATTTCCATTCAGGAATAGCCAAAGGTTGAAGGGTGCCAGCAGGCCGTTGATGCTCTGCTTTAACACGACGACAGACGTCGCAATTAGCAATGTATTGAGCAATTTGTCTCTTCATCCTAGTCCACCAAAACCTCTGGCATAGGTCTTGATACATTTTAATACTACCGGGATGAATGGTGAGAGGAGATTCATGAGCTTCCTTAAGGATCAACTGCCGTAGTTGCCGCTTCTTGGGAACCACTAAGCGGTTTCCGAAGTACACGACACCTTGATCATTCACGGAGAAACATGTAGCACCTCCGCTAGCAATGTTGTCCTTGATCCGAGATATTCCCTTGTCATATCGCTGAGCGGTTATGATATGATCCGTAAGGGTAGGTTTCGCCACCAGGGTGGATAGGAATCCTCGAGGAACAATGTGAAGGTTAAGCTCACAGAATTCCTCGTGGAGAAGTGGTTGACTTTGTTGTAACATCAAGTTGTTACAATAAGATTTACGACTTAATGCATCGGCCATGACATTGGCTTTGCCCGGGGTGTAAGTTATTCCTAGGTCGTAATCTGTAATCAACTCAACCCAACGTCTTTGCCTGAGGTTCAAATCTGGTTGGGTGAAGATGTATTTCAGACTTTGGTGATCGATGTAAATTTCACAATGATTACCGAGAAGGTAATGTTGCCATGTTTTGAGTGCATGGACTACAGCTGCAAGCTCTAGATCATGTGTGGGATAGTTATCCTCATGTGGACGCAACTGTCGAGAAGCGTAGGCAATCACATGACGATCTTGCAAGAGTATGCAACCTAGTCCTTGTCGCGAGGCGTCGCAATAGATAACAAAGTCCTTAGAAAATTTTGGTGGCACAAGTACGGGAGCAGATGTCAGGCGTCTTTTCAGTTCCTGAAAGCTGAACTCACACTATGGGGTCCACTCGAACTTTTTATCTTTCTTGAGGAGTTCAGTTAGAGGTTTAGCAACCTTGGAGAAATTCTCGACGAAACGGCGACAGTAGCTCGCTAAGCCTAGGAAACTCCGAACTTGCTTGACCGTTTCAGGTGGAGTCCAGTCAAGGACGGCTTGAACTCGCTCGGGATTGACAGCAATACCCTTACCAGAGATTACATGGCCTAGATAGGTCACTTCTGGCAACCAAAATTTACACTTAAGAGAATTTAGCATAAAGGCGATGCTCTCAAAGTTTCGTCAATACTAGCATTAGATGCTCGGCATGTTCTTCCTCATTCTTCGAGTAGATGAGTATATCATCGAGGTATACCATGACGAATTTATCCAAATACTCCATGAATATCGAGTTCATTAACCGAGAGAAAGTGGCTGGAGCATTTGTTAAACCGAAGGACATGACGGTGTACTCGTATTGGCCATAACGAGTAACAAAGGCCGTTTTAGGAATGTCCCCGTTCTTAATTTTGATTTGATGGTAGCCCAACCTCAAATCCATTTTAGAAAAGACTGAGGATCCAGCGAGCTGATCATACAGATCGTTGATCCTGGGGAGCGGATACTTGTTCTTGATACTGACCAAGTTGACAGGTCGGTAATCTACAACCATCCGATCCGTTCCATCCTTCTTCTTGACGGAGAGGATGGGGCAAGCCCACGGAGAAGAACTAGGATAGATGAAACCCTTTTTCAAGGACTCATCGAGTTGTTTCTTAAGCTCGGCTAGTTCTAGGGGTGCCATCTTATAGGGTCTTCTAGAGATTGGGACGGTTCCTGGAACAAGGTCTATCAAGAACTCAACATCCCTGTCAGGTGGAATACCTGGCAGTTCTTCTGGAAAGACATCCGGGAAGTCACGAACTACCGGAATATCTTCAAGGTCTGGAAGAGGGTGGGCATTTAGGGAGTAGAGTTGACGCTCAGACACTCGGGCCATAACATTGACTGTCGTGCCCGATGGATGGGTGAGTTGAACAGTTCTATTAGAGCAATCAATCATAGCATAATGGGCTGACATCCAGTCCATACCCATGATGATGTTTATGTCCGAGGACTTGAGAGCTATTAGTGATGCAAGGAAGACCAATCTGTCGACAATAATTTCATTTCCATGGCTTATCCTAGAGGTTTGCCATTTAGAACCAGGGGTTTGAATTACCATGGAGGTGGGCATGTCACAAAATGTGGTGTTGTGCAATCGAGCATAGCTCTCAGAGATAAATGAATGAGATGCTCCAGTATCGAAAAGAACAGTTGCCGGATGGCAATTAACAAGGAGCGTACCAAGGACGACGTTGGGGTCCTCATGAGTTTCTTCAGCTGAGACATAGTTGACATGGCCACGTGCAGTGGTGGCTGGCTTCGCGTAGTAAGTCTTTCCTGCTGGCTTACCACGGCCAACGGACTTTCCAGGTTGATTCGGGTTGTTCTGGGGGCACTCGCGCAGATGGTGACCCGTTTCTCCACACTTGAAGCATGTCACAACATTGGGGCATGGAGCAGCATTAGCAGCGGGGCCACCATAGACCTTGGGCGGTGCATACTGCTGGTTGGGGCAAGGCACCTCAAAGGATGGCCTCGGAGTGAACCTAGGTGGCAAAGCAGTGTTTGGAATCCAGACCCGGCGCTTCTGAGATCCAGAGCCGGATGCGGAGCCAAAGTCACGGGAGTGCTTGCATGAAGCGTCATAGTCAGTCTGACCTGTCTCAGCACTGATGGCCTTATTGACCAGCTTCTGGAAGGAGGTGCACTCGTGCAGACGAAGATCACGGCGAAGCTCAGGGCTAAGTCCCTTGCGGAACCTTGCCTGCTTCTTGGCGTCGGTGGATACCTCTTCAGGAGCATAGCGTGCTAGATTTCCAAACTCACGGCTGTATGCATCCACAGTCAGTCTGACTTGGGTGAAGTTGCAGAATTCTTCCCGCTTACGATCCATGAGACCCTCCGGAATGTGATGCTCACGGAAAGCCTCACTGAATTCAACCCAAGTAGTGATTTGGCCAGCTGGGCGCATAGCCTCAAAGTTTTCCCACCAAAGGCTAGCAGGGCCTTCGAGGTGATAGGCAGCGTAGGTAACCTTATCAGCTTCGGCTACGTTGGCAGAACGTAGCTTATGGGTGATGCTACGAAGCCAATCATCCGCATCGAGGGGCTCGACGGAATGGTTAAACTTCGGTGGGTACAACTTGACAAAGTCATTGAGTGACACCAAGTCGTTCCTCCGATGACGTGCAGTATTCTACTCAATTCGTTCTAGCAAGCGGTTGCTCTCACACTTGTTTATTTCCGCCTCTAGCATAACTTCGGCCAGAGAAGGCGGTTGAGGCAGATTCTCATCCCTAGCTGCACTGGCTTCACCCTGCGCCTGGACAACAGGGTTGTTGCGGGTGTTGACCATCCTAGGAAAAACAAGACAACGGTTTAGACAAGGATGGCGAAATCTTGGCAAGGAAGTGCAGAATGTAATGGATAACACGGAATGCAGAGATGTTCATCCGTATGACATGGTAATATAGAAACTGTCATATATATTCCAACGGTCATACACACCGTACATAGTTTAGTACAACCCAGGCTAAAGTACAACTACAGTGAAAGACGTTACATCTCATCGGAGGCATTCCAAGCTCCTATACATTATTTTTCTACACCTCCAGAATGAGATACACACCAAGTCGTATCCCACGAGACACGCAGGACCGTGGAGAATACAACTGTTACAATACTAGTGAAACTACTACCAACTCAAACGTCTCCGTAGTAATTTTCATAGATATCACCACCATGTCCTGGGAGCTGAACATGATCATCTGGAAACAGTCGGTCCTGTGGAGCTTGCGGTCCATAAGGACTCGGGTGTGGCCTTGGTCCAACAAACGGTGGCAGACGGGGTCCATGAGGAGGGGTGATGCCTCCTACATCACGCCAGTCCATACAATCTAGCAGATCAGACCGCACGGGGTACAAGTCCCTCATGTCCATATACCTAGCCTGCACGGCAGGCGCAAACCGTGTCAGAGTGGCCCAGTGATCAGAACGAGCGTTGAAGAGCTCCATTCGCAAGGCACGATTCTCACGGTCCTTGTCCTCAAGCATCTCGGCGGTGGTGCGGAGTAGTGAGTCCTCATGGGTAAAGTCACAGTAAATAGCCGGATAGTACCCTTGTGCCCCAGGGAGTGATGCTGGCATATAGCGGAAGTCAGTGTTCCGAAGCAAGGCAGTTCTGGCTCGTATGATAGTCATCATCGAGTAAGCTGCGTCCTGCACGGACATCTCAATGGTAACCCCAAGTCCATAAGAGCAATGGAGGGGTTCAGTAGCTCCGGGGTAGGAAGGGTATATCCTGACTGTACAAAGATATTGGCTTTGATTAAAGTCTCGAAACTGCTCCTCGACGGTATACTCAGGATACCACCGATAGCCTGTCTCGATCATCACTCGGACCAGCATGGCCGTGTGGCCAGGTACATCGAGGCACTGAGTCAGACGAACCACTTGATTCTGGGAACGGGTGGCCATCTGAAAGCACGAAATAATGCAAAGGCGTTAGAATTTTCTAGGAGAAATCGGACACCAGAACGGCTGTAAATGCTCAGAAAAAGATTTGAGACATTCACCACAGTTTGCAAAACCACTCAATAACATCATATCAAGGTTCTGGTTCAACCGACAACATACTAAAAGTAGTAGAAACTGGACTGAAGCATGGAACCAACAATCCTATAAGTTACTACGGATTAGTAACACGTGAACCTGATAGAGAGAAGAGAGCCTAGTCCTTAACCCACGTAGAATGAGAAGAGAATGACTCAGATTAGAGGGCATAAGGTAAAGGAGTAAAAGAGCCTTGCGTTCCCTCCCACAATCAATTCCCCTACATATAACTAAAGCATTTCTAGACTCGACATCGACCAGTTTGGCTTGACGCACCTACAGGCAGTCCGGCTCTAATGCCAACGCTGTCAGGACCCCGATTCCAAGTCACATCGACCTAGCCGGTAACACCTCATATCACTTTGCGGCCTCACGCACGGTATTCCCACGGGTATCGCCTTACCATGGCCCGGGACCGTTTGCGCCTTTTGGCTCACGTATATGATAGCGTCGCTAGCATCCATATGACAAAGAACCCGGGCCAACATGGCTAGTCGTGAACCCAAAGCGGCACTAACTTACGGGGACAGGCATACATGAATCAACATCGAACATGTCGGTCAGCAGCGTGTGAATTCGGGCTGTAGCACTGGGCTAACAGGACTCCGGGAACCTGGGCTGTAGCAGGCTAGGCAGGACTCCAGATGTCACCGCGTGACATTTCCCCGAAGGGACAGACACAGGAAGGAAGTGAAACACATGCCGGCCAGTCAAGTGTCTGGAGCAGTAGTGCTGTGCTAGCAGGACTCCGGTGAGCCGGGCTGTAGCGGACTACTATGGCTCATGGAAGCACTAGACTACATTTCCCCATAAGAGAGGCTGCCAAGGATAAACAACTAGATTGTCGGATCCCACACATACCAAGCATTTCAATCATACACACAATATGCTTGATATGTGTAAATACAACATGGCATCACAACAAAACTCTACAACTCCAAGTACTTTATTTAAAGGCTCCAGAGAGCCATACATAACATGTTCATACAGATAGGGGTCACATGACCCGACACTCAAGCCATACAAACATACAAGCACATGCGGAAGCAAACTTGTCTGAGTACAGACAACTAGGAAGAAAGAAGTCTTGACGAAGCCTGTCTATCTACATAGGCCCTTCACAAGCTTAGATCACCACCTGGGTGGCAAGTCACTCATCAACGTCGAGATCTACATAGAACCCATCGGAAGGGGCGGTGTTGTCGTCTGAAAACAGTAATTAAAGCAACATGAGTACAAAGGTACTCAGTAAGTCTTACAACAGATCCTACTATACATGCACATTCTCAAGAAGGTAGTGGAGTTATTGCAGCAAGCCAGCTTTGACTCTTGGCAAAGCTATCCTACGAGACACCACTTGTAAAATAGTATTCGCACATGAGTCCACTAAACACCAGAAACTACTTGCAACTCCTGGATAGAGCACGGGGGTGGTTAATAAGTCGAGAGAGTCAATTAAGGATCCCAATGTGTGGTAGTAGCTGAATCTTAAATCACGCATACAGATCTCAATTCTTACGGACGGCCTCAATGAAACAACCCACCATGTACTCCTACATGGCCTCTCATCGATACCTTTACCAAATCATGTTCAACACTTCACTCTCATTACCGACACAACCCTTCACTCTAGTTCATCACCCTGATGAGCCAGACCTGACACGACACTAAGCTTAGTAAACATAGCATGGTAGGAAACGCAAACATGGCTCAATCAACTCCTACACATGCTAGTGGGTTTCATCTAGTTATTGTGGCAATGACAGGTCATGCAGAGGAAGTGGGTTCAACTACCGCAACACACAGCAATTTGAAACACGTTGTCTTAATGCAGTAAACGAGAGCAGAAGCGAGAAGTTGGGTTTGTATCGAAATGATCAATGGGTTGCTTGCCTTGCGGGTCCGTGGACTGGGTTGCTCCTCGTTTGGATACTCGCGATACCCTTTGGGGGCAGAACCTGTCGCAGAGAGCACCGATATACAATCAACACCAAACAAAGTGCAACAATATGATGCATGCATGAGACATGGAAAAATGAGTGTATTGGGCTAATGCAACTAAGACCAGATGGGTTTGAACCATTTTGAATTAAAGATTCAAATTCCAAGCTCATAAATGGCCCTTAATAGTGCTTTATCTAGTTCTGCACTAAACAGCAGGTTAGCTTGCTTAAACATGCATGAAACCAGTGCAGATGGATAGATTGGACTTTTCTGATCATTTTCATATATAAATCTTTTCATTTGGAGCTACAGATTAATTTCTATGATGTTTTTGAAGTTTGTAGTATTTTCTGGAATTTCCTGTATAAGAATAATTCCAGTAATTAAATTACTGCGTCAGCATTGCGTCACGGTGACGTCAGCAAGTCAACTGGGCGGTCCAGGTCAAACCTGGACGGTGGGGCCCGCGTGTTAGTGTCTCTGTTAGTTAATTAAGTTAATTACGATTAGTTTAAAACTAACCCAGGTTTGACCAGACGGCAGGGCCCACATGTTAGTGACTCTGGGGAGTCAAACCCGTGGTCAAACCACGCTGACTCGCCGGCGTTTAGCCGCCGGCGACGCCCAGACGCGGCGGAGGCTGCGGAATCTGTGCTCCGGTGACCAAAAGAGCGGTGGAGGCTATCTACGCGCAGCTGGGAACGAGCCACGTCCAATGGTGGTGGTGGTTGGCTCGGAGTCGCCGGAAACAACGCCGGCGACGAGTTTGGCGGTGGCCAGAGCTCGGGTGAGCTCGGGCTCTTCGCTAGGAGGCATGGCGAGGCGCGTGGAGCGGGGCTACGGCCTCCTGGGAGTGCGGTGAGGTTAGCGGGCAAGGTGGCGTGGCCGTTGCATGGCCGGAGCCTCGTCGGCGATGAGCTCGGCGGCGGCGGGTGCGGGTGAGCTTCGTGCAGTCGCTACGGGGCTTGAGAGGGAGAATAGAGAGGATAGGGAGGTGGCCAGGCTCACGGTGGTTGCGACGGAGCAGACGGCGAGGTCGGGGACGAGCTGCTGCAGCGGCGATGGCGAGATGGATCTCCGGTGGTGATCGACGAAGACGGGGTCGGTGGAGGTGGTGCAGAGCGTGCAAGCGCTCGCGGCTCGGCTGGCTCCGCGTAGCGGATGAAGGCGGAGCTTGTGGACACGGCGAGGCGACGAGGGGGCGACGGAGGCTGCAGGTTTCACGTCGGCGCGAGTGCGGCTACATCGGCCATGGCGAGGAGAGGCGAGGGAGAGGTGCAGGGGGCGAATGGGGGTGTCGGGGCGGTCGAGCGGGCGACGTGGAGGTCGACCAACGCGTCCAGCGGCGTGGGCGGCAAGCAGGTGGCGAGCTCGCGCACGCCGGCGTCACCTCTCAGCCTGCTCTGGCGAGAGGAAGCAGCTGACTGGCGCGGGCCAGCACAGTGCTGGGCCGGCCAGTGGGGTGCCAGGTAAGATTCTCTCCCTCTCTTTATTCTGTTTTGTTTTTCCTATTTTTTCTGTAACTGTGTGGCTTTATTAAAAATACTGAAACGTTTCCAAAAATCCTGCAAATAATTGTGGGCTCTGTTGCGATTATTCCTAACAGTCCTCACTTAAATCTAGAATTATTTGGGCACTTGAATTATTTTATAGAATTTAAATGCCCAAATGCAAATAGATAAAGAATTAATCCAGTGACCTTATGTGTCCTAGAAAATTGTGAACCCATTTTGTCAGAGGTCCTAACCCAAGACAAAAAGGGTGGACTATTTAGAAGGGCATTTCAGGTTCATTGAAAATAATTTTAGTAAACCCTAGTTGTTTTCAGGGGGTGCTGGGGTTTCTGTCATCCCCATTTCAAGTTTCTGGAAAAAGTAAACATGATGCAAAACTCTAATGCATGAACTAGCTAGGATGTGACAGTTACACACCATGCACAACTGCAGAGAGAATATATATATTCCACACGAGTTCTATCCGCTGGCAGCTTCCGGCAACGTGATATCACGCCCGTCCGGTCATAATTTCGAACCGTTTGTCCCACGTTTCAAGACGCGGTCGCTGTTGGCACGTCTTGTCGAAGCACAGATCGTGTCTCCTTATTGCGGGATTCTCATCAATGCGGGCATCGGTAACCCAACCGTGCCGTTTGCACAGCCTTTGGGTATGGGCGAATCTTAAGGCGAGCGAGGAGGTGTTTAATGTTTGCTTCCTTTATAAGAGGATAAGGATCCCCTCTTCCTCTTCTCACGCTTTCTCTCCGTCTCCGCCTTCCCGATCTCGAGCTCCAGCGCCCAAGTTTTCATCTCCTTTCCACTCAAGCAACCATGTCCGGATCCGGGGGTCAGGGCAAGTGGATGGTCTCCTCCGTCAAGGAGGAGGACATTACCGAGCTCCGGGCGGCCGGATATTTGGCGAAGGGAATTGCCCACCGCTTGCCGGTTGAGGGACAAATCGTCCCCACGCCAGAGCCCAACGAGAGGGTTGTATTCCTCCCTCATTTCTTCCGCGGGCTTGGGTTTCCACTCCACCCTTTCGTCCGTAGGCTAATGTATTACTATGGGGTAGATTTCCATGATCTGTCCCAGAATTCCTTCCTCAACATCTCGGCGTTTATCATCGTGTGTGAGGCCTTCCTCCGCATCTAGCCCCACTTTGGGCTGTGGCTCAAAGTCTTCAACGTGAAGCCGAAGGTAGTGGGTGGCCAGCATGCGGAGTGCGGAGGAGCCATGGTGAGCAAGCTGCCCAACGTCTCCTGGCCGAATGGTATTTTTGTGGAGACAGTGAAGGAGTGGCAGAGACAATGGTTCTATATCACAGAACCCCGTGGCACCTCCTGGGCCACGGCTGCCGAATTCTGCTCTGGTGCTCCTATGCGGCTCACTTATTGGGTTGAGAAGAGTCCCGATTGGGGTTCTTCCAATGAGGTAATAGCGCTGCAGACATGCGTTCAAAGCATGATAGCCAAGAACATCAAGCTTGTAGATGTAATCCAGGTGATGTTAGTTCGTCGATTTCTCCCGTGCCAACGCCGAAGCCGCCCTTTGTGGGAGTTCAATCCGAAGAAGCACCATACCTTGGTGAGGCTCTTCGAGACTACTCACGAGGACGTGTGGAAGTTGCTCTTCAAGGGCAACGAAAAACCACCGGCCGCGGATTCAGATCGCTGACACGACGCAGTCATCCTGCCACTGAGGCATGTCTCTTTTAATGTATTCCCTGCTTGTGTGTTGCTAGGGCGACGCCTGAGCTTTTATTATCACTTTTTCAGGACTGGACGGAGAGGGCGAAGCGGATCCAGTGTCCAGCTCCGTTGCCCGAAGAACCAGTCATCCCGCGCCTAGCGAAGATGCTGGTGCCGGCGCTGTATAAGGCGCCAGAGAAGAAGGCCAAGAAGAAGGCCAAAGGGAAGGCCAAGAGTGGCCTCCGTCGAAATGGTACTTCGGACGCGGTGTCCGAAGACGACGAAACTCATTCCTCTATCCCTGAGGACAATGACGGGGAAGAGGAGGAGGAGGACGAAAACAATCCTCCTCCTGAGGAGAGGAAGACGAAGAGGGCGGCTCCAGCGTATTTGGAGGCGGAGGCGCCCAAAAAGGGAAAGGGCGCCCCGGCGGCCAACACCACGTGGAACGTGGACAGTAGTCCGGAACGATGCCCCCGCACAAAACCCCAGGCTGCATCGTAAGTGATATGGCTTATTTTTGCGCGCATCCAGCCATTTCTCTTCATTATCTTCATGTAGTTAACTGCACCATTGCAGTCCGGCCCGCGACCTGATCCAGCGATCCTCGTCTGGAAGTTCGTTGGCTCCGTCGGAGATGGCGAGCAGGTCGCCATCGCCTGCTTACTCCCCCGGGGCCGGGGACGACACCGAAGTGCTATCCCGAAGGACCACTCCGAAGGGAGGAGTCCAGGACGTTGTTCGGGAGGCGCCACAAAGCGAGACCTCCATTGCCGGACACGTGGGGGATGCAATCCCCATGGAGACTGGCGAAGAGGGCCGTATCCAGATCAGCCCTCAGCCGAATACGGCTCCGGAGCCCCCTATGGCTCCGGAGTCGGGCGAGCAGCTCCCTTTGAAGGGGGGTGTGCCGCCTCCACCGGTGGCTCCTGTCCATCCAGGAGCGTCGGATGACCTGATGGGGGTGCTGCGAAGCGCCTCCGTCGTGAACGAGCATCGTGTCCTTATGGGTGCGGTGATCGAGAAAGTTCAGTCTGCCAAGAGCAGAGTGAATGAGGCCTGCGGCAGCCTGTTAACAGGTTTTGAGGTAAGTGACATAGAAAGAGAAAAAGCCCATGTAGTCAGTAGCCCCTGAGACACTGTTCGGTGCTCGGCAAGAGGAACCGGACCGAGGATCAATCCTATAGTGTAGGAGACTGATGTGATATGTGTGCATGAGTAGGCGTCACTGTTGGCCGCGACCTCACATGCTGCCAAAGTCTCTGAACTGAAGCAGATGCTGGAGCGGACCGAGAACGAGCTCGGCGAGGTTAGAGTGCGGCTGCAGGAGAAGCAAGGTTAGTAATGTCTTGCCGTGTGTTCGGAGAGCGCAGATGTTGTATGTTGACTGTAATGTCGAAATGTATGCAGGAGCTGCGACCGAGGTCGAGGCCCTGAGAAAGGCCCTGGGCGAGGCCGAGGAAAAGGCTGTCCAGCATCAAGTCGCCTGTAAGAAGCTCAAGGCTCGTGTCAAGGAAATCCAGCAGGAGCTCCAAGATGCAGTGAAAAGATGTGAGACCTTGGAGAATGATGCGTCGGCCCAGAAGGCCAAACTCACCAAGGCTCATCAAGGCGCGGAAACTGCGCGAAATGAGGCCCATGCCGTCATCCAGGAGATCCAGGAGGCCAGGAAGATCACGGCGGGTAAGGCTTTTAAGATGCAAAGCAAGTATGCGGAGAGGCATTACCTTTTACTAACCCGGGTTCGGAGTTCCCCAGGAGCTTTTGCGGATCTACCCTGCAGCGTATCAGACGCTGCGGCGTTCTACCGAGCCGAAGGAGGAGGTTCTACGGAGAAGCTATTCTGGTCGCAGTATGCGACGCCAGAGCATCCCGTGTCCTTCACCGATCAGCTGAAGCAGCTGGTGGAGCTGCACAGGGTGGCTGAACTAGCCATGAAGGATTTGAAAATCCGACTATGGCCAGCCGAAGCTATACCCGGCAGCTACTTCGGACTCGTGAGGCGGCTAGTGGAAGCCTGTCCGTGGCTGGACGCCATCAAGCGCTCTTCATGTATTGAAGGCGCCCGTATGGCCTTCGCTCGCTGCAAGATGTGGTGGGCGAAGATGAACGCTGTTGAAGTGGCCAGCGGGCCGCCAGAGGGCAAGGAGCACCGCACACCCGAAAAATATTTTGCGGATGTCCTAGAAGGGTCTCGACTTGTGGCAGCTCAATGTTCGAAGGATGTTATTTTCGAATGAATACATTCGTATTGTCCTTTGCCCTGTATTATAAAGACAAAGCTTTGTTTTGTAATGTAATTTCGTTATGCTTTAAATTGTTTCCTCCTGTGCGGCCGTGTTATATGCAATCTGAGGGTTGGCCAATCATCGGCTTCTGACCTCACGTAATTAGTACGGAGGTGTTCGGGATGGGATATAAACAATCTTGATCCAATTATATGGTCCATGAAGGAGTTGTTTAGCTCAACGAACAAGGCAATCAGACTATACGGCTTAAACACCCTCACTTAGCCATAGGAGTTTCATAATTAAGCAAGTGCGCAGCCCCTGGTCCAAGCCAGGGTGCTGTCAGCATCTGACCGGGAAGTGCTGATCCTTCGTGTGACGCAGAAAAAATCTCCAACGATTTTGTGACCCTCGTACAGCTGACCGGCTCTCGCCGTATCATGACAGTCATTTTTTGGCTTTCTCCACTGAGGTGCTCATCCGGTCAACGCCAGGGCACAATCGCAGTAGTTCTCCCTTTACTACCCTAGCCGATAGAGCGGAACGTAGGGTAGCAAGCACAGGAGCCGGGCAACCCAACTATTGACCAAAGACATGATTCGGAGCCAATGCATATAACACTAAATTTGGGGTGCCGAACTTCTATACAAGAAGCGTTCGGACTGTGTTGCCGTGTTATGGGGCGATAAGTAGCCCCTGGCGAATATGAGACGTACAAAAGAGTACCGATGTAGCTGATAAGCAGATCAATAATAAAATGAAGAAGCGAGAACCGCAGAAACTGGGCCGTAGATCATTTTTATTATAACTGAATGGATACGTCAAGGCGTATCTTATACAAATAGTGCGATAAGCACCCGGGCTATTTTACATGCCGAGATCGAGAAGGAGCAGCGTGCGGGTCCTGGGAAGTAAGTAAAAATACCGTCAAGAAGAACGTATGGAGGTTACCCTACGCACCTATACTGCATGCCCCCTTTGTATGCCGATCCTTTGAAGGGGCTGGTGATCAGGCTCGCGGGAAAAGGAACCTGAAACAGAAAGGAAAAAGTGTGTCCGGGGTCGGTCTAGCCGAACTGTGGATCCCGGGTTAGCTTGTGCCTCCGTCGATGTCCATGGAATTTCGAGTGCGTAATTATGTACGCGTGGTACGACTGCCAGTACTTCATTGGGGATGGGACGGAGGCCAAATTGCTAGTCGAGCTCTTGACGAGCCTTGCTGTCCTGCTGCAGTGTAGTTTGGAGCTTCTTGATGGCGTCCAGGGGCTCGGCAGCCGCACTATGGTGCTGCTTGAGAACGCCGCTCTATACCTCTGCTGCTAGGGTGGCGGTGTGCTCCTCTGTTCGGAGGGAGCATTCCGTGTTGCCATTGACTGTTATGATGCCGCGTGGGCCGGGGATCTTAAGCTTGAGATAAGCGTAGTGTGGCACTGCGTTGAATCTAGCAAACGTTGTTCGTCCGAGCTGTGCGTGGTAGCCGCTGTGGAATGGGACGATATCGAAGATTAACTCCTCGCTTCAGAAATTGCCCGGAGAGCCGAAGACCACTTCCAGCGTGATTGAGACCGTACAGCGGGCCTCGACGCCTGGTATGACTCCTTTGAAGGTAGTCTTTGTTGGTTTGATTCGTGAGGGGTCAATGCCCATCTTCCGCACCGTGTCTTGATAGAGCATGTTAAGGCTGCTACCGCCGTCCATCAGGACTCGCGTTAGGTGAAACCCATCAATGATTGGGTCCACGACTAGTGCGGCTGAACCGATGTGGCGGATGCTAGTTGGGTGGTCTCGTCGATTGAAGGTGATCGGGAATGACGACCATGGATTGAATTTTGGGGCGACTGGCTCTACCGCGTAGACGTCCCTGAGTGCACACTTACGCTCCTTTTTAGGGATGTGTGTGGTATATATCATGTTCAACATTTTGACTTGAGGGGGAAATTTCTTCTGCCCCCAGTGTTCGGCTGCCGGGGCTCTTCGTCCTCGTCCTCACTTTGTGACCCCTTTTCTTTGTTTTCGACATTTAACTTGCCAGCATGCTTGAAAACCCAACAATCTTTGTTGGTATGATTGGCTTGTTTATTCGGGGTGTCGTGTATTTGGCACAGACGATCGAGTATGCGGTCTAGGCTGGAAGGTCCTTCATTGTTTCTTTTGTAGGGCTTCTTCCGTTGGCCGAACTTGGAGCCACTGAATTCGGCGTTGACTGTGGTGTCATCGGTGTTGTTATCATTGCTTTGGCATTTGTGCCTATTGCGCCGGAGCTTGCCAGTGCTATTCTTGGCCTCACAGGGGCATGTCTTGCTGGCTGTGTTGTTCCTACGGGCCAGCCAACTGTCCTCTCACGCGCAAAAGTGGGCCATGAGTGCCGTGAGGGCTGCCATGGACTTCGGCTTTTCGTTGCCGAGGTGGCGTGCTAGCCATTCGTCACGGATGCTGTGTTTGAAGACTGCTAAGGCCTCGGCGTCCAAACAGTCAATGATCTGGTTCTTTTTGGTTAGGAACCTAGTCCAGAATTTTCTGGCTGATTCTCCAGGTTGTTGAACTATGTGGCTTAAGTCATCGGCGTCTGGTGGCCGGACATAGGTTCCTTGGAAGTGTTCTAGGAGAGCTTCTTCCAAGTCCTCCTAGCTGCTGATGGAAATTTCAGGCAGGCTGTTAAGCCAGTGCCGAGCTGGCCCTTTGAGCTTTAGTGGGAGGTATTTAATGGCGTGGAGATCATCTCCTCAAGCCATGTGGATGTGGAGGATAAAGTCATCAATCCATACTGCGGGATCGGTTGTGCCACCATATGATTCCATATTGACGGGCTTGAACCCCTCGGGGAATTCATGGTCTAGTACCTCATATGTGAAGCAGGAAGGGTGTGCGGCGCCTCTATATCGGGCCGCGTCGTGGCGTAATTCTGATGGAGTCCGTCCGCGGTGTTCGGCCCAGGCATGGTTAGATTTATCACGTCCTAATAAGTAGCTTTCATCGTGCCTCGAGGCACGCCCTCGCGATCCGTAGATCGATCTTGTGTGTCCTGTTCTATCATCCAGGATTTGCCAGAGGTCATATGTGTGACCCCGAACTCCTCCGTCTCTATTTTTGCGAGGCGGTGGGGCAGGCTATTGTTCGGCCTGAGTTGCCGCTTTGTCCCGGCCGCGGGGTGGCCGGTCGGCCGCCCTATCTTGACCACGCGGTGGTCGTTCCACATTACGCGAGGGACATGTGTGCTCTGGTGCCTCCTCATCAAATTGAGGTAGCAGTCTGCATTTCGAGTAGCTCTTGGCTGGGCGCTTGAGGCCGTATTCTTCGGCTATCAGGACATCTGTCCATCTGTCGACGAGTAGATCTTGTTCGGCTTGAAGGTGCTGTTGTTTCTTTTTCAAGCTCCTTGCTGTGGTTATGAGCTGGAGCTTAAAACGCTCCTGCTCCAGAGGGTCCTCCGGCACGATGAAGTCTTCGTTGCCAAGGCTTGTCTCCTCTTTGGAGGGTGGATGGTAACTACCGTCCTCCGAGTTATCTTCTATGGCCTGTTCATCAGGGTTGTCTTGCGTGTTGTCATGCTGCTCCTGTTCGGATGCAGCACCGACAGGGTCTTCATTGTTTTCGGCGTCACCCGGAGTACTATTTTCTCCGGTGCCAGTGTTGCCATCCTTTGAGCGACGAGGCTTGGAACGGCGTTTGGGGCACCGGCGCTTAGACTGCGTCTCAGAGGGTTTGTTCTTGTCCGGCTCTTCTTTAGCCAGATCCTTTAGGTGTATCAACCATGTACACATCGTACGAAGAGGTGGCTGTCCAACGTCCAGTGAATGGCGGGTCTTGGCCCTGCTCCCTGTCGGCATCGTCGTCCATACCGTCGAGTTCTTCGGAGCCATAGTCAAGCACGTCGGTTAAGTCATCGACGGTGGCTATGAAGTGGGTGGCGGGTGGGATGCAAAATTCCTCATCGTCTGTCTCTAGCTCGAACCGGACATAGTTTGGCTATGAGCCCTCCACCAAGGATAATTTCTTCAAAGATTTTAGTACGTCACCCAAAGGAGAATGCTGGAAGATGTCTGCAGCGCTAAATTTGAAAATCGATAACCGATCCAGCTCGGTGTCTGCAGGTACATTTGTTCCGGAACATGAAGCCGGAGACAAGTCCGGAGTTCCGTCGATGCAAGCATTGCAGGGTGTCGAGCCTGTGTGCGGCTCCAACACCGTGGACTTTATGGCCTCGGAGGAGATGATCTGCTTCGGGACTGTGGCCGTTGCAGCAACAGGATCCATCTCCTGGGTGTGCTCCGATGACAGATTAAAGTCATGTTCATCGGAGAGAAGGGGAGCGATTGCCGCGGTCTCAAATCCATCGAAGATCATGTCTCCCCGGATATCCATGACGTAGTTCAAGCTTCCAAATCTGACCTGATGGCCAAGGGCGTAGCTATCGACCTGCTCCAGACGGCCGAAAGAGTTGGCCCGCAATACGAAGCTACCGAACACAAAGATTTGTCCGGGGACAAAAGTTTCTCCCTGAATGGCGTTATTACTGACGATCGAAGGGGCCATCGAATCCTTTCGTCAATGGCACAGTGGAACTCTCAATGAAAGCACCAATGTCGGTGTCAAAACCGGCGGATCTCGGTTAGGGGGTCCCGAACCGTGCGTCTAGGATCGATGGTAACAGGAGACAGGGGACACGATGTTTACCCAGGTTCGGGCCCTCTCTATGGAGGTAATACCCTACTTCCTGCTTGATTGATCTTGATAAATTGAGTGTTACAAGAGTTGATCTACCACGAGATCGTAATGGCTAAACCCTAGAAGTCTAGCCTATGAGTATATGGTAATGAATCTGTCCTATCCGGACTATGCTCTTCGGTTTATATAGAGACCGGAGAGATCCAGGGTTACATGAGGTCGGTTACATAGGAGGGAATCTTCGTAATCGGTCGCCTAGCTTGCCTTCCACGCCAAGTAGAGTCCAATCCGGACACGGGTATAGTCTTTGGTCTTCGTGTCTTCACAACCTATCAGTCCGGCCCATGGATAACAGGCCAGACGCCCGAGGACCCCTTAGTCCAGGACTCCCTCAATCCTTGTCGGGGACGTCTGCGAGACCCCGGCAAGATCCTTGCCGGGGACGTTTGCGAGGCCACATCAAGGCTCCGCCACCCTGCCACCGCTCCAGCACAGTGGCCGACCTGCCAGCCTAGCAAGCACCTCCGTCGTGGCATGCAGATCTTCATGAAGATCCTGCCACCGCTCGAGTTCAGCGGCTAGCTAGCCAGCCTGGCATTGCATGCCTCGTCAGCCTGGATACATGTCAAGGCGGGGTGAGGCGACGACGAACGAGACGGGCTCCATTTCCGTGCCCGATAAAGCTAGGGCGCACGTAACCAGCACCATGGCGTTTCTCCGACATCTTTGGCGCGCCAGGTAGGGGAAGAAGGTTGTGCAAACCTGGTCTAGCAGTTAGCGCGTCGTTTCCTCTATCACCATGGCTCCCAAGAAGAAGGCGATCATGACGATTAGTTTGTCTGGAGCCTACCATGACATTCTAGCAACCGAAGTCAAGCAGTTAGCGCAGACGGGCGATGGTGCAGTCGCGGATGGTGGAGGAGGTGCGGATCACGAGCATCCATGACATTCTAGCAACCGAAGCCAGGCGAGCGGCATCGTTCGTGCCTGCGACGACGAGCCGCGCGCCGCTGGGTCCAGGGATGGACCCATGCTGCCTACGGGCGGCGCGGCGACCTCCAAGACACCCCCGCCAGCGCCCGCGCCATGTTCTTCTTAGGCCGTGCGCGACGAGCGGTGCCACGACACTGGAGACCACGGGCGTCCCCACGGAAAGGGCCCTCAGCGTCACTCTCGAGATGCGCAGGGCCAACATGCACGTCATGATGCTGGTGGAAATGGCGCACGGCCGCGGAACCGTGAGGGGTCTCCTTCTAACATGGTTGGAAGTCCGAGCACCTCCCGTTCCTCGCGCTTGTCACTGCCACCCACGCCAGCAGAAGCGTTAGCACGAGCGCAGCTGCTCCTCGACTTTCCTCCTGTTGTGGAGAAGCAAGAAGAGTGGAGGGCTGCTATACAGAGCCTTATTGGCCATGCCAATAAAGATATATACCATAGGGTGGGCCCTTCTCGGTGTCGGTCCACCGAGCCGTCGCGTGCTGACGGCGGAACGACCGGAGGGCCGCAACCACCATGCACTTCCCTCCTCCACGACAGCAACGGTCGCCAGCTCGGCGGGTCGATGCCCATGACGACGGATCCACGTCATCGTCCGATCCACGAGCTCGTCACGACCAACATCAAGTTCTTCGGGAGCGGGTTAAAGAGGATGCTCGAACTACCATCAAGCGACAAAGGGAAGCACGCCATCAATCTGATAGGCATGCAGGGCCCACTGCGTATAGGCCTGCGCCGGCGGATTCTGGTGACCTTCCTTACAAGGTAGGTTGTCCAGCTTTTACTCGTGAGCTGCGCCAGTTCCAGTGGCCCACTACCCGCATGTTCAAACCAGAGGTCCCGGAAAAGTACGACGGCAAGAATCATCCGTCCGAGTTCTTGACCGTTTACACCATCGCGATGCAAGCTGCCAGGGCTCGGGACGGCAAGGTGCTTGCCAACTACTTCCCGTTGGTGCTCAAGCCCAATGTCAGGTCGTGGTTGATGCACCTGCCAGTAGATTCCATCTCCTCTTGGTCGGACCTGTGCCACGAGTTCGTTGGCGCCTTTACTGGAGGCCACATGGCTCCTGGCCAGGCAAGAGATTTGCATCTCATCCCCCAGAAGGACGGCGAATGCTTGCGCAAATACATACAGAGGTTCAGCCGTGTGCAGTACAACATCCCAGATGTTCATCCTACCACTGTCATGAGCGCGTTCCATCAGAACATGTGCAACCGCAAGATGCGTGAAGAGCTGGCGATGAACAAGGTTACAGATTCTGCCGAGCTTTATGTTCTGGCCGACAGATGTGCTCGGGCTGAAGAAGGAAGGAAGTACCTCGGCGAAGATGCCGGCGGTGGAAGTTACTCTAGGACGAAGACGTCGTCGCCCCAGCAAAGAAGGGTCGACGGTGCAACAGAAAGTGCAAGGGCAAGACCGTGCTTGCCGTCGAGGAATCCGGCAACCCCGGCACCGCCAAGAAGGCCAAGGTTGATGACCCCGGCAAGGAGGTTGCCGGGTGCGACGCCTGCCAGGCCTTGGCAGCCGCCGACAAGCCGGAGGGCTCCGACAAGCAATACTGCAAGATCCATCGCACCAAGGGCCATGACCTCCCGAACTGCCGGCAAGTTGAGCAGCTTGTGGAGAGGTAGAAAGCTGAGTATGAAAGGCGAGACAAAGAGAAGGGCCAGGATGGTGCTGACGGGTCCGGAAAGAAGAGAGGTGGCCGAGGGGGGCGCCGCGGCAAGGAAAAGCAACAACAGCGGCCTGCTCGAGGCCGCGACAAGAAAGAAGGAGATGATGAGCATGAAGAGGACGATGAGTCTAGCGAGCACAAGTTTTAAAAAGCAACAGAAGCCATGTGCGCCGATGGTGGTGCCTCCTTGCATTCTTCTCACCGCCAACTTAAATAGTGGGCGCGCGAGATCAATGCGACGGAGCCATTGATCGATCCCCAGAAGCCACTGAAATGGTCCAACACGCCTACCATTTTTGACGTCGAGGATCACCCTGTTTGCACAACCGCGGTCGGATGCTTGCCGTTGTTGGTTTCACCAACAATTCACAACCTCAAGGTGACGAAAATGTTAGTGGACGGTGGGGCCGGTCTGAACTTGATCTCACCCAAGGTTATCAAGAGGTTGCAAATCCCTGATGGAGATCTCGAAGAGACGGGCACGTTTCAAGGCATCAACCCAGGGAGAAGCCAGCCCAAGGGTAAGATTACACTACCAGTCACATTTGGTGGTGAGCTGAACTATAGGACAGAGAAGATCCTTTTTTATGTTGCCAAGATCCCGTTGTCGTATAACGGGATCCTTGGCCATCCAGCGCTGGCTGAGTTTATGGAAGCGTCACACTACGCCTACAACACGCTAAAGATGCGCGGCTCGATGAGCATCATCACTGTTGGCTCCGACAAAAAAGATGCGCTCATCTTTGCCGACCAGCTATACCGGGAAGCAGTTATGGCACCTGCCGCCAACACTACAAAAAAAGACACATCCGTGACATTTTGGGCCGAACGTAATTTTTTTCTGTCATACTTATGACACTTCTATGACGATAGTTGTGACAAAACTCGGTATCATCATAGAGGTGGTGGGCTCCTACTTCTATGACAAAAAATCATGACAGAAAATGGGCTTTTCGTCCTGGGCAGGCCAGAGACGCAGCTGCATGACATTCTTTGGGCCGTCCATGACGGAAAAAACTGTGGTAGAAGCGAGGGCGAGGAAAATATCGGGGTGTTCCCGGTTACGGTGGGTGGTCGGGGCCGAGCGATCCGTGTTTCCCTTGTACACGCACGCGCGTGGGTGCGAGGCGTTGGGCTCTAACTGAACCCGAGCGATTGCACTGCAGGCTACGTGTTACTGAACCCGAGCGATCGATCGATGGCTGTTAACTGAACCCGATCGAGCGATTCCTTCGCTAATGCTACTAACTGAAGCCGATCGATGCTGCCTCTAGATGTACAGTGAGCATTGCTGGGGGGTTTGGATGAATAGTTCCCGGTGGGGGTGGATGAACAGGACCCCGTGGTGTTGCCTCTGGATGAAAAGGACCCCGATCGATCGAGCCGGTTGGGGCTGTATGAATAGGACCCCATGGAGGGCTGGATGAACAGGACCACCCCGTGGAGGGCGGGATGAACAGTAGATGGTGGCGGGCTAGATGAATAGTAGCCCGTGGATGGGTGGTTGAACAGGAGCCCGTGGAGAGGGCTGGTTGAACAGTAGCCGGTGGAGTAGCGCGCGGTGGAGGCTGGATGAACAGGAGCCCGTGGATGAACAGTCGCAGGTGGAGGCTCGAGGAGGTCAACGGTGGATGAACAGAAGCCCGTGGAGGCTGGAGGGGGTCGACGATGGAGATGAACAGTATCTCGTGGAGTCCCGTTTTGCGTACGCCACACCCCTCCCGATGAACAAGACCCCTGTTTCGACCGTAGCGCTCCAACACAAGTCCGTTTCCGCCGTTTTGTGGTACGCCACACCCCTCCCGATCAACAGGACCCCTGTTTCGACCGTAGGAGGTCCGTTTCCTCCGTTTTGCGATACGCCAGACCCCTCCCGATGACAGGATCCCGTTTCGAACATGGCCGGTCGAACACAAGGCCGTTTCCTCTGTTCTGTGGTACTCCATGCCTCATTTCCATCGGCTGTTCCGTCCAAGCCCTCCAGATGAACACGACGACGCATTCCGTTCGACCCAACCGGTTGGCTCCCCATGAACACGACGACGATGTTGTTTTTCCGTTCCGGACCAGCCATGTACACGAGCCCTGGCCGTATGTATGCGCGAGTAGGCGTTCGAGACCCTGCCCGTATGTACGTACGTGGTCGTATTTTCTTTCTTGCACACTGGCTGCTGTACGTACGTGTACATGCTACGTGCGCACCTCTACTACGATACGTGCGCGCCTCTACATCAACCAGTATGTATGTACACGTTCGCGACCAGAATGACAACGCTACGTACGCTTCGACCAGGTGGGTCCCGACTGTCAGGCACTTCCTTGCGTGCGAAGATGTAGCTGGTGGGTCCCAGCAGTCAGGGGGGCGAATCGTTTTTTTCGGACGCCCTTCCTTGCGTGCGAAGATGTAGTTGGTGGGTCCCAGCAGTTAGGGGGAACCTTTTTTTCGCAAAATACGATGGCCCGTCCGGTGGGTCCGTGCTGTTAGGTCGAGGAATAATTATTTTGCGCGTAATAAGGAGGCACTTCCTTGCGGCCGACGTGGACCCAGCTGTCAGCCTCTCCACGTACAGTACTCTTACGATGGAAGTCATTCCTTGACCACATTGACCACGCCGCGCCGAGAGCACCAGGGCCGTGGACGACGGCGAGGCCTAGGAAGGGGACGAAATGGAGCCGGGGAAGACGCGGCAGCGGAAGCCCGCGCGGAGAGGAGTACGAGGGTTCACTGGTTCAGCTGTGGTGTGAGGCTGCCGTCACCGCAGAATAACAGGGGGTGTGGGTGGGTAGAGGGATGGCCTAGCCAGCGGTGGGAGTAGTAGGGGCGGTGAGGCCTCCGCGGCATCACAGCCGGCCACGGGAGGCAGGAGCACGCAGCACGACACACGCTGGTTTGGGTGGCTGGAGCAAGAAGACCAGAGGTTGAAGAAGCACTATGGTCGTTGGATGGACATTGTACAGTCACTGCAGCTAGAATCGTTTATATTGACTAAGTTGACAAAGCCCTCCGTCCCCGTCAACTTAGTAGGCCCACAAGTCAGCCTCCCACCAAGGTGGGTCCCAGCTAGCAGAGGGAGTATTCATTTTTTCTACGTAATAAGGAGGCACTTTCGGTGGGTCCGAGCTGACAGTGGGGGAACGTTTTTTCGCGAAATACAGTGGCCCGTCCGGTGGGTCCCAGCAGTCACGGGGGAAACTTTTTTTGCAAAATACGATGGCCCGTATGGTGGGTCCCTGCTGTTAGGTGGAGGAATCATTATTTTCCGCGTAATAAGGAGGCACTTCCTTGCTGCGGCCGTGGACCCAGCTGTCAGCCTCGCCACGTACAGTACACTTCCGATGGAAGTCGTTCCTTGACCATGTTGACCACGCCGCGTTCCGTTGCATGCATGCGTCCATGGGCATGGTACGTCCCCACTGTCAGCCTCTCACGTATAGTCATCTTCCGATGACTCTCGGTTCTTGACCATGTTGACCACACCGTGCCGAGCGCACCAAGGCCGGTGGACGACAGCGAGGCCACAGACCGGAACGACCCGGAGATGGGGAAGGCGGTGCAGTGGAGACGCAGATGGAGAGGAGTGGGAAACTTGACTGGTTTGGGTGCGCGGAAGCATAGCCGCGGTGCCGCCCACGGGAGACAGGAGCAAGAACAGGGGTTGAAGAAGGAGCACGGCTGTTGGATTAACATCAATTCGGTCCAGCTGCTATAATCATTTGTTGATTAAGTTGACAAAGCCCTGCGTACATGTCCGCTTAGTAGGCCCACAAGTCCGCCACCAAATCTGACAGGTCCCAGCTGTCAATGGGATGAATAATTCTAACAAGGAGGTGCTTCCTTCCGTGCGAAGATACAGCCGGTGGGTCCAAGCTGTCCGGTGGAGGAAACATTTTTTTTCATCTTAATAAGGATGAACTTTCCTTGCGTGCGACCATGGACCTCATGGGTCCCAGCCGTCAGGCTCTCCACGTAAAGTCCTCTTCCGATGACTCGTTTGTTGACCACGCCGCACCGAGCGCAGTGAGGCAACGGATGACAGCGAGGCCCCAGACGGGAACGACTCGAAGATGGGAAGACGCAGCAGTGGAGTCTCATATTGAGTCGAGGAGAAGGGTTATAACTGGTTCTGGTGCGGCGTGGGGCTGCAGTCAGTGGAGAATAACAGGAGGTGTGGCGGGGTGGAGGGATAGCCTGGCCGGCGGTGGGGTAGCGCTTCGCAACGATGCGTGCTAAGCAGAGCCGCTAGCCGCCGGAGGTCGGACCAGGCGGTCCCGATGACGCTGGAGGAAGAAGACGAGAGATTGAAGGTGCATGCCGACCAAGTTGACAACGCCCTGCGTAGACTTCGACCTATTGGCCCCAGATGCCAGCCTGCAAAAATTTGGCATATATTTAACCCATGTTTTCTAGAATGTACAGTCCATTTGCTAGGCTGGGTGAACAAATAATTTCGCGTCAATGCGGCTCATTTATATTATCTAAGAAATCCCAGCCCATTTGCACTTTCTTCAAATACACGAATTAGCTAGGCTCGTTATATATATAATGTTATGTTTGAAGGAGCAATTAATATAAAAAAACGGAGAGGCACATTTTTTATATACATAATTAACAAATTAGCGAGTTATTGCTCAAAATAAAAATGAGCGCGTTATTATTACATTGGTCCTTAAAATCTTCGCAAGCTTTTGTATGCAATCACCAGGATTTTCCTTGCCTGTGAGTCAAAAACAACCAGAATTTTCCTTGCCAACTTCTGTTAAACATTTACTTTTATAAGTTAATAACACGTGGGATGTTTTTATAATGTATATATAAGTCTCTATAAAATGTATGATAATAGTAATAATATAAATATATATAATGTGGTTAAAAAAATACATTGGGCTGCCGATCTTTAAGAAAAAGCCCATAGGCCGGTATGGACCTCAAAAAATAAGTTGAAACCACTGTCACCGTATGTCGTCGGCTACGCATGTTAAAATACAAAACCTAAGGCCTAGCTAATACTTGTTCGCCCTCTGAAAAAATGATACCAGATCCCCGAGCGAACTGGATTAAAGAGGGGGTCGGCGGCACGACTAAAGAAGCACATCAGGAGCGATTTTTTTCTTCAGTGGATGGCTCTCGATGGCGTTATTTTACTTGCCTCTGCACCATACAACTTGTATTCTTAGCCTCCCAGTCCATGGTGGACCAGCAACCCATTTGCTGGGCGGGCCAACCTACAGAAACCAGCACTCAATTTTTCATCAAGCCCCAAAAACAACGTACTACTATGTTTGTTCTGAGGCTGAAAATATTACGGCAGGGGTTGAGCGGGGGAGGGGGATTAAAAAGAGCTGATGCGCCATTGCTACCCTCACAAAGCAGGTGCAATTCTTCTCGGGAAGAAGGTGTTCCGTTGACACCCACACGTCACATACCCCACAGTAGGCATACTAACAAGTTCACACACAAGCACAACAGAAAAGGTAAACATTCATATCAAACTCAGGTTCATAGGACACGTTCATATTCATAGCCAACATTCACTATCAACAACTCAAAAGATTCATATATACACAAGTTCAGGATGTCTACGGATCCAAATGATTGATAGATCACACAACAATATTCATAGATAATTCACAAAAAGATTCGGATATACACATGTTCAGTATGTTTATGCATCCAAATGATTGAGATCACAGCCAATATGATCCATGGACAAACTTTAATTACCTAGGGTATAGACTGGTAAATGGTGTTCAGCCGGAGGTACTTCTAGCTAAAATTAATGCTTGTAAGAGTAAACTTTCGAGTACATAAGAGGCAGCACAAACAATCTGAACTTTGCTTGTAGGTTTATCCTCAAATAGTGGCCTTGTGCCGAGGGAGGTTTGAGCAACTTGGCCACTACTTTCATCCAACTAGTTTACTGACTCGTCTTGGTCCTGTAGCTTGCCAAAATTCTACATTGCAGACAACAAAGGAGGCGGTTGAGAAAATGAACCACCCAAATTTTTTGTGCAGTTCAACTGAAATGGAGCATCCCTGGCGTGTAGACTAATTAAGTGCTTGATGAATATACGCGTCAACCAACTTGTCTGGAATCTTTAGACTCCATGCCATACAGTTCTCTACCATATGTGCTAATAACCAAAAGGCACAAGTTGGGACCAAAGACTGGACTGCGTTTTTCTGGGCTATGCACCAAGCAATATTTTTGGCGTTCACTCTCCTAATACTTGGAGTTTGACAATTGGTTGACGCTGGTTGATACTCGAAATGAATATAGGCACTTCTTCTTGTCAACATCGATGCTTGTCTGAGTGAACTTTGGAGTACATAGCAGCAGCATGAGTACCTGTCCATCTGATCTTTTTGTGCAGTTCTACTGAAATCACCCGATGTAATGATTTGCCTGCGAGTTCAGGCTCCAAGTTACTCCTTTATGAAATCGGCAAACAGTAGCACAATACCAAATTACCAATACATATGACAAGCACAATAATCAGGATAAAGACCAGTACCAACCTGTGTGACGTAGCATATCAATTACTATTTCCTTTGACTGGAAGCCGAGATAAGCCAAGCGACTGACAGCAAAGGAAGAATGCAAGCCGAGATTAGCGACTAACAGGAAAGGAAGGAAGCTGTCGAGGCAATGAAGCACCCAAAGTTTTTGTGCAGTTCCACCAAAATCGAGCATCCCTGTTGGCACATATATTGAGAGAGTGAGATTACTGTAATAGTGGGACTAGCTAATGAAACATGCACTAACAAATAGAAGCACCCTCATTATCTTAATGGATAAAGTTAGCATTCCCTCCCTGTTCCACCACATGATTCTCCTCCATAGACAAACATACACACGTACATGATTCAACATAGGGTGCTACTAAAGATTTGTTTAACTCTGACAGGAAAATTAGGCAGCAATAAATTAGTGGCACTTAAGTACTCCTAATTAATTAAGTGAGACAACAGAAGTGGAAGGGCTCCCTGGAGGATCGTCTCGCATGTAAGGTAGTCATTGTCGGAGCCCTTGAATGGCCTCGACTGAGGCCTCTGGCTTCAGCAAGATCGCCTTGGCACTGTTTACTCTTCTTCTTCTTCCTCTTCATGCTATGTTTCTCATTGTCCTCACAAGTTGGTGAAACCAAGTACATGATTGGCCTTCTGTTTCAGAATTGGTTTTGTCAGTGAGGGAGTACAAGTGTACTAGTAAAAAATAGCATTATTTTCTCATGGCAGTTGCAAAATAGAGATGAACACATGCGTTAAATATCATTCATACCTAAAGGAAGGTTATGGTGCCAATATGGATGATGAGGATTGGAACAAAGATCTCCCTTTGTGCAGTTCCACAAAAATGAACCAACTGTTCCATTCTGACATTCCAGTTAAACAGCACAAAAGTCACTTCTTTTAAGAAGAGTTTTGTGCAGTGCACCAAAAGGTCACAACAGCAACCAGGTGAAAGGGATATCCCTGTTTGCACAAAAAGCTATAGAGGAAACAGTGAGAGTCTCAAACAATTACAGGCAAAAACATTTGGCTAAACTTGTCATGGCTTATAACAGTGGCATGGCTTCATTTTTACCAGGGGCATTATATTAAGAACAGCTAAATATTTGGTATAAGGGCATGGGACAATAAGTGCACCAGCAGTCCAACACCATGTACCTAAACAGGGGCATAAAGTGGTGATTCATAGTTTGTTGCCACGAGAAACAAACATCCAAGAAACATATCTGGGTTGGTCCCATTTTTGCTCACCCTAGCCACCTACTCCTATGTGTGGATATCAAATCTAGTCCTGGTCATACCACTGTGTACAGCGTTACCCCTATATTTCCCTTTTCAACCAAGAGACCGGTTGGATGACCAGTCTGTACTACTTTCACCCCCTTTCCTTCCTGTTTGTACCAAGTCCGATGTACAACATACTAAATTCCCCTACCCCCACTTTATTTCTTGTTTGAACCAAGTACAAGATTAGACTCCATGAAGTAGCTTTACATCTAACAATAGAAGAAAAAAATAGGTGACGTTGGACCATCCGATCGAGAGGGGCTGAGAGTTAGAAAATGATGCACGTGCAGCGACGTAGCGAGCTGGGGAAGTAGAGCTAAGGCAGTTTCGAAGGAAGATATACCTGAAGGTCGTCGGGATGTGGATAGGTGGGCGGCGGGAGGCCGGATCCGCCCACACTAGGGCAACGACGAAGGGATCGGAGGTCCTCCCGTGCCGGCGCTCGGCCAGAGATAACGGTGCGGACGGCAGTGGGTCTCCTCCCTCGCTGTCGACGACGGCCTAAACGCTGCCCCTCCTCCCCTTCACCGGCGGAGGGGGATACATCCGGATCTGTAACCAGCGGTGAGGATAGAAAGACAGTGTTTTTAAGGGAGAAAGACAGTGTTACCACACCTATCTTGTTTAGATCTGGAGAGGATGAGAGTGTGTGAATAGAGCAACCCTAGCAAGCAAGCGTGTAGGCTCCGGCCTATATATACGTAGTGGGGTAGTTTTCCATTTTCACTCCATCAAAACAATCACTTAAAATTGTGTACTACGTGCCAGGTCGCCGTCTTTTTAGTTGTTGATTGTTTTTTGAGATAGCTACCCGCTTGTTCCAAGTGGTGTTATGGTGTGCAAGGTCACACTTTGTATCGTTCAAGTCTGGTACAAGTCCCTTCATTAAATGAACAACCACCCCCTCGTAAAAATTGTGAACAAGCCCATGGCTAAAATTATCGGAAACATGGGTTGCCCCAACATGCATTATTATTTATATTTTCTACTCCCTCCGTTCCTAAATATAAGTCTTTTTTATTAGCCACACCTAAGACAAGAATTTTTTATTAGCAGTGAACCCCACATGTCATAGACACAAAAAGTGTGGCAAGATTCCCTTAGGCAAGCCAAAGTGTGTCTAACAATTTGAGCAACTCAAGTTAGGCAAGTGTTGCAAGTGTGGGAAAAATAATGTGGCAACATAAGACAAACATAGTCACAGTCCAAACAGCCCCGTAACTTTTGTGACATGCATGTAAATTTGGTTAGTTAAATTTATAGTCAAAATTTGGCAAGGTGCATCAAATCAACATATCCAAGTATCAAAAGGGAAGTCACAGCATGCATGCATGCGTTGTACTCCCTCCGTTTCCAAATATAAGTCTTTTTAGAGATTGCAACAAGTGACTACATACGAAGCAAAATATGTCTACATACATCCGTATGTTGTAGTCCATTTGAAATGTGTAAGAAGACTTATATCGAGTGCAGTGCTTTGATGTGTCTCGTCAACTCATACAAGACCGAGAAGTTTGATTACTACAACACCCTCTCCCTCGCGGACTGAGCTCCGGTGCCTTAACTGCATCTGCCTTTGGCTGCATGACAGGTGGGCCAACCACCTGTTGGGCCCACCTATCATAGACGCAAAGGCAGGAGCAGTAAGTCAATGAAGTTGCGTCCCTCCCTCGTGCATGAGCGTGGTGGCTCGCTGGACTAGTAGGAGCTTTCGCTACACGCTTCTTGACGGCGGCGAACTTGCGGATGGAGTTGACCATCATGTCGTCCATGCAAGAGGTCAAGCCGGCGTCGGCGAGGGCTACGATGCCGGCGGTCGCCAGCACCATCTGGAAACGCTACGCGGTGCGGGGCCGCATGCCGGTGCCTTGGATGATTTGGCACAGCCCACTACCACTCGCGTCCATTGCCTCCATAGGTGCTTCTGGCTTCTGGTCACTTGGTCTTGGATTAGAGTGAGCAGTGTTGCGCAGAGACTAAGGAGTAGATGGATTGGAGTGGTGGGGCGCCTTTATATGAGAATCCAAACTCTGTTGCATTCACATCGTGCTGGCTCTATTCTGCTTCTCCAATTAATTCCCTCTGCATGTAATTTGAGGATGCATCATTGACCATTCAATGTCTCGGGAACCGCTACCCTCTCCCTCCTTGGCATTCAAGCACCTATGGAGGCGACTGCCGCTCGCGTCTATCGCGTGTCAGGAGACGTTCCCGTCGACGACGAGGTGCCTATGGTGACTTCATAAATTTCAAGATGATAGTACTAGTATACTCAATATTGTGCACCGCGACCAAGGCGGAGAGGAAAATGAGAGAACTACGTATTTATTTACGGTGTAGATTCACTCATTTTGCTCCATATGTACTCCGTCTCGGTGTAGTCTAGTCACTTGTTGAAATCTCTAGAAAGGCAAATACTCCTTTCTGGTTTACAGGGCTATACTAGCAAGTACTACAATAGTGGGCTCACATAGCAATTTTGTCTCATGCAAGAGCCTGGCTATATGCGTGCTCCAAGGTTCGCAACTGCCACATTCGGGTTGCACTTGGCTCTTCGCCTCTTCGAAAAGATGAACAATGATGTTACTACTACTGCTTCTACAGTATCGAATACACTGCTGCTTGTCCGTCCACCGCGAGCGGGAGGGATAGCCTGTTGTAGTACTATAAGCAAAAGCATGTCCTCATCTGCGAGCCGCCGCGCGCATGGCCGAGGGAGAAGGCGTTTAGTAGTAAAATCAAGCTTCTCCTCGTTGTACGAGTTGACGCGACACATCATAGCACTGGCCCCACATGGTTGCCTCTAAACTTGGCTGAAAGACCCGCAGTGTACAATACTGCATTTGCTGCAACCTCTAACATTTACCCCACCACATATTAAAATATATATTCCTGTCTTGACCAGATGAGCGTGCAAACTAGAATCACCAGGATGACAGGTAGGGCCAGAAGATTATTTTAATCAAAAAAATATAGCATGGAGCCGACCCCAATGATTTTAAGCATACAGTTACGGTACACGCTATCCTAGACTACTCTACACATGAAACTGCCACACGAGCATCTGGGCTACGTTTGACTCTTCGCCTCTTCGGGAAGTCAAACAATGATGGAGTACTATTGCAGTGGAGGAGTACTACAGTATGCTTATGGCCATCTGACACCGATTGAACTGCTGCATGTTCACCATGTGCGGGAGGGAGAGCGTGTAGCGAACGAAAGCTTCTCCTAGTCCTGCCAACCACCACGCTCATGAGCGAGGGAGGGATGCATCTTCATTGACTTACTGCTCCTGCCTTTGCGTCTATGACAGGTGGGCCCAATAGGTCGGTGGCCCACCTGTCATGCAGCCAAAGGCAGGTGCGGTTAAGGCGAGAGGGCGTTGTAGTAATCAAACTTCTCGGTCTTGTACGAGTTGACGCGACACATCAAAGCACTGCACTCGATATATTTCAATAATTTGCGTTTACCAATGCATTAATTACAATGCATGCATGCATGCCATGACTCTCCTTTTGATACTTGCATGTGTTGATTTAATGCACCTTGAAGTAGTATGAATATGTGACGGTAAAGCTTTGTAATGCCCCGGCCCTAATAAAGCGGGAGATGGTTGTGCACGAGGAGGGCGAGATCATGCAGATGGAATAGGACACGACGATGGAGCTCTCTATGGTCTCGATGGACCTCACCGTGCTCCCTGCCCCTTGTGCATCCGCCCCTTGAAGCCTCCAGTGTATGAGGTTCGAATACACCTGGTCCGTTCGGCTGATCGAGCAAGGTGCATGTTTCTTGATTGATGTGTTGTTCGATTGATTTGTGCAGTGCAAGGGAGGGCACTGGCTTGCGCGGACTGCCGCGTCGAGCGCCCCGGGAACCAGCGGCAGTGCGAGCGTGGCGGTGGCTTCGACGTGCGGAACACGGCGGTGGATGCCGTCCTCTCCTCGGTGAGGGTGGAGTGCCCGCACGAAGGCTATGGGATCTACGTCACTTACCACAAGCTCGCCGATCACCAGAGCATGTGTACGCTCGCGCCCTGCAAATGCCCCGTGCCCATCTGCGGCTATGGAGGCCCGCTACCGGTGCTCTCCCACCACATCAGCACCGTGCATGCCATGCCCATGCACAGGATCTAGTATGGCAAGGCACTCCAGCTGCAAGTGCCACTGTCGGAGCCACGGCTCTTGCTGTTCGCGGAGGAGGACGGCCGCGCATTTTTCTTGGTCAGCAGCATGCTCGACATCGGCGCGCCTATCGCCATGTCGGTCGTCTGCATCAGAGCGGGGGCGTCCTATCGATGTGGAATGACACCTATGGGATCACAAGAATCCCTACTACGGTTGCCGGGGCGCGGGGTTGCAAGAAGAGCAGGGCTAGTAGACAGCACAAGGATCGTTTACCCAGGTTCGGGCCGTGAGGATGCGTAAAACCCTAGTCCTGCTTTGGTGGGTGTATTTCAAACTAGCTGTGGTCTCGAACTAGCTGTGGTCAGTGCGTGGTTTGAAAGAGCCGAATCCTTCTCCAGTATGCCATGGGCCTCCTTTTATAGTCAGAAGGGGCTGCCACAGTGACACATAGGAGGTGGAAAGGCGTACAGTGCTCTTAGCTTATCGCTCGTATTATAGGACTAGACGCATTTAATGCGTATCTTAGGTGTCCCCTTGCTTTATCGGGGACGGGGGCGAGGCCCGTCCCGTCCGTCGCCGCTCCTCCTCGCTTCGACATGCGCCTCGGACAGTGATGCGTGAGGTGCCATGTAGGCAGGCAGGCAGCTGAGGTGGCGCGGTGGTGGAGCCTTCACGAAGATCTGCATGTTGCCACGCAGGCGCTCGATGAGTTGGCCTGGGAGCTGCATGTTGCCACGCAGGTGCCTGCCCAGCTGGTTGGGCTGGCAGCTGCATGTGAACAGCGGTGGAACCTTGGTTGATGTGGGCTTGGCGGTGGCCCTGCTGGCATTCTTGGCGAGGGCCTTGCCGGGTGGCCGGGCAAGGGTCTTGCCGTGGCGCGCTGTCGTCCCCGGCAAGAGCCTTGCCGGGGGTCTGGTGGCCTTCCTCAGCAAGGATCTTGCCGAGGATCGTCGTCTTCTAATCCTCATCTGATCTTGAATATGTCTTCAGAAAGATCTGCATGCCACCACAGAGGCGCCTTCCCGAGCCCTGGCCCCACGTGGATGATGGCGTTGGGGACCGTGGGCTCAAGGGTGGCTCGCTCTGTTGGTGTGGGGCGAGCTGCCCCGGCAAGGGTCTTCCCGGGGCTGCTGAGGCTGCCCCCGGCAAGGGTCTTGCCGGGGGAACCTGCTTCGTCCCTCTGCTCTTTGTGGTCTTGGTCTTGGTGTTGCTCTGATCATCTTGGGCTTCGGTCTTACCTTGGCTCACCTCCCCTGTTCTACTTAGCGTGACAATAGGCGCGGCTCCGACTGCTCGTGCACAGGTAGAGGGGTACAAAAACGAACCGCTCTTTTTGTACACTGACAGGAGCCCCCGGGCCTGGGCCACACATAAGCGCGACACGTTGTTGGGTCAGGCCCAAAACGGTGCGCGGGCAGGCAGGGCGGTTTTTACCGCGGTAAAACTTTTCGCGCGCTGCACTTCCCACGACCCGCGCGCGCGGCACAGCGTGGAGGGGTGTGCGTGATGTGGGCGGCATTCGTGGGGCGGTTTCTGCACGCATGCGTCACATCGTAGTAAATACGCGGCACGCGCCTTCCCCGTAAAAAGAGGGAGGCGTGGAGGCGCGGCTCATTTATTGAATGGGTTCGGGCCGCGGTATTCAAGGCATCCACTCCACATGATTACGGGGTGGGGAGATGTCGCTTCTCCCGTCCCCTCAGTTCTGCACGTCCGCCACGCGTCCTTCATGCACCTGGGGTCGCAAGCGGTGGAGGCGGGAAACCGGGCCGTCACGGGTTGGGGCAGCGGGTCGGTCCTGATTCCCTGCGCCTCCAGTGGCTGGATTGGCTGAGCGGGGCGCCCGAGCCCCGACCCCGCCCCTTTATAAAGTGGGGGAAGGGGGGATGGCATCCCGCATTCTCCTGTCATCTATCTCTTCTTGCTTCTTCTTCTTCCTTTAACTCACCATGGAGAAAGGGAAACCGGGTCCCTCGACGGTGGCGGCGAGGGTCGTAGTGCTCGGGGAAGAGGAGGACAGGGCGGCGCGCCGGCTTCGCCCCCGCCAATGGTGCCTTTCCCGATGGAAGGCCATGTCGGAGACCAGCCCCGCGAGTTCTTCATCAGGCTGCGCCGGCCTCCACGTCGTCGTCTCCGTCTTCCTGCCCCGTTCGCTCGGGAGATGGAGCGTGACCGGCCCCAATCCCTCATATTGCACATGAGGGGTTGTGGGAATGGGGGCACGCGGGTCGACGTCGACTTCCCAGCTCCTCGGGTCATGTACCTCCGCCGTGGGTGGAAGACTGTGACACCCAAAAAATTTATCTGACTTTTTCAAAACATTTATTTGATTTGAGGGAGGTTATTTAAATTTTTTTTCTGAAAGAACTCTCCCTCTCAAAAAATTTCTTTTATGACAAGTATTTGGTTTAAAATCACCCAAGACTTAATTATTGGTCTTGGAGGTTTTTCCATCTTATGTTGACTAATCACAAATGTCTTTCATTTGGAAAGAGTTTTTGAAAATCCTTTTAAATAGCCCTATGGCTTTTGGAGTGATCTTTTCCCCTTTCAAAAATCCACTCTTGCCATGACATGAGTGGAAATCCCCTCCCAAAAGCCATCTCCCATCTTTGTATCAAGATATACGTCAAATCCAGCAAGTTGAACCTCCCCATGAATTTTCTTCTATTTAATTCTTATCAAAAATATTTTCTGCCTTCTACTTTAGCTCTTGGCGATTTACAAAGGAGCTACCATTTCTACTTTGAGTTTGGCCTCCAAACAAATTTCCCTGGCTAGTCCTTAGAGCCCTCAACCAAGATCCATGATGATCCACTGGTCTCCAGTTCAAATATTTCAAATTGTTCTTGCTACAAGTTTGGACCATATTTGATGAAATTCAATTGTTTTCTCCTCCTAAAAATCAGAGAAAATTCAGGCAGCCTCTGGATGCATTGAGAGGTCTCCTCACCAAGTCCCAGCTCCTGAAAAAAATTTCTTCATGCCAAATCATGTCGTCGAACACCTGAAGAGCACTGTTACTGTCAATGTTCAGAGTTCAGAGATACAGTTTCAGTGAGCACTGTCGTTTTCTTCAGAACCTGTTCTCAATCTCGCCAGTAGCCGCGGTGGCGCCTTGCTCCCTGTTCCCTCCTTCTTATCCCTGCGCCGCATGATCACCTGGAGGCTTGCGGGCGTCGGCTACGAGCAGGAGGAGGTGCGCCACCCCGTGAGCGACGGCAGCAGCGGCCTTTGCGGCTGCCAGAGAGAGGCGCAGCATTGGACGGCGCCGTCCAGCACCGCCCAAGCCACCAGAGGCCACCGCGTGGCCATCCACTCACCCGTCCTCACTGCATTCCGTCGTCGTGAACTGGTAGGCGCGGAGCGCGCTCTCTGCCGCCGCCGTGCCCGTACGGCCGCCCCGTCGAGGATCGGCGCATTACGCCTAGCCCGACCGAGGTTTAGCAGGGGAACGGCACCAGTGGTCTTCCCTGATGGTGCCTAGCCGTTTAAACTCCCTGCCCAACCACTGCCTCGCCGTAATCGCTCGCCGGAGCTATACCGTTCACGGCCACCCCCTCGGATCGCCTATAAAAGGAGGCCCCGAGCTTGAACTCGAACCCGCACCACCTCTACACACCACCAATACCAGCCTTCTTCCCCAACTCCGGACGCCTCGACCCGCCACGGGATCCAGCTCGATTCACCCCCGTGCGTGCACCCCTACCCCTCAGCTCTTGCCAGTAACCTCCTAGTACAACCACTCTTCTAACCCGCGCGTCAATTTGGAGTTTGCAGCACCCACCGGAGTACTCCACCATCGCCCGAACCACCGTCCGCCGGAGAAAGTGTCGTCGTCGACGTGGTGCTCTCCGACGGCCAAGTCCACCACCCACCGACGCGGAAGATCACCCTGAACCTATTGGTACCCTCCGATCTCTCTGCCTCGCCGTGTTTCAACGCCGGCGACCACCGCAGCCTTCGGGCCCCAGCGAGCGTCGTTGGAGTTTTAAACCTGACGGGTGGGACCCCCCGTCAGCCTCTCTTCTTCCCCCCCTCGAACCGTTTTCTGATAGCGCCTTCGGGCAAAATGCGTTTTCTCTTTGGGCTGGCGCATTTCCTACCGAACCGTTTTCTGTTTTCTCAAACAAGTCCCTGGTTCTTTTCTGTTTCATCACACATCAGTCCCTGGACTAAAACCCTTATATCTTTTTAATGAAAGATGAATTTTGATTGATTCTTTTTCGCTCAGTCTGGTAGTTTTGTCTAGTTTTTCATAGTATTTATTTGGAAAATTTTTGGAACAATTTTTATGCACGCGACGATTTTCACGTTAGTGTACGGTTTCGTTATACCGTAGGTTCCGGAGGAGGTGACGGAGCCGCGAACTTCGCCGAGCTAGACTCCGACTTCTCAGAACCAGGCAAGCTTGTTTGAACCTTTGATATGATAGGTGTTTTGCATGTTTGCTCAAATGGTTTATGCATGGCATGTGAGCATTGGTGAGTATTACGTTGCATGCAAGGCAACTAACCCTGTGTCTCGAAGTTACTGTGATCTTCGATGAGAGATGACCTGATCATGTGGTGACATGAAAGGTAGTAAGATGGTATTGTTGTAGCATGCCAGTCTTGCGTCATCCGATAAACTCCGACGTTAACGTGGACTGAGTCATGTTACCGTTCTTCCCCTTTCGTGCTGCCACATGTTTTTTGCAAAGAATACAGTTTAGTAAGTTGTTAACCTCTTTCCTTGTGCACACCAAATAGAGGGGCCGGGATGAGGGTTCCATGGCCCTGGATTAAAGCCAGTCATCCGGTCAGGGGGCATGGGTGTTTCCGGTTGGGACCGAGAGGGGGGCACCCCTTAGAGCGCGCGTATATAAATTTGATCCCATGCTACGCGAGGTTGTAACCTCCCCGTCTCAATGTTTTTCTTGAACGTTGCCGAGGGTGATTCCTGGCATCGGAATGTTGAATGGGTGTGTACTGGTTAGATGTGTTTCTCCTAAAACACCGTAAACGGAACTAGTCCCTTGTGACTACTGAAATCCGTTGGCTGTGGTTAAATAGTACAAACTCTGCAGAGTCAAATCCTTCCGAGTCATCGTGTCCATGGTCAAGGACCATGGCCAGTATATCCATATCTATATTAGTCCTCGTGGTAAATCCCCGGTGAATAAGCTTGAGTGGTAAACCCGGTTGAATCGTTATTCCTGTGGATGGACTAACCTTTTATTTATCTCGTACCTGAATATTCCCTTGTGATGATTTAAATTCATGAGCTACTGAAATATTAAGTTATGAAATATAATCCCTTTATGTGATGTCGCTCAGACGTCCGATTGTGGCACTCTTGTCATTTAGTTTCAATATAAGCCCTTTATGTGATGTCGCTTCAGACGTCCGACTGTGGCACGCACTGTCTTTTATTCTCCATTATAAGCCCTTTATGTGGTGTCGCCTTGACGCCCGACTGCGGCATTGTTATTTTCTTTATATCCTTTCGAGGAGTCATTCAGACACTCGATGGGCCGTCAGTATTACATTGGGATTTCGGGAGGACTACCGCCCGACTTCCCTTTTATTTCCCATACATGGCTATCTCATTGTCTGAGTGCGCTTTATTAATCTATTCATATGCATCATGTTTACATTTGTTATATCTTATGTCCGAACTGTCTTGCGAGTACTTTCATAGTACTCACCTGGCTTGTTGATTTGGCCAGATGTTGACGAAGGCGATCTCATGGATGAAGAGTTTCATAGTGAGTCCGACGCCTAGAGGAATCCCAGTCAGTCCCGTGCGATCCTGGATATTGGTCACTTGTATTATATATGCTTCCGCCACCCACAATAAGTATCCTCGAGCCTCACTCCGACGCTCGAAGAGTTGTTAGATTCAGGAGTCATGTCATCCACTTCACTGTGACATATCCACCACCGCTTTTATTGTGAGTCAGTAGTTATGCCACCCTATCCGCCTTTATGTGTAATATTGGCTCGTTTGTAATAAATTGTTGAGCAATCTCCGCTCAACCTTGTATTATATTTAGTACTCCTGGTTTTTCTTCTGTGATCAAGAAATTGTCTACCAGTGAGGAGAATTCTTCTCTACTAGTCCGTAAAAGGGATCGGTTTCTCAATAAATATTTTTATTGGAAAACCGGTCGTGACAAGCTTGGTACCAGAGCCAGGCTGACTGTAGGAAGCCACTAGGTGCGATAGCTAATTGGTTATTAGCGTCTTTAGTGCTTTTTCAGCATTTTGCAAATGTACCTATTTTCTGTTGGTCATTATAAATTTATTTTTTGACTACTCAGAATTTTTGCCTACTTTTGTAGATGGCTGGCAACGACTGCGAGACTCGGGTGTTCACTAATGTGCCCGAGGGGTTTGTCAAACTCCTCGTCTCCATCACCAAGCTCGCGATCGGGCCAGCGACTCGGCCGGAGTTCACGCTTTACCAGCACAAGCTCAGCGACGACGTGTCTATGCACCAGGCCGTGGTGCAATTCAAGGGAGGACATTCTGTGTATCGCCACTTCCGTTTTGTGGGAAGGGCCATGCCTACAGAGAGGCATGCCATGCAGATGGCCGCCCGTGAGGCGATAGCTCGCCTTCGGGATATTCTTCCTTCGATGAAGACTCGTCGCTACCGCTACCTCCCATGCCATGTGCCATATACTTGTCACTATGCATTCGCCTGCCATAGGGGAGAGCGAGATGAAGCTATCGAGATGCTTGTTGAGTATCTCAAAGCTCTGGAGGAAGCCTTCGACAACCTCGTGGACGGTCTTGTGGCTGCCCGCATGGACTTAGTTCGGGGTTGTTCTGCCAACAGGAGGGAACTTCTCCACATGGCACTGCCACTGACGTTCATCTCGTCCTCAGCATCTTATTCACCTGGCGTTTTGGCCACTGCTCGCCGTATGACTACCACTGAGGAGTTCGACCGGGTCATTGCTCCTACTCTAATCAGAGCTGCACCGCCTACCGCACCCACACTACCACCTGTCGCACCCGCGCCATCCCCTCAGCGCAGTGCTGCGCGCCTGGAGCCTCTTAGGGAGGAGGTGGAGGTTGAGTCTGCTGCACCGCTGGGTCTTACCCTCGGCGAGGAGAAGGACATCTTCACCATCTCCGACTGAGTGCGCCTAGTCGCCGCGCGATGTGTCCGCATGTATGATATGTTTTATATGTACGTTAGTTTGTAGTATTTGTGTGCGCGTCAAGTACGGTCCCGGAGGAGTGTGCTAGCCTTGATAACATGTCAGGAGTGTGTACGCACATCCTGAGTGATGTATCGTATGTTTGCGTATCGCGTGTAAGATATGTGCTAAGCAGTACTTCTCCGTGCGCAATCAATTATGTTCTTGAAAAATCTTGAGGTCTTTTAAAGTTTTCGTCTCTGCAAAATTTTCCTTGTGCCACACAGTTCTTATCATGAGTTTTGCAAAATAATACCCCAGAGTGGAAAATGTCTCGTCCGTGGACTCGTTCCATGCCAAACCCACCAGAAGAAGTTTATGGAACATAGACAAGCAACAACTTCACTCAGGGACAGTCTAGTCAACAGGACAGCGAGGCAGCCTTATCTCAAGTATGCCGCCTTTTCGAACAAAGCCAACAGCAACACCAAGAAATGATGAATCACGTCACCAATATGGGAAATCACCGTGAGCCATACCAACCACACTCCAAGTTGTCTGAACTGCAAAAGACACGCCCTCCAACGTTTGCTCACACAGATAGGCCGCTTGAAGCCGATGATTGGCTTCGAGACATCGAAAGAAAGTTGATTATTGCTCAATGTTCTGATCATGAGAAGGTGCTTTATGCACCTCACTACCTCACTGGAGCAGCTGCAGCATGGTGGGAGAACTTCCTACACATGCATCCCAGTGAACATAACATCACCTGGGAAGAGTTTAAGGAAGGTTTTCGTGGGGCACACATCCCCAGGAGCATCATAAAAACCAAGAAAAGAGAATTTGATGACCTCGAGCAGAGAGGCATGTCAGTGACAGAATACAACAGTCAGTTTACCCAGCTATCTCGTTATGCCTACGATGAGCATATGACTGAGAACAAAAGGATGGAAAAGTTCTTGGACGGCCTGGCGCCAGCATTAAAATGCCAACTGGTCGTACACACTTTCCCAGATTTCAAAACTCTGGTTGACAAGGCCATTACTTTGGAGAATGAACGCCGCAGTCTGGAGGATATTCGTAAGCGAAAGAGGGACAAGACGACTCTAGCTCGCAACAACCGAAGCAAGACTGATGTTCAGAGGATTGAAGCAAGAAAATCCACGCCTACTGCTCTTAGGCCAACCAGACAGTTTCATTCCAGGGACAAGGACTTTACATACCGTCCAGGGGTCACTTGCTATGCTTGTGGAGAGGAAGGGCACTATGCCAAACAGTGCCCAAAACCAAGGAACTCGCCCCCCAAGCCGAACAATGGTGGGAATAATCCAGCCCCCAAGCGCAACATTTTCAATCCCAACAACAATCACAGGAAGGGTCACCTGTACCATGTGACCAGGGAAGAAGCACAGAATGCCCCAGACATCATACTCGGTATGTTCCCTGTCAACACAGTACCTGCCACGGTTTTGTTTGATTCTGGAGCTTCTCACTCGTTCATTTCGAAGAGTTTTGTTTTGCAACATGGTTTTTCGATACTTCCTTTGGAAAAATCTATGATCATCAAGTCCCCCGGGAATAAGCAGATCACTCAGAGTTACTGCCAAGGAGTGATTATTGAATTCGAAGGACTAAAGTTTCAGGCTAATCTCATCGTGTTGGAAAATAAAGGACTGGATGTCATCCTAGGGATGGACTGGTTGACCACCAACAAGGGATTTATTGACTGTTTCAATCGGACTGTGATTCTCACTCATCATCAAGGCAAGACAATAAAAGTTACAGCTCAAGAGCGACCACGGTCACGACAACCAAAGCTGAACAAAGTGGACATTTCAGAATTGAGAAAATTTCCAGTGGTGTGTGAATTTCCCGACGTATTTCCAGAAGAGCTACCGGGCATGCCACCAGACCGAGAGATAGAGTTCAGCATCGAACTAGCACCTGGCACCACCCCCATTTATAAGAAGCCTTATAGAATGGCACCATCCGAGTTGGTAGAATTGAAGAAGCAAATAAAGGAATTACTGGACAAAGTATTTATTCGAGCCAGCTCCTCACCATGGGGTTCGCCAGTATTATTCGCCAAGAAAAAGGATGGGACACTGAGATTGTGTATAGACTATCGAGCTCTCAATATGGTCACCATCAAAAACAAATATCCGATGCCACTGATAAATGACCTATTTGACCAGCTCGCACAAGCCAAGGTGTTCTCAAAGATTGATTTAAGATCAGGATATCATCAATTAAAAGTACGAACAGAAGATATCCCTAAGACAGCATTCACCTCCAGATACGGATTATATGAGTTCACAGTAATGCCGTTGGACTGATGAACGCCCCCGCATACTTCGTCCACCTCATGAAAAAAGTGTTTATGAAATTCATGGACAAATTTGTTGTGGTGTTCATTGATGATATTCTGGTATACTCAAGGACACCAGAAGAACATGCTGAACATCTCAGAATTGTTTTGGGGGAATTAAGGAAACATCAATTGTACGCCAAATTTAGCAAGTGTGAATTTTGGCTAAGACAAGTTGGTTTTCTAGGCCATATATTGACCCAAAGAGGCGTGGCCGTAGACCCAGAAAAAGTCAAAGCCATACTTGACTGGAAACCACAAGCCAACGTAACTGATGTACGGAGTTTCCTAGGAATGGCTGGATATTACCGAAGGTTTATTCAAGGATTCTCCACTGTGGCAAAACCAATGACACAGTTGCTCAAGAAAGACAAGAAATTTGTATGGACTGATGCGAGCGAGAAAAGTTTCCAAGAGCTCAAGAATAAACTAACAACAGCACTAGTTTTGATTGTGCCAGACATACACAAGAGTTTTGAAGTGTTTTGTGACGCATCCCGGAAGGGCCTCGGGTGCGTATTGATGCAGGACGGCAAAGTTGTCGCGTATGCTTCCAGGCAACTACGGAAGCATGAGGAAAATTATCGAACTCATGACTTGGAGCTAGCAGCAGTCATCCATGCACTCAAAGAGTGGAGGCACTTTTTGTTAGGAAATCATTGTGAAATATATACGGACCATAAGAGCCTTAAATATATTTTCACACAACCAGAGCTGAATTTACGACAACGACGCTGGTTGGAATTGGTCAAGGACTATGATGTCTGCATTCACTACCATCCAGGGAAAGCAAATGTAGTGGCAGATGCTCTTAGTCGGAACCCCAGCCCGGGCAACGACAGCCCACAAAACTTGAGGCCTGAGTTTCATCAGGAGTTCGCTAGACTCAACATGGTGTTGGTCTGTGAGGGCAACGTATCAAATCTGGAGATACAACCCACCCTAATGGAACAAATTAAGAAGGCTTAGCAGGGACATCCCAGCATCGAAGGTATAAAGAGGAAAATGAGCCTTGGCAAGGCTTCAGAGTTCGTCTTAGACAATGAGGGAATATTATGGTACGGGGACAGGCTTTGCATACCAAACATGGAGGAACTCAAGCAACAAATACTAACCGAAAGCCACACCGCCTCATATTCGATCCACCCTGGAGGAACCAAAATGTACAAAGACATTCAGGAAAGATTTTGGTGGCACGGTATGAAGAGGGATATAGCCGCATTCATTGCTTGTTGCGATTCTTGTCAGCGCATAAAAGCCGAGCATCAAAAGCCAGCAGGGCTACTACAGCCAAACAGGATACCTGAGTGGAAATGGGATGAAATTGGAATGGACTTCATCGTCGGACTACCTCGATCACAACGCGGAAATGATGCCATATGGGTCATCACAGATAGGCTAACCAAGGTAGCACATTTCATTCCTGTGAAGACGACCTACTCCACTCAAAGGCTAGCCAAGCTTTATCTCTCTCGTATAGTTTGTTTGCATGGAGTCCCAAAGACTATAATATCCGACCGAGGCACTCAATTTGTCACTAAATTTTGGGATCACTTACAACAAGCTCTGGGCACGCAACTAGCATTCAGTACAGCGTACCACCCTCAGACTGATGGGCAAACGGAACGCGTGAACCAAATCCTAGAGGACATGCTGAGAGCCTGTGTGCTCACCTATGGATCCAGTTGGGAAGAAAGTTTGCCGTATGCCGAGTTTGCTTACAACAACAGTTACCAAGCCAGCCTACAAATGGCACCTTTTGAAGCATTGTACGGGCGGAGATGTCGTACCCCACTAAATTGGTCAGAAACAGGTGACAGTTGTATCTTCGGCCCAGACATGCTCAAGGAAGCCGAGGAGAAAGTTAAACAGATTAGGGACAGACTCAAGACACCTCAGAGCCGACAGAAGAGCTATTACGATCGAAAACATCGTGAGGTCAGCTTTGAACTCGGTGATTACGTATACCTACGAGTGTCTCCTATGCGAGGCCTGCAACGGTTCAAAATTAAGGGGAAGCTAGCCCCGAGATTTATTGGACCCTTCTGTATAGTTGCACGAAGAGGCACAGTAGCCTACCAGCTAGACCTACCCAAAGAGCTGTCAGACGTCCATGACGTGTTCCACGTCTCACAGTTGAGGTAATGTGTGAGCAACCCGGAGAAGCATGTATCTCATGAGAGCATTTATGTACAACCAGACCTCACCTACAGAGAGCGGCCAGTAAAGATATTGGAAGAGTCTGAAAGGAGAACCCCCCAGAAAACAACAAAATTCTTCAAGGTTCAGTGGAGCAATCACACCGAAGATGAAGCAACATGGGAGAGAGAGGATTTTCTTCAGGCAGAGTACCCACGTCTATTTGAGGATCAGCTGAAATATCGGGGACGAGATTTTTCCTAAGGGGGTAGGTGTTGTGACACCCAAAAATTTTATCTGACTTTTTCAAAACTTTTATTTGATTTGAGGGAGGTTATTTAAAAAAATCTGAAAGAACTCTCCATCTCAAAAAATTTCTTTTATGACTAGTATTTGGTTTAAATTCACCCAAGACTTAATTTTTGGTCTTGAAGGTTTTTCCATCTTATGTTGACTAATCACAAATGTCTTTCATTTGGAAAGAGTTTTTGAAAATCCTTTTAAATAGCCCTATGGCTTTTCGAGTGATCTTTTCCCCTTTCAAAAATCCACTCTTGCCATGACATGAGTGGAAATCCCCTCCCAAAAGCCATCTCCCATCTTTGTATCAAGATATACTTCAAATCCAGCAAGTTGAACCTCCCCATGAATTTTCTTCCATTTAATTCTTATCAAAAATATTTTCTGCCTTCTACTTTAGCTCTTGGAGATTTACAAAGGAGCTACCATTTCTACTTTGAGTTTGGCCTCCAAACAAATTTCCCTGGCTAGTCCTTAGAGCCCTCAACCAAGATCCATGATGATCCACTGGTCTCCAGTTCAAATATTTCAAATTGTGCTTGCTGCAAGTTTGGACCATATTTGCCAAATTTGATGAAATTCAATTGTTTTCTCCTCCTAAAAATCTGAGAAAATTCAGGCAGCCTCTGGATGCATTGAGTGGTCACCTCACCAAGTCCCAGCTCCAGAAAAAAATTTCTTCATGCCAAATCATTTCGTCGTACACCTGAAAGGCACTGTTACTGTCAATGTTCAGAGTTCAGAGATACAGTTTCAGTGAGCACTGTCGTTTTTTTCAGAACCTGTTCTCAATCTCGCCAGTAGCCGCGGTGGCGCCTTGCTCCCTATTCCCTCCTTCTTATCCCTGCGCCGAACGATCACCTGGAGGCTTGCGGGCGTCGGCGACGAGCAGGAGGAGGTGCGCCACCCCGTGAGCGACGGCAACAGCGGCCTTTGCGGCTGCCAGAGAGAGGCACAGCGTTGGACGGCGCCATCCAGCGCCGCCCAAGCCACCAGAGGCCACCGCGTGGCCCTCCACTCACCCATGCTCGCTGCAGTCCGTCGTCGTGAACTGGTAGGCGCGGAGCGCGCTCTCTGCCCCGCCGTGCCCGTACGGCCGCCCCGTCGAGGATCGGCGCATTACGCCTAGCCCGACCGAGGTTTAGCGCGGGAACGACACCAGTGGTCTTCCCTGATGGTGCCTAGCCGCTTAAACCCCCAGCCCAACTTCTGCCTCGCCGTAATCGCTCGCCGGAGCTATCCCGTTCACGGCCACCCCCTCGGATCGCCTATAAAAGGAGGCCCCGAGCTTGAACTCGAACCCGCACCACCTCTACACACCACCAATACCACGCCAAGCCACTGGGAGAGCCCCGAGGGAGCCTTCTTCCCCAATTCCGGCCGCCTCGACCCGCCACGGGATACAGCTCGATTCACCCCCGTGCGTGCACCCCTACCCCTTAGCTCTTGCCAGTAACCTCCTAGTACAACCACTCTTCTGACCCGCGCGTCAATTTGGAGTTTGCAGCACCCACCGGAGTACTCCACCATCGCCCGAACCACCGTCCGCCGGAGAAAGTGTCGCCGTCGACGTGGTGCTCTCCGACGGCCAAGTCCACCTCCCACCGACGCGGAAGATCACGCTGAACCTATTGGTACCCTCCGATCTCTCTGCCTCACCGTGGTTCAACGACGGCGACCACCGCAGCCTTCGGGCGCCGGCGAGCGTCGTTGGAGTTTTAAACCTGACGGGTGGGACCCCCCCGTCAGCCTCTCTTCTTTCCCCCCCTCGAACCGTTTTCTGATAGCGCCTTCGGGCAAAATGCGTTTTCTCTTTGGGCTGGCGCATTTCCTACCGAACCGTTTTCTGTTTTCTCAAACAAGGACCTGGATCTTTTCTGTTTCATCACAGATCAGTCCCTGGACTAAAACCCTTATATCCTTTTAATGAAAGATGATTTTTGATTGCTTCTTTTTCTGTCAGTCTTGTATTTTTGTCTAGTTTTTATAGTATTTATTTGGAAAAAATTTGGAACAATTTTTATGCACGCGACGATTTTCACGTTAGTGTACGGTTTCGTTATACCGTAGGTTCCGGAGGAGGTGACGGAGCCGCGAACTTCACCGAGCTAGACTCCGAATTCTCCGAACCAGGCAAGCATGTTTGAACCTTTGTTATGATAGGTGTTTTGCATGTTTGCTTGACTGGTTTATGCATGGCATGTGAGCATTGGTGAGTATTACGTTGCATGCAAGGCAACTAACCCTGTGACTCGAAGTTACTGTGATCTTCGATGAGAGATGACCTGATCATGTGGTGACATGAAAGGTAGTAAGATGGTATTGTTGTAGCATGCCAGTCTTGCGTCATCCGATAAACTCCGACGTTAACGTGGACTGAGTCATGTTACCGTTCTTCCCCTTTCGTGCTGCCACATGTTTTCTGCAAAGAATACGGTTTAGTAAGTTGTTAACCTCTTTCCTTGTGCACACCAAATAGAGGGGCCGGGATGAGGGTTCCATGGCCCTGGATTAAAGCCAGTCATCCGGTCAGGGGGCATGGGTGTTTCCGGTTGGGACCGAGAGGGGGGCACCCCTTAGAGCGTGCGTATGTAAATTTGTAGCCTCCCCGTCTCAAAGTTTTTCTTGAACGTTGCCGAGGGTGATTCCTGGCATCGGAATGTTGAATGGGTGTGTACTGGTTAGATGTGTTTGTCCTAAAACACCGTAAAGGGAACTAGTCCCTTGTGACTACTGAAATCCGTTGGCTGTGGTTAAATAGTACAAACTCTGCAGAGTCAAATCCTTCCGAGTCATCGTGTCCATGGTCAAGGACCATGGCCAGTATATCCATATCTATATCAGTCCTCGTGGTAAATCCCCGGTGAATAAGCTTGAGTGGTAAACCCGGTTGAATCGTTATTCCTGTGGGTGGACTAACCTTTTATTTATCTCGTACCTGAATATTCCCTTGCGATGATTTAAATTCATGAGCTACTGAAATATCAAGTTATGAAATATAAGCCCTTTATGTGATGTCGCTCAGACGTCCGACTATGGCACTCTAGTCATTTAGTTTCAATATAAGCCCTTTATGTGATGTCGCCTCAGACGTCCGACTATGGCACGCACTATCTTTTATTCTCCATTATAAGCCCTTTATGTGGTGTCGCCTTGACGCCCGACTGCGGCATTGTTATTTTCTTTGTATCCTTTCGAGGAGTCATTCAGACACTCGATTGGCCTTCAGTATTAATTGGGATTTCGGGAGGACTACCGCCCGACTTCCCTTTTATTTCCCATACATGGCTATCTCATTGTCTGAGTGCGCTTTATTAATCTGTTCATATGCATCATGTTTACATTTGTTATATCTTATGTCCGAACTGTCTTGCGAGTACTTTCATAGTACTCACCTGGCTTGTTGATTTGGCCAGATGTTGACGAAGGCGATCTCATGGATGAAGAGTTTCATAGTGAGTCCGACGCCTAGAGGAATCCCAGTCAGTCCCATGCGATCCTGGATATTGGTCACTTGTATTATATACGCTTCCGCCACCCACAATAAGTATCCTCGAGCCTCACTCTGACGCTCGAAGAGCTGTTAGATTCAGGAGTCATGCCATCCACTTCACTGTGACATATCCACCACCGCTTTTATTGTGAGTCAGTAGATATGCCATCCTATCCACCTTTATGTGTAATATTGGCGCGTTTGTAATAAATTGTTGAGCAATCTCCGCTCAACCTTGTATTATATTTAGTACTCCTGGTTTTTCTTCTGTGATCAAGAAATTGTCTACTAGTGAGGAGAATTCTTCTCTACTGGTCCGTAAAAGGGATCGGTTTCTCAATAAATATTTTTATTGGAAAACAGGTCGTGACAAAGACGTTTGCTCGCATCCACAGCCTGACGGCAAGGCTCGTCCTCTACTTCAAATTAATTGAGGACGGCCTGCTCTCCGTCAAGGTCTTCGGAGAGTTCGGAACTCGCCTGAAGTGTTGTGTGGAGAGCTCCTCTGATGGAGATTCCGATGATGGAAGCTCTTCCTCGAGCGAAAGTGATGAGGAGGACAGCGGGGGCAGATGACGGGGACGAGTCCTACTAGGCGTCGGATGCCCCGCGCCTGGGCGGGTGCGGCAGCAGCAGCATCTGCACCTGGCCGCTCCTCCGGCAGAGGCTTGCCGGTGGTGGGGCCAGCTCCTTGAACTTCTCGGGGCCGTCTCCTTGGGCGGCTGGCGTCGGGAGGCTGCGGAAGAGGAAGAGGGCGGGCGGCAAGGCAGTCAACTCGGAGTACGCGGGCACCGACGCCTTCATCGCGTATTGCCGATCCTGCCGCCTCGTCTTCCATCTCCTTTCCCGGCACCGTCATCACCGGCCCACCCGTGGGCGGCCACCGAGGTGTCTCTTGGTGCTTTCTGCTGCTCGTAGCTCGCCTAGGCGCCCCTTTTGCCCTTTCGCCTCCTTGACCTGCCTCCTGAGGAGAGGGACAAGAAAGGGATTACGGGCATCTTATCTCTTTTTTAGTTTGTAAGCCTGCGGGCCTTTGTTAAATTAAAAACTTTTAATCCCCTTGCTCATATTTTTCATCTCGCACGAACTGTACCTATATGGGATGTTTTTAATGAAAAAGGGATGCTTGCCGGGTTTTTCGTTCGTGGGTAAATCCTATGACAAGGAGCAAATCCTTGTTATTGGTTAAGGTAAACTTTTTTCGCCCGGCAATAGGCCTTGCCGTCCCCCCACTCCACTCGACCGTTCTCGCGCTCTTGGCGGAGGCAGGGATGAGGTGGGCTTTAGGCTCCTCATTCTACCTCCTTGCCACCACGGCTATAACCAAATCCGGACCAAGGAAATAATCCTTAGGTATAGGAAAAAGGGGAGCACGGCAGCCTAGAGATAAAAACGAGGTTTCACATACCCCAGTCCGGACCCGAAATGCATGACAGAGGATAAAAGACTTATCTGGATCTGCAGCCCCCGGCAATCTCATCTTGCCGCAGTTGGATCCTTGTGCTTGCAGCCCCCGGCAACTCTTGGTTGCCCGGGTCGGGGCGCCGGTCCGTTTCCTTCTTTCCAAGTAGCTCAGTAGAAGTGCTCATGTGCCCTGCGAACCAAAGGAGGATAGAAAAGGAATAGATAGACGCGCACTCGACCTCTAGGCTAGGGGTTAGTCGCTGCTAAGCACTATCAACCCTAACCAAGGAAGAGACTCGACCTAGCATGCATGCTATAACTTAGGGCGCCGGCGCTTCACTTATTTACGCTCAGGGTCTGCGCCTGGCTTTGTACAAAGGGTCACATGCCTTGCCGGCAAAGCTTGTACAAAAGGTGGCTTGCCGGGAGGCCCGGCAAGCCGCGCCTTATGGGTAAAACTTGCGAAGATGCTCGATGTTCCAGGAGTTGCTCACTGGGACGGCATCTTCGGTCTCCAGGCAGACTGCGTCGGGCCTGGTGACTCGTATTACCCGATAAGGGCCTTCCCACTTCGGCGTCAACTTGTTGGTATTCTTGGCCGACTGAACGCGCCGAAGAACAAGGTCGCCTTCCTCAAAGCTTCGGGCATGAAACTTGCGGCTATGGTAGCCACACAAGGCTTGCTGGTAGCGTGCTGCTCTCACAGCCGCCCGAAGACGATCTTCCTCAAGGAGCGTCGCGTCATCTTGGCGCAACTGCTCTTGCTCAAGCTCATCATAAGCGAGCACTCAAGGTGACCCGTATATGAGTTCTGTGGGGAGAACTGCTTCTGCCCCATAGAACAGGGCAAAAGGTGTCTGGCTGGTGGCTCGATTTGGCATCGTCCTGATCGACCAAAGAACCGGTGGCAATTCATCAATCCAGCGCCTTCCGCTCTTGCGCAGCTTGTCAAAAGTCTTTGTCCTTAGGCCTCGCAACACATCAGCATTTACCCTCTCCGCTTGGCCGTTGCTCCGTGGGTGTGCCACGGAAGCAAAACAGACCTTGCTGCCGAGGTCTTGAATGTATTGCATGAAGGTGTGGCTCGTGAACTGCGTGCCGTTGTCGGTGATGACTCTGTTTGGCACACCAAAATGGCAGACCGGTTCCTTGAAAAACTTGACAGCTGACTGAGCAGTCACCTTTCTCACTGCTTCCACCTCCGGCCACTTTGTGAACTTGCCGATCGCAACGTCCAAGTACTCAAAGCCCCTGACAGCGCGGGGGAAAGGGCCCAGTATATCGAGCACCCAGACCGAGAATGGCAAGGAAAGAGGGATTGTTCGAAGGGCTTGAGCTGGTTGATGAAGCTTCTTTGAATGGAACTGACACGCTTCACACTTGGTTACTAGTGCCGTTGCGTCCTGGAGGGCGGTGGGCCAGAAGAAACCTTGCCGGAATGCCTTCCCGGCAAGGGCCCTCGACCCTATGTGGGAGCCACATATGACTCTGTGTATCTCCGCCAACAGCTCTAGTCCTTCATCCCGGGGATGCACTTCAATTTCACACCGTCTGGCCTTCTCCTGTACAGGACGTTATCGACGAACTGGTACAGGGCGGACCGACGGGCTACTTTTTCCGCTTCTTCCTGCTCCTCAAGAAGCTCCCCTGTTTGGAGGAAATGGACGGTATGCTGCGCCCATGCCGGAGCCTGGGGCTCGACGGCAAGGACCAAAGGCATTTCTTCCGCCATGGGAGCGGCTGTCTCTACGGCCAGGGCTTGACGCCCTGCCGGAGCCAGTTGCTCTTGGGCAGGTTCAGCGTCCATGGCAGCACCCTTGCCGGCGGCCCCAGGGGGCTTGGTAGGAAAGTACTTGCCGGGACCTGACTTCCTCCGCTTGTTCTGCCCCGTTGATGGCTTGACGGATGGTTGAGTTAGCCAGAGCCAAAAGGTACCTGGTTCCACAGGTAGCTTGAATGCAGCACGCTTTGACAGGTAACCGGCGATGTCGTTCTCCACTCGTGGGATGTGCTCCGCTTGGATACCGTCAAAGTGTTCCTCCAGCTTCCTCAGCTCATCTACGTAAGCTTCCATCAATGGGCTCTGATAATCCTTGTTGACTTGTCTGACAACGAGCTGTGAGTCACCCCTGACGATGAGCTTCTTAACCCCGAGGTCTGCCGTGATCCTGAGACCGGCAAGCAATCCCTCGTACTCAGCAGTGTTGTTGGTGGACATCTCCCTGGGGAAGTGCATCTGGATCACGTACTTGAGGTACTCTCCGGTGGGTGCAATGAGCAGCACACCAGCGCTGGCGCCTTGCAGCGAGAAAGCCCCATCAAAGTACATGATCCAGTCGCGGTCTGCTTCCTTGCCCCGGAGAGTGGTCTCCTGGATTTCTTCGTCAGGCGTTGAGGTCCATTCTGCAATGAACTCCGCCAAGACTCTGCTCTGAATTGTTGAGGTACTTTCAAACCTTAAACCAAAGCTTGACAACTCCAAGGCCCATTCCACAATCCTTCCAGTTGCATCCGGGTTGTGCAGTATCCGTTGCAATGGGAGGCGGGTGACGACAGCGATCTCGTGGGCTTGGAAGTAATGACGCAGCTTCCTCGAGGCCATAAGGAGGCTGAAGAGCAATTTCTGCACACTGGAGTACCTCGATCTAGCTCCCTGCAAGAGGGAGCTGACAAAGTAAACTGGGTGCTGCATCATCTTCTTCCTCTGCACCACCTCACTCGACTGCGCGGGCACTGCCTTGGTGGCATCAGACTCTGCTGGGGGGCGCGCCTTGCTGGCACCTGGCCCTGCCGGGGGAATCTTTGGCTTGCCATCCGCTGGTTCTGCTGCCGCCACTGCCTCCTCGTCGACCTCCCTTTGTGCCACCAGTGCGGCGCTGACCACTTGATTTGTCGCCGCCAGATATAGCAGCAACGGCTCTTGTGGTTTAGGCGCAACCAGTATTGGCATGGAGGAAAGGTATTTCTTTAGATCCTGCAATGTTGCCTCGGCTTCTGGGGTCCACTCCATTGGGGCTGCCTTTTTCAAGATCTTGAAGAAGGGAAGGGCACGCTCGGCGGACTTGGAGATGAATCGGCTCATGGCGGCAACGCAGCCGGTGAGCCGACGCACATCCTTGATCCGCTTGGGCGCCTCAATTTGCTCAATAGCCTTGATCTTGTCTGGGTTTGCCTCGATCCCACGCTGTGACACGAAGAACCCGAGAAGCTTGCCGGATGGAACGCCGAAGACACACTTCTCAGGGTTCAGCTTGAGGTTGATCTTGCGCAGGTTGGCAAATGTCTCTTCCAGATCTTGCACAAGAATTGGCCCGTCCTTGGTTTTGACCACTAAGTCATCCATGTATGCCTCCATATTTCTATGGAGCTGAGGTTCAAAACCAATTTGGACTGCTCTTGCGAACGTTGAGCCGACACTCTTCAACCCGAATGGCATCCGTAAAAAGCAATATGTACCACATGGGGTGATGAATGCTGTCTTCTCTTCATCCTCTCTTGTCATGAAGATCTGGTGGTAGCCTGAGTAGGCGTTGAGGAATGATAACAGATCACACCCGGCTGTGGAGTCAACAATCTGGTCGATGCGCGGCAACGGGAAGGGGTCCTTAGGACAAGCCTTATTAGTATCTGTGTAATCAATACACAGCCTCCACTTCCCATTCGCCTTGCGCACCACTACGGGATTGGCCAACCACGTCGGGTGGAGCACTCCTCTCACCAAACCTGCCGCTTCCAACTTCCTGATCTCCTCTGTGATGAACTCCTGCCTTTTCCAGAGCCTGCTTTCTAACCTTCTACTTGACGGGCCGCGCGTGGGGGCAGACAGCTAGGTGGTGCTCAATCACCTCCCTGGGAACACCGGGGATGTCGGACGCTTGCCATGCAAACACGTCGACATTTTCCCACTGGAAGGTGACGAGCGCGCCTTCCTATTTGCTGTCGAGGGTGGAGCCTATGGTGAAGGCCCCTCCCGTGTCATCCTCCCCGACGGGCACCTTCTTGGTCTGCGGCGGCTCGGCTCTGGATCTCTTGCTCTTGTCGGTAGAGCTCTCTGGCACATCCTCAACTGTAGCACAACACTCCGATGAGGTGTGCTTGCCGGAGTGGGTGCGAGAGGTCTTGTCGGGCTCCTTCTTCCCTCCCGGGCCTTCAGCGGCAGGAGCAGGTGCCTTGACGGTAGTTGCTGCAACTGCTTCCTGGTAGAGTTGGTCGGCGCAGATCAGCGCGTCCTTCTTGTCGGAGGGGACGGAGATGATGGTCAACGGCCCGGGCATCTTTAGCATGTTGTAGGCGTAGTGTGACGCCGCCATGAACTTGGCTAGTGCCGGGCGGCCGAGGATCCCGTTGTAGGGCAAGGGGATCTCGGCCACGTCGAAGACGATCCTCTCCGTCCTGTAGTTCAACTCTCCTCCAAATGTCACGGGCAGTGTGACCTTTCCCTTCGGCTGGCTCCTACCCGGATTGACCCCTTGAAACGTGCCCGTTTCCTCGAGGTCTCCATCAGGGATTTGCAACCTTTTGATCACGACAGGCGAGATCAGGTTCAGGCCGGCCCCGCCGTCAACCAACATCTTGTTCACCTTGAGGTTGCGTATCGTTGGTGAGACCAACAATGGCAAACACCCATTGCGGTAGTGCGGTCAGGGTGTTCCTTTGCGTCAAAGATGAGGGGTGTGTTGGACCACTTCAGCAGCTTCTGAGCATCGAACGATGGCTCTGCTGCTGTAATCTCACGCACCCACTGCTTGAGCTGGCGGTGAGAGGTATGCAGCGAGGCGCCGCCATCGACGCACATGGCCTCCGTAGCCTTCTGGAACCCTTGCTCACCAGACTCATCGTCCTCGTCATGATCATCGTCTTCTTGTTTCCTGTCGCGGCCCCGGGTGGGCCTCTCTTGCTGGTTGTCCTTGCCGGGGCGGCCTCCTTGGCCGCCACGCTTCTTGCCGGATCCCTCACCACCGTCTTGGTCCTTCTCCTTGTCCCGCCTCTCGTACTTAGCCTTTTGCTTCTCAGCAAGCAGCTTGACTTGTCAGAAGTTCTGGAGGTCGTGGCCCTTGGTGCGGTGGATTTTGCAGTATTGCTTTCCGGAGCTTCCTGGCTTGTCGGTAGCCGCCAAGGCCCGGCAGGTGGCACACCCGGCAATCTCCTTGCCGGGGGCGTCTGCCTTGACCTGCTTGCCGGCACCGGTATCATTAGATCCCTCAATGGCAAGCACGGCCTTGCCTTTGCATTTCCTATTGCGACGCCGGCTCTTCTTCGTCGGGGTGGCGGCCTCTTCATCGCTAGAGTTGGTTTCTGCGCCGGCGTCTTCGTCGGGGTACTTCCTTCCCTCTTTAGCCCGGGCGCACCTATCGGCCAGAATGTAGAGCTCGGCCATATCCTTAACCTTGGTCATCGCCAGCTCCTTGCGCATCTTGCGATTGCGCATGTTCTGGTGGAACGCGCTAATCACAGCGGCGGGATGAACGTCGGGGATGTTGGATTGCACACGGCTGAATCTCTAGATATACTTGCGCAGGGTCTCCCCTTCCTTCTGGGGAATGATATGCAGATCACTGGCCTAGCCATGAGCTTAGTGGCCTCCTGTGAAGGCGCCAACGAACTCGTGGCGCAGATCTGACCAAGAAGAAATGGAATCCACCGGCAAGTGCATCATCCAAGACATCACATTGGGCTTGAGCGCCAGCGGGAAATAGTTGGAAAGCACCTTGTCGTCGCGAGCCCCAGCAGCCTGCATCGCGATGGTGTAGATGCCGAGGAACTCGGACGGATGGGTCTTGCCCGTGTACTTCTCGCCGACGTCGGGCTTGAACGTGCGGTGGGACGGCCACTCGAACTGCCGCAGCTCACGGGTAAAAGCCGGGCAGCCCACCTTGTAAGGCAGGCCGCCGGGGCCCACCGGTGCCGGGTGGTCCATAGCGGGTCCCGCCTGCTTGTCCGACAGGCGGCGCGTTTCGCGCCGGCGCTCGACGGTGGTTCGAGCGTCTTCGTGAGCTCACCCCCGAAGGACCTGGCGTTGGTCGCAGAGGGTCCGCGGGTCGGACGACGCTATGCAGGTGTTATCACAAGCGTCGTCGCGACGGGCCGACGCCCGCGGCGGCTGGCGAGGAGGAGGAGAGTGCACCGTGGCCGCAGCTCCCTCGGTCCTCCCAGCGCCAGCATGTGGTGGCTCGGTGGAGCGCCGACCCGAGGGCCCCGCCGGTCGCGGATTGTCATTGTTTGCGACGGCGACGAGGCTTCGGATGGTGGCCCTCCACTCGTCGAGCTTCTTCGCAGCAGGAGGGAAGTCGAGGAGGAGATGTGCACGCGCCAAAGCTTCCGCTCGCATGGGCGTCGGCGACAGCTGCGTGGATCATGGCGCGCTTCGATTTCTAACTACATTAGAAGTTGCTCCGTTACGACCCAGCGGCTGCGTGCCATTTCCGCCAGCGCTTCGGCGAGCGTGCTGGACCCCTTCATCTTGTGGGTTATGCACAGGGCTCTTCCCACGGCGGTGCCCAGGGTCACCAACGTGGTGACGCTGCTCAGCGTGCACACCATGGGAAGAGCGCGCGATGGTCGCCGGTGTGAGCGTCTTGG
>NC_057808.1:143308488-143319066 GCF_018294505.1 Triticum aestivum | reverse complement strand
GGATCTGGCGGCGTGCGGCCGGTCGTCTGGCATGCGAATGACGCCGCTCGCCAGGCTTTCACTACCTGGGCGATGCTGGTGCTCGCGGACTGCGCCCCGGGTCCTGTCCGTGACCGGTCCACTGCTCGTCCGCACCGGCACGGGCTGTTCGGCTCCCAATGAGCCGATCGCCATGGTCGTCTTCTTCTTAGGAGCCATGGCGACGAAGAACTGCTAGGCTAACTACTAGACCAGATTCTCACAATTGCGCCCCCTACCTGGCGCGCCAAGGATGTCGGTGAGGAACGACACCTATGGGATCACAAGAATCCCTACTACGGTTGTCGGGGCGCGGGGTTGCAAGAAGAGCAGGGCTAGTAGACAGCACAAGGATCGTTTACCCAGGTTCGGGCCACGAGGATGCGTAAAACCCTAGTCCTGCTTTGGTGGGTGTATTTCAGAGAGTTCTTGAGCTCTCGAACTAGCTGTGGTCAGTGCGTGGTTCGAAAGAGCCGAATCCTTCTCCAGTATGCCATGGGCCCCCTTTTATAGTCGGAAGGGGCTGCCACAGTGACACATAGGAGGTGGAAAGGCGTACAGTGCTCTGAGCTTATCGCTCGTATTACAGGACAAAGACGAATTTAATGCGTAGCTTAGGTGTCCCCTTGCTTTATCGGGGACGGGGGCGAGGCCCGTCCCGTCCGTCGCCGCTCCTCCTCGCTTCGACACGCGCCTTGGCCAGTGATGTGTGCGGTGCCATGTAGGCAGGCAAGTAGCTGAGGTGGCGCAGTGGTCGAGCCTTCACGAAGATCTGCATGCCGCCACGCAGGCGCTCGATGAGTTGGCCTGGGAGCTGCATGTTGCCACGCAGGTGCCCGCCCAGCTGGTTGGGCTGGCAGCTGCATGTGAACGGCGGTGGAAGCTTGGTTGACGTGGGACTGGCGGTGGCCCTGCTGGCGTTCTTGGCGAGGTCCTTGCCGGTTGGCCCGGCAACGGTCTTGCCGTGTGGCCCGGCAAGGATCTTGCCGAGGATCATCGTCTTCTAATCCTCATCTGATCTTGAATATGTCTTCACAAAGATCTGCATGCCACCACAGAGGCGCCTTCCCGAGCCCTGGCCCCACGTGGATGATGGCGTTGGGGACCGTGGGCTCAAGGATGGCTCGCTCTGTTGGTGTGGGGCGAGCTGCCCCGGCAAGGGTCTTGCCGGGGGAACCTGCTTCGTCCCTCTGCTCTTTGTGGTCTTGGTCTTGGTGTTGCTCTGATCATCTTGGGCTTCGGTCTTACCTTGGCTCACCTCCCCTGTTCTACTTAGCGTGACAGTAGGCGCGGCTCCGACTGCCCGTGCACAGGTAGAGGGGTACAAAAACGCACCCCTCTTTTTGTACACCGACACGTCCCCACTGCCGCACTACGTGGCCAAGATGTGGGCGAACGGCCAGCCGGGGGAGCCCAAAGGTAGGACCGACGCCGTCAAGGTGGAAATGGAGGTGACAAGCAATAGGGATCCCGGCGATGTCGCCGTGCAGGAGCTGACCTTCTTCATAGTTCCACCCAAGCTGCTGGCCGGGGATAAGCTGGTGTCCCTCCACATTCAGATTGACAAGCTCATGTCCTAAATGATTTTACAGTGCCTTATGTTTATCTTAGTAATATGCTAATATAGGGGTTAGCTCAGTCTACTTTAGCTTAAGAGATGGTGGGTTTTGGTGGTGATGCAGCAATTACCTCGACATCAGATCAGCAATGAAAGTAATTTCGAACAGTCGAATGGATATTTTGTGTCTGTTGGATATAAAGATCCTTTGGGTAAGAAGTAACAGCTTATATGCTTTTTTTGAAACGGAACAACGATAGTATAATTTTTGTTGACATGCACTAATATTTTCGAAACGGACGTTGGGCTGTAGCTAGAAGGGCGGTTGGGACGCGGCATCGGCCCATACCACGGTGACCCCCGATTGGGACGCACCGACTGTGGATTTTCTCCCTCGCCGATGTCGACCGCGTCTACGCAGAACATTGTTCCCTTCCCCCAGCTGCGGGATCAGGCCGGATATGTGACCAGCGGTGTGGCCACCGTCGTTCTATGCTTGTGAAGAGAGAAACCCAAGCAAGCAGGCTTGTAGCTTAGGCTCCTGCTAGTGTATATATAGTGGTTTTCTTTTTCTCTCCATATCAACCATTTTATATTGCGTACGTGTCATTGAAGAGTGAAATGATGGTTGCTTCTTCCGACTAACTTACTGTGTGATTTGACTGCTCCTTTAGTGGCCCCTACACGTACTCCCCCTACGTGTATGCAACAGTCACACGTACACATGGACGCAAAAACGTGCGCGACGCCCTAATGCATGCATGTCCGAGCACACGACGGAACACACATGGTCACGCTCAAGTGCTCAACCTACACGTGCATGCACACACATACTCAGCCAGGGTGAGCTAGTGACCGTATAAACACTGGAAAATGTATATATTGAGCGCAATGAGTGTATTATGAAGTCCACTGGCCGTATTTTTACAAATATACAGTGACAGACAGTGTATTTATCTCGTTTGAAATTAAGCCATATTAACCGAAGAGGAGGCAGTATGGACTAGCATTACTTTGATGTGTCTCATCAACTTGCCAAACAAGGAGAAGCTTGCAGGACGGGAGAAGCTTGCGCGCGGTGGCTCGCGGGACAAGGAGAAACTTTTCACTAATGCAAGCTCTCCCTCGCTCAGGCGGTGGACGTGCAACAGTTAATTCGGTGTCAGATTGCCTGAAGCATACACTATACTAGTACTATTATTGTTCGACTTCCCGAAGAGGCGAACAGCCAAGCGCAAAGTTTACTAGTACTAGTAAGTCTATAGAGGTATGTACTATACTAGTACTAGGAATCGGATGGAGGAGCGTCTGCACTCTTATTATATTTTTAAAATGTGAAAAAGCAATCTTCAACACATTTGGTTCTCTTCGGGGGTTCTCGCATGTGATAATAGAATTTGATTGCATGGAACACTCGCCACAATTCTCGCTTAATTCTGGCTCATATCCTGTTACAAATAGGAGTGCTCGGTAAACAGGTCAGCAAACCTTCTGGCGCATCTTTGTGCGAACCATGCTTGCTGCACTTTGAATGTGGCCGAGAGTTGTCTTGATGAAACACCTCGCTTCCTACTTCTTTTTTGCGTGGTACCTCGCTTCCTAGTGACCTGTGTCTTGGCTGATTGTCCTAAGAATGCTTATGTATGAATAAATCTCTCTCATTTACCTGCAAAAAAGATTAAGCCATATTAACCGAAAAGGAGGGAGTATGGACTAGCACTACTTTTTGGTGTGTCCCGTCAACTCGCAGAACGAGGAGAAGCTTGAAGGACAAGGTGAAGCTCGATTACGCCTTTTGACTAATGCAACGTACCCTAGCCCAGGCGGTGGACATGCATAAGTTCATTCGGTGTCAGATTGCTAGAGGCATACACTGTAGTACCGAACATGCGGAGTACCATCATTGTTCGACTTCACGAAGAGGCGAAGAGCCAAGCACAAGGTTTAGTAGTACGAGTAGTACTACTACTAGAACCGCATGGTGGAGCCTCTGTACTCTTATTATTTTTAATCTCTGATAAAGTACACATATATTCCGGAGAAGGGCGGAAAACGGCAGCCCAACATGTAATGATGATATCGATCAACCATGCTCGAATATATCTTGGCCTCCGTGCGAGCCCGTCTGTGGGTTCTCGCTCCTCGTCTCTCTCAAGGAACAACGAGTTGGCCATTTTGCCGTCAATTGAGATCGGTTTGCTCACACTCCAGTCCCACATGTCAGTGATATGCCAAGAGGATGTGCGTTGACCAACTGGCCATACGCGTACTTGGTTTTCCACCTTCATACTACTCCTCCCTCCGTCACAGTTTACAGGGCGCGCTTCATTATGATGCATTTCTCTCAATGCATTTCCACCACCAGAGAGACTTTAGACGTGTTTGGTTTAATCCTCAATTAATTAGGGCGTGGTAACCGCAATCAAGTCCACAATTTTCTCTCGATGTACTACGGAGTGGAGTAAGTGCATGCATGTGTGTACCCGGGGTGGAAGCACTGCATGCATGTGTGTACGCATTATTTCCTCTAGTAATAGACGCCGTGCTATAAGTACCAATGCTATTTTTTAGGCCGATCGCTAGTCGCCTTGGTCCCAGAGATTTTTTCTTTTACTAAAGCGCGCTCTATAAACAGTGACGGATGGAGTAGTATGAGCGGATTCAAAGAAGAGCGTATTGATGGTTGCTTCTTCCGAGCAACTTACAGTGGGAAAGGTGGGGCTTATGATTTGACTGCTGATTACTCACTATTAATGCGGCGCAACGACCGGGCCGAGTCTCCCATGCGGCTGCGCACTACCCCCTCGGTTCTTAAATATACTCCGGAGTATTTGTCGTTCTACAAATTTCAACGAGTGACTACTCAAATATTTGTCTTTTTAGAGATTCAAATGGACTACTACATACAGATGTATATAGACATATTTTAGAGTGTAGATTCACTCATTTTGCTCCGTATGTAGTCACTTGTTGAAATCTCTAGAAAGACAAATATTTAGGAACGGAGGGAGTACATATACGAAGCAAGATGAGTGAATCTACACTCTAAAATATGCTGATTTGAAATTCGTAAAAAGACAAATATTTAGGAACGAAGGAGTATAATTTTGTGCATGGCACATGGACCCGGATGCCGAAGAGGCTTCTGGCAATGCTATCAAGCTTCCAGCATTTGTTTACATAATTGACGTACTATACAAATAATTTTCCAGCGACATGAAATTGTACAATGGTGTGAGCTTTCAGCTTTTGTTTAGTGTGTCTTGCCATCGATGCTCTTTCGGAAACAATAAAAAACTAACTTCCTTGCTAATGCATCTCAATTATTAGCAGATGAGAGCTAATATTTACATCACAAGTGAAGACAAAGTTGTGAGAAGGTGTTAAATTAAAATTGATCCATGCTTTCATTGGCAGCAACGTCCCCCCATCTCTGTCTAAATCAACAAGGCATGTTGGGAAAAAAAGTAGCCGTCTGGAGCATGCAACATTGCGATCATTTTGTGCAGTTCCACTAAAATAGAGCTGAGCGTCCCTGTTCAAAAGATATTAAGTGTGATTACGATAATAGAGGACTGTTGATGAAACAATAAACACACAAATAGAAGCCGATCACCTTTGCAGTATCTCTTAAGACTAACTAGTTGGAGAAGATTAGGCTCGGAGTTGGATGAGGAGGATAGAGAAAAACCAATCTCCCTTTGTGCAATCGCACTGAAATGTAGAGACGTTGCCCGTGTGACATTTTGGTAGAACTGCACACAACACTCTTAAGAAAAAAGTGATTTGTGCAGTTCACCAAAAGGTCGCAATAGCAACGAGGTGAAATGGATAGCCCTGTTTGCAAAAAAGAGGTAGAAAGGAAACAATTACTGGCCAATAACAGTTGATGAGACATGCGACGACAAAAAAGAAGCATATTCCTTGTCCTAAGGGTAGATAACAACACGGTTGTGTTTGTCTAAAACGGTGTGAGGGCGAGATTGCGATATGGAAAGTACGCCGGATGAGCTACGTTTTGGGCAAGGAACTATGGAAGATCCACATGCAGCGACGTGGGAAGACGGGCAGTGGAGCAAGGCCGGAGGGGATACCTGGAGGTCGTCGGGATGTAACTAGGTGAGCGGCGGCGGGCGGAATCTGCCCATATTGCGGCAGCGAGCAGGTGGCGTAGGCCCTACCACGCCGGAGCTTGGTCAGAGAGAACGGCATGTACTGCAGATCGGGACTTGCTGCCTCGGCACCGTCGAACGGAGAAACGATGCACGTCCTCCCTTTCCGCCAGCGGACGGGATGTGGCCGGATCAGTGACCAACGGTGAGAGAGAGAGAGAGGCCACCGCAGCCTTGTGTGAGATACTCTGAAGAGAGACAAACCAGGCATGCAGGCTCCATTGTATATAGTGGAGCGGACTACCTTTTTCTCCATAAAAACCGTTTTATATTCTGTGTACATGCCATTGAGCGATATAACTTTATTTAAAAATAACGTGCCAATGCATGAAGTCAAACTTTGTTTCGTGCACGCATGGTACACGACCTCCGTAGGTAAACAACCGCTACACGCATTCAAATTAGCACGTGGGCTGCCATTTTGTACAGAAATGAGCTCCACCGTGTACCCACGCGGGTGTGGCTGGTCACGAAGCATGAGTACGTGCATGGTGCACCTATTCTCTTCTTGTATACATACACCACCTAAGTGGGGTTGTGTGAGAGAGATACAAACGTAGAGAGGTATAGTGTGTGGGTTCGTGAGAGTTTTTTTGGGGGGGGGGGCAATCAAAAAATGTAACATATGCAATGTGTGTGAAATACAGTCCTGGATATATCATATATATAGAGGGGGCGATCCACGAGAAGAGAGTGGAGGTATCATCGGCTTGAGGTGTCCATAGAATCAAAGAGAGGGATGATGTGTGTGTGTGCGCGCGCGATGGATAAAGAGTGCGTGTGTGCCCACGTCAAAGATATAGAGTGGCTGGCCTACTGGACCGTGAGAGGGGACAGGCGCAGTTTGTCTCTGTCGCATGGATACCTACCTACAGCGCTCGACTATCGGTGTGTGGTGGGGGGGAGGGAGGCCTAATTAACTATAGAGGTACAATTGCTAGTATATGTGTGGAGGAGGAGAGAGGCCTACCTCATGTATTAAGGGAGATCGATCTACCTCATGTATTAAGGGAGATCGATCAGCATCCATGCATATGTGTAGGAGAGGAATAAGGTTGGCAGAGAGACAGAGCTAGAGTGTTGGAGGGGGTGGTAGTGGAGTTGCTTCTAACAAATGGTGGGATAGGCTTGCTAGACAACCGGAGGGCACGCCTGCAATATCAATAAGAGAGGGGATGGCTGCCTGTCTGTGCACCTGCGTGTGAGAGACGGGTCAGGAGGAATGCACGAATGATGAGGGAGGACGATATGGCTGTGGTAAACATACATAACTACATAGGAAGATCAATCGTCCTTTGTCAGAGAAAGAAGAGAGATAACTTGTGAGGTACGTCGATCGATGTGGGAATAGTTAAAGTCAACCTAGGGATATATATATGTTGGGAGATCGATCAGTATACATGCATGTGTGTGTTAGAAGCAAATGAGGCACGTGGAGAAGGATAGAGAGACAGGGATGCATCTAGGAGGTGGTGCGAGAGTCATACTATATCGAGGGGGAAGGAGTGTGCGAGTAAGAGATCGATGAAAAGAGTGGTGAGAGTGAGGCATGGACGGTGATAAGAGAAGAGGGGAAGCTTGTGTTTGTGCTAGGCACACCTGGCTAGAGAGGCATTTCGATCGATGTGTGCCATAAAGAAGGAGCTAGGGGGCCTACACACACCATGGGTGAATGACCTAAAGTGAAAAGATGAATTTGCGCGATGGAGCTAGAGAATGCCGAGGGAGGGTGAGAGGGATGCAGGCGTGTGCATGCACGAGAGAAAGTTAGCGCTAGCTACAAAGATAAGAGGATTGTGTGGGTGTAAAATACGAATAGAGATCATACTTCATTATGAAAAGCGAATTCGGATATTTGAAGAATTTATCATAGTGTTTTAAACCGACGCATGTGTAAATATATATAACAGTGATACACATGGTGTGGTTATGAACATGTTATACTACATATAAAATATTTTATCTCTACTCTTATAAAAAAAATGGAATTGTTGATGATGGTGTGCCTGCCATCCTGCAACATAGGCCGTCCGATTTATATCTGATGGATAGGAAGGAAACTATGGCAATTTTGAAAAAAGATACCCACAACCCTCTCCATATTTGCAAATTAGGCCTCCCCTTGATCATGTTGATGTTCTGTGGAACGCATGGGCATCTTGCTAGTACTACGTATAATATATAGAACATTGATCATAATTTGGGCTAATGTGTGGCTTTTGCAGCTTAGGTCTAAATACTTGTCATAATGTAAGGGGCGGGGCACTATACTATGTGTGATAAACACGGTGTACGCATGGAACATGCTTTAGATTATGAATATATAGTTAGTACAGCAAATGTACTATTATTTGGAATCAACATCAAGTGTATTCAAAAAATAGAATTCGATTTCATGTAGTACATATAGTTCATATCTATCTCTATAGTAATCATGTGGTGTGTTATTAAGGTAATACACAAATGATGGTTGAAGTTGGCAACAATCATGATTGTAGATTCTTATTGAAATAGAGAAACGAATTCAAATTCAGTTCGAATTGCAGCGGTACTATAGACATTTGGAATGCACTAAAATGTTGGTATGAGTAGGATACATGCATTATACAGCAAGCGTAAAAATTTAACTGGACATAACATGGATTCATACTCCCTCCTTCCATCTATATAGGGCGTAATGCGATTTTTAAGACTGCCTTTGACAATTGACAAGATTAATAGTACATGACATGCACAATGTGAAAACTATATCATTGAAAGAACCTTTCACAGACGAATTTAACGGTGTGCTTTGTGTAAGTTGCATGTCATATATTATTGCTCTAATATTTGGTCAAAGTTAGCATCGAAAAACGCATTAGGCCCTATATAGATGGAAGGAGGGAGTAGCTTTGAATAGCATTTTTATAGTAAAAGGGGCAAGACTCTCTCTTTGTGTGGTGTGAATAGTTTTATTTTTTTGTTTTCTTTTTGGTTGAGGGAAGTGCGAATTGATTTGGTACGTACAAGTACAATATTACACGTTAGGCTCGTCCCTAAAATTCAACCCGCGCCTTGTTATATCCCGGAAATTCAGATATCGTGCTCCCAAAACTGGCGCCTTCACAACCCGCGCCTTGCTCTCCTGAAACTACAACGCGCGTGAAAACTCCCTCTAGCTGCCAAATCCCGACACGCGAAATCCCCCTTCTAACCCTGAGCTGAAAGGGCCACTAGTTGAAATCGGTGGGGGGTACTTTTGTAACACACCCTACATTTTGGACAAGCGCGTCCCGAAGTCATGGTTCACCCCCTCCCATCGCCTCTTTTTTTCCATTCTAAATCCCAGGTCGCCATAGCCTCTCCGCTCCAGCCGCGAAACCCCACCCTCCTCCGTCCGCCACCTCACCGCTGCCCACCCGGAGCCTCTTCCCCGATGACGTCGTCCACCGCAACAGCTCGACGTCCCTCGTCCACCTCGCCGGATGAGGATCCCTCGTCCATCTCGTCGTCCCGCCGATTCAGCCGCCCCATCCTCCACCTCCAAGGAGCTGCTCTGACGATCGCCTCGTCTATCGCGACTGCTCCATCCCCACAGCACCGCCTTAACCTGCTCCACCGGAACCGCAACATCCACACCGACTCCTCGGATGAAGCCGAGGCCTATTGGCGCCACCAAAGAGGTTGTACACTCATCGCATCGCACCTTCTCCTTAACTCGACCTTCCGGCACCGACGGTGCTCCATCCCGCACCCCCATGGAGCGGCTACCTTGAAGCCGGTGCCGCGGGTGACATCTCCATGGCGGCTCTCCCCCAGTGTGAGGCCCCTTTGGCGGCGGTGACCATACCAGTCGGATCTGCTGCTCCGGCTCTCGCTCGCTCGCTCTCTCCCGCTGCTGCTGCTGCTCTCCCCCTCGCTCGTGCTGCTGCTCTCCTCCGATTTAGCTACACTGCACACTACAAAAAAAGACACATCCGTGACATTTTGGGCCGAACAAATTTTTTTCTGTCATACATATGACACTTCTATGACGATAATTGTGACAAAACCCGGTATCATCATAGATATGGTGGGCTCCTACTTCTATGACAAAAAATCATGACAGAAAATGGGCTTTTCGTCCTGGGCGGGCCGGAGACGCAGCTGCATGACATTCTTTGGGTCGTCCATGACGAAAAAACCGTGGTAGAAGCGAGGGGGAGGAAAATTTCGGGGAGTTCCCGGTTACGGTTGGAGGTCGGGGGCCGAGCGATGCACGTTTCTCTCGTACACGTATGCGCGTGTGTGCGAGGCGTTGGCTCTAACTGAACCCGAGCGAGGCGGTGGGCTCTAACTGAAACCGAGTGATTGCACTACAGGCTACGCATTACTGAACCCGAGCGATCGATCGATGGCTGTTAACTGAACCCGACCGAGCGATTCCTTCGCTACTGCTGCTAACTGAAGCCGATCGATTGGATGAACAGTGAGCGTTGCGAGGGGGGTTGGATGAACAGTGAGCGGTGGCGTTGCCTCTGGATGAACAGGACCCCATGGTGTGGAGGGCTGGATGAACAGTAGACGGTGGAGGGGTGCCCGTGGAGGGGTGGTTGAACAGGACCCCGTGGTGTGGAGGGCTGGATGAACAGTAGACGGCGGAGGGGTGCCCGTGGAGGGGTGGTTGAACAGTAGCCGGTGGAGTAGCGCGCGGTGGAGGCTGGATGAACAGGAGCCCGTGGAGGCTGGAGGAGGTCAACGGTAGCCCGTGGAGGCTGGAGGAGGTCAACGGTGGAGATGAACAGTATCCCGTGGAGTCCCGTTTTGCGGTACGCCACACCCCTCCCGATGAACAGGACCCCCGTTTCGACC
>NC_057808.1:143291924-143308093 GCF_018294505.1 Triticum aestivum | reverse complement strand
GTTTCGACCGTAGGAGGTCCGTTTCCTCCGTTTTGCGGTACGCCACACCCCTCCCGATCAACAGGACCCCGTTCCGAACGTAGGAGGTCCGTTTCCTCCATTTTGCGGTACGCCAGGCCTCATTTCCATCGCCTGTTCCGTCCAAGCCCTCGTGATGAACATGACCACGCATTCCGTTCTGACCCAGCCGGTTGGCTCCCACGCGTTCCGTTGCCTCCCGATGAACACGACGCATTCCGTTGCCTCCCCATGAACACGACGCATTCCATTGCCTCCCCATGAACACGACGCATTCCGTTGCCTCCCCATGAACACGACGACGATGCTGTTTCTCCGTTCCGACCCAGCCATGTACACGAGCCCTGGCCGGACGTATGCGCGAGTAGGCGTTCGAGACCCCTCCCGTATGTACACATACGTGACCGTATTTTGTTTCTTGCACCCTGGCCGCTATACGTACGTGTACATGCTATGTGCGCGCCTCTACTACGACACGTACGTGCCTCTACTACGACACGTGCGCGCCTCTACATCCACCAGTATATATGTAAGTACATGTTCGCGACCAGAATGACAACGCTACGTACGCTTCGACCAGGTGGGTCCCCACTGTCCGGCACTTCCTTGCGTGCGAAGATGTAGCTGGTGGGTCCCAGCAGTCAGGGGGGCGAATCGTTTTTTTTGCCCGGACGCACTTCCTTGCGTGCGAAGATGTACTTGGTGGGTCCCAGGAGTCAGGGGGCGAATCGTTTTTTTTTCGGACGCACTTCCTTGCTTGCGAAGATGTAGCTGGTGGGTCCCAGTAGTCAGGGGGAAACGTTTTCTTGCGAAATACGGTGGCCCGTCCGGTGGGTCCCCGCTGCCAGGTGGAGGAATCATTATTTTGCGTGTAATAAGGAGGCACTTCCTTGCTGCGGCCGTGGACCCAGCTGTCAGCCTCTCCACGTACAGTCCACGTCCGATGGAAGTCATTCCTTGACCACGTTGACCATGCCGCGCTGAGAGCACCATGGCGGTGGACGACGGCGAGGACTAGGAAGGGGACGACTCGGTGCCGGGGAAGACGCAGCAGTGAATGCCCACGCGAAGAGGAGTACGGGGGTTCACTTGTTCGGCTGCGGTGTGAGGCTGCTGTCGCCGCAGAATAACAGGGGGTGTGGGTGAGTACAGGGATGGCCTGGCCAGCGGTGGGAGTAGTAGGGGGCGGTGAGGCTTCCGCGACATCACAGCCGGCCACGGGAGGCAGGAGCACGCGGCACGACCGGCGCTGGTTTGGGCGGCTGGAGCAAGAAGACCAGAGGTTGAAGAAGCACTACGGCCGTTGGATGAACATCGTACGGTAACAGGAGCTAGAATCGTTCATATTGACTAAGTTGACAAAGCCCTCCGTCCCCGTCAACTTGGTAGGCCCACAAGTCAGCCTCCCACTATGCTGGGTTCCAGCTGGCAGGGGGAGTATTCATTTTTTTGTGCGTAATAAGGAGGCACTTCCTTGCATGCAAAGATAGCTGGTGGGTCCGACATGTCAGCGGGGGCACGTTATTTTCGCGAAATACAGAGGCCCTTCCGGTGGGTCCCAGATGTCGGTCGAGGAATCATTATTTTGCGCGTAGGAGGCACGTATTCAACCCATTTTTTCAGAATTTACAGTCTTTTTTTTGCGCGGTAGAATTTACAGTCAATTTGATCTTTTTTTTGAATTACAGCCATTAGCTGGGCTGGGTGAACAAATAATGTAGTGTCATGCGGCCCATTTATTTTATTTCCTAAAAATTACAGGCCATTTGCACTTTCTCGAAATACACGATTTTGCTAGGCTGATTCTAATTATAATGTTGGGTTGGGCCAACAATGTTATCAAAAAATAAAAAGGGGATGAGCATTTTGTTATAAATATATTTAAATAATAAGTGATATTATTACATTCGTCCTTAAATCTTACCAAGCTTTTGTACACAATCACTAGGATTTTCGTGCCAAAACAATCCAGGATTTTATTTGTTAAGAAATTATTTTTATAAGTTAATAAGATGTGGGATATTTTTTTCTTACATATGTAAGTATCTGTTAAATATATGATGACAATAAAAATAATATATAATAACATATAAAATAATTTAAATATATATAATATAGTTAGAAGGGAAACATAAGTTGGAGATGGCGTTCCTATTCTTATATAGAAAAATAGAACAGACCTCTGCGTTTTCTTCAAAAAAATACATAAATTGGGCTGCCAAAAATAAAACCTCGGATGGGAGGTCCATAGGACGGTCGATACATGATGGCCCTAAGAAAATACAAACAGGCCTATGGACCTCCCATCCGAGGTCGTGGGCTGCGCATGTTAAAAATGAAAGCCTAGACGGGGCAGCCCAAAACCACGTCCAGCACTTGCCAAAACTTTGTCCCTCGTTTTCTTTGTGTTTCGCACACTCGGCATTGTGTGGGCATTTTGACTGTGCATCATATGAAGATGTGCTATGCATGAATGTTGATCAGCATGATGTTAACTGGCTGGTAGTTCCATTTTTGACCATGAATAAAACTTCCAACATGATGTTAACCCTGTTTGAAAAGGCCGTGTTAATATAAATGCTCTACCGCTGAAAGTTGCAGTTTCTTATCTGAAACTGAACTTGCAGTTTCTTATCTGAAACTGAAACTTGCTGTTTCTTCTCTGAGAATCACATTGTCTGCACTTTTATACTCCTATGAAACTACATTTTTTTAAGTGCTAAAAATAAATCTCTAGAATTCATAAAATACTTCATATGCTCAATACTGCAAATCTGAAATTGAAAAGACATTCATATCTGAAAGTACTCTCAAAATACACAACACAAAACACAATTCACAACCTGCAAATACTGACAACCCTAAGCTCCTCCTGACAATTCACAACCTGCCCGACTATTGGGCTGGGGGGGCAGCCCCCTCCTATTCCTCGGCGGCAGACAACCGCCCCGTGAGATGATGTGAACGGCGAGGGAGATGATGGCGGGGAAGCGTCATCGGGCCAACTGCTTTTCTCTTCTTGCAGTTGGGTTCGGTCGACGAAGACTCCACCGGCTCACTCTGGCAGGACACCCTCACAAATGGCACCCTGTAGATGCTTGATCCTTTAATCTCTGGTGGATGCTCCATCTGCGATCGATACTCCCACCACCGCTCCCTCACGATCGGTTTCGGTGAATCTGTTTGCTCCATGGCCCAGAGGAGCAGCTCTATGTACTCCGGCGCGACTCCCTCCGGGAGTATCGCCGCCGTTTCGCTCTGTTGAAGATATTTGGCCATGGATGTCGCCGTCGCCGCTAGTTGGTCCTTGTTGTCAAACCAAGACTGTATCTCCAACATCCTAGCTAGCTTCACAGGGTCGCCGTCTGTGATCCTCACGTATCGGTTGTACTCCTCCATCGATCTACTTCTCCACGGCACCTTCACTCGCGGGCGGTGGTTTTTGAATGGAAGAGGAGAGGAGCAGCGCTAGTTTTGGATTAGAACGGGAGAGGAGCGACACTGGTTTTGGACTGGAACATGAGAGGAGGGGCGGTGGTTTTGAAATGGAAGAGGAGAGGAGTGGCGCTGCATTTAGATTGGAACAGGAGAGGAGCGGCGGTGGTTTAAGAGGAGAAGAGCGGAAGAGCGGCGCTGGTCTTGGAAGTATTTTTTGTTGTTTTGCGTATTTTGGGTCAAAGTTTGACCATGTACTATATTTGACAAGCAAAATGTGAATGCATGTCACCAAAAATTGTATCGTTTGCTTCGTATCTGAAAGTACTTTCAAATTATATTATTTTTGCAACGTATAACATATATTTTATGTGCGAAAATCATGCTCAATTATGACCCAGAATAAAAGGGAGACTAGTTAATGTGGGGTCGCTTTCTTAATTGAAGGGTAAATTGATTTTGATTTTGATCCAGTCACAGCGCGCCGGCCCTCTCGTCCAATCCTAAATCTCTGCCACATGCTCCTCTCCCTCTTCTCCATTGCACAACCACCTCCTCTCCTCTCCATCATCTCCATTCCAAAACCACCGTCTCGCCTCTCCCTTTTCTGATCTTCTCCATTGCAAAACCACCTCCTCTCCTCTCCATCATCTCCATTCCAAAACCACCGTGTCGCCTCTCCCTCTTCTGATCTTCTCCATTGCAAAACCACTTCCTCTCCTCTCCATCATCTCCATTCCAAAACCACCATCTCGCCTCTCCCTCTTCTCTATTGCAAGACCACCGTCTCTCCTCCCATCTTCCAAAGCTAGCACCGGACCACTCAGAAGGACATCTATGGAGAGGATGCAGCAGGAATCAGGCAGATCGCCGGCGGCAACTAGGCAAAGTTAGCCAGGTTGAAGGAGATCCTTAGTTGGTTTGACAATGAGTGGGAGATTTCGAGGACAGTGCGGGCCATGTGGCAATGTATGCGAAAGAGCAAGACGGCGGCGATGAGGGCGGCGATGTACATGTACTCCTCGGTGGCAGTCACGCCGCAGTCCTCCGAGTTCATCAAGTATCTCCTCTGGGCGATGGAGCAGACAGATTCGCCCGAGGCGACAGTCAGGCGGAGGTGGTGGGCGTACAGGTCGAAGGTCGTGCACCCAGAGGATAACGAATCGATCGAGTATGGTGTGCCGTTCGTGAGGGTGCAGAGCCAGCCGGAGCACAGGAGTATTCGTTCTCCCACCGCAAGAGGAGGCCGGATGGCGCGACGTCGCTTCCCCGCCGTTCTCCATGGTTCCCTCGACGCTCGCCTCATTTCAACGGCGGCGGTAGGGTTTAAGATAAGCTTCGCACTAACCTAATCTTCCACCTGCTCATGCTTACAATCAGTGTGACAGCTAATGAAAATCATGCTTACAATCAGTCTCCGAGTACTACGCCAATCACCCTAAAATAGCTCTGGACCTTTGGGTCAAAGTTGTGACACAGTGTACAAATAAAGAAAAATAGATTGGTGCTTCTTTCAGAAAAGAGTACTCCCTAGAAAACTGCCAATATAAGCTACTAGTATTTGGTTAGATGATTTGCTGCCGAGAAAGATCCGTCCATAGAGAGCGCCACACATCCCACTGGTGGTGGTGGATGCCAATGCGTGCATGCAGCATGGTTGGTGTCGGTAATTTTTACTTGGCACACCTCGCACTCTGCATATATGCCGGTTCCATACGTACATTTGTGCAGTTCCACCAAAATGCAGCTGAATAACCCTGTTTGCACAGATAATGAAGAAGCATGATTACATTATAGTGGCACTAGTTGAGGAAACACACAAACTAAATAGAAGAAAATATTCCGATAGTATCATAGTATGCCATGCTGCGAGGGCGAGATGGGCCCTGCGACGCCTCATACAGTACGCCTCATACTGGACATCGTCCCAAGTCTCCCAGATACACCTTCTGCCAGTGATGAACATCAATATACAGCGGTAGTACAAGGAGGCGCCTTGAGACATTCAAATCTCTATTTTTGTACATATCAACTAAAATTAAGCACCCCAGTTTGCAGAAACGCTTAAACATTAACAATGGGACTAGTTGATGAAACATACATTAACAAAGAGAAGCACTTTCTTTATCTACATTGGAAATGAAATGATAGAGATGACACTCGCTCTATTTTAACTGTATTATTACTTCATTTTATCAGTGACACTAGGGTCGAGCAGGTGGCAAATGAGGTGTCCCGTGCGTCGCAAGGATGGAGGTCGGGGGTGCTTAGACTAGGATGTTGAAGCTGGCTCTTTCAGTCACCAACATGGATGATTCAATTCATGGGACCTTTTGCTGCAGTTCACCTAAAATGAAGCAATGTCCCGTGAGCTAGCAGCTTCTTCAAAAAAATTTAAGAAAAGGGCTCCAGCCCCGGTTCCATTTCCATCAGAAAACGAAATCCACAGAGCTTCTTCTTCATTAGTTGCAATAAAATTGAGCAACATCAAGGTTGGTTGTGAAGCTCCTCGAATCCTCAACTATAGTTTGGATATCATTTGTGCAGTTCAACTAAGATCGAGCGTGAAATGTATATCTCTGTTTGCACAAAAAAGGTGGAAAGGAGGGTGACTAACAAGTGATGAAACATGCATCAAATGAAAAGAAGCATGTTCCTTATCTGAATGGCAATCCTACAAGGACAGTAGCAATTTCTAAAGCACTGGCATTGCTAGATATTAGTGTGGGCATTAGGATTAACTATGACAACCATTAAATACGACATTACTTTGGGCACGGGAGAGTAGGCGGACCAGGACAGTTGCATTTCTAACGAAATAACCAACTTATCTTAATGGAAAATTTTAGCAGGACATGTAAAGAAGTGCCATTGATTCATATTACCGGAGGCATTACATTGAAAACAACATTGGTTTAACGTGTCCTTACTTTTAACAGTGCGACTGCTATATTTTACCAGTGGCATTACATAAGAGTGGCTCGGGGCAACAAACATCAGAACAGGATATCTGGGTTGGTCCCATTTTTGTTCGGTATAGCCACCTTATACTGTGTGAGGCTAGCAAATCTAGTGTTGGACTTACTTTGTTGACTTGTCCCCCAGTCCCCACTTTCTTTCCTTTTTCAACCAATAGATCGGGTTTATATTGAGTTTGTACTACGTTTCCCTTTATTTCCCTATTAGACCTAGAGACCAGTTGGATAGCCAGTCTCTGCTACTTTTCGCCCCCATTATTTCCTCTTTCGACCAAGTCCTAGATTCAGGTACAAATCCTCCCCCACCCCCACCCCCTTTCTTCCTTGTTTGAACCAAGTAGTACTAGATTCGAGTGCATGAACTAGTTTTACCTCATAAACGTAAAAAAATTAGGTGGTTTTCGAACCGCCGATCGATCCTATCTATGAGGGGGCCTGAGAAATAGTAAAAGATAAAAATGCAGCGACGTCAGGAGCTCGGGAAGTAGAGCAAGGCCGGTTTCAAAGGAAGTTATACCTGATGGTCGCCGGGATGTCGCTAGGTGGGCGGCGGGAGGCCGGATCTAACCACACTACGGCAGCGAGGACGAAGGGGTCGAAGGCCCTCCCTCGCCAGCGGTGCTTGGGAGAGAACGGCAAGGCAGGCTGATCGGGACGCGCCCAGCTGTGGGTAAGAGCCGTCGCCGAGGACGACCGCGTGAACGTTGCACCTTCTCACCTTCCCCGGCGGAGAGGATCCGGCTGGATCTGTGACCAGCGGTGAGCAGAGAGAGAGAGAGAGAGAGAGAGAGAGAGAGAGAGAGAGAGAGAGAGAGGCCACCGCTGTCGTGTTTAGATCTGGAGAGGCCGAGATAGTGTGAAGAGAGCAACACTAGCAAGCAAGCGCGGAGGCTCCTGCCTATATAGTGGAGTAGTACTAGTTTTCTTTTGTCTACCGGAGCCGGCTTGACCTCGTCAATGACTGTCGAGAAGTCTTCATGCACGTGGCCCGGAGGCGCAGTTGTCGTCATTTTGATCTGAAGCGCCGGATTATAACATATAACACGAAAAAATGCCACATGACAAGAAATCATAACCTCACTTCCCAAAGGAGACAACATGAATCCCGACGGACAAACTAGACTAGGAACAAAGCTCAAATTACAGATAAACTCGTAGAAAAGGGGTCCGTCGATAGATGTCCTAATTAACATAGCCGGCGTGACCTAGATGGCAGCCGAGTAGTCACTGTCGTGCATGTGCCCCCAATGACTAGCCCAACTCAGTTGTCGCTGTTTAACCCTCACAGTGATCCGAAGCACATGACACCTAATTTTGCGAGATGACAAGAAACCTTTTTTTAGATTTCTCACCACAACTACAGCCATGTACAACACAGCCTGCACGATATGTAGACGATAGCCAATCCAGGCGTGTCTGCTAGAGTCTGGTCACATGCATGGATGAACTGATCTTTCGTGTCTTGCAGGGATCGTCCAGGAACCAACGTAGTACAACACTTCTCTAGTACTATCGCTCGTCTCCCTCTTCTATTAAGTCACCCGACTTGCGGGGCCGGGGAGTGTGCCTATGGTCGGTTCTCAATTGTCGTACCACATGTGTGTGCAAATGCAATATGACGTGCGTTCCATTCGGAGAGCAGCGTGCCAGACCGACCGACTGTCTGGGGTGCGACGCGAACGCGAGGGCGTGCTGTATACTCCGTACATGTGTACTGCCGTTTTCTAGACGCTTTGCTCCATGGCGCGGGCGCAATCCATGGATACAAAATTAGCATATTGTATACTATTTAAAAGTCGAGGGCAGGGCTTTTCCTGCGCGGTAGGCGGCGGGGCAGTTTCGCCTAGTCGGTTCGACAGAGACGCGAGAAGACGAGGGAGTAGGCTGCTGTAAACGTAGGGCTGTGTGATTTGACAGCGAGTTATTACTGGACAGGTGGGGCCCCATGATTTGACTTGCCATTATCATTTTAACTGCGGCACTACGACCGGCGTGAGTCTCCCGATTCCTGACCACCTCCATACAGGTGCCTCTCCCAATGCTCCACCATGTAGTAGAGGCTGGCTCTTGCATGACAGCCCACTTCTCCACTTTTTCCTTGCCTCTCTTTCCTCCACATATGCAAAAATGCCATGTAAAGCGCACTATTGTACTTACTTTTACTTGCTCCTACATGTGCTTAAGCTTACCACATAGGCATAAAGTCTGATGTGGCAAGTTAATCAAGAAGAGAGAGACTAGTTTGGTGACCCAAGAAAGAAACGGTGCTAAGCGCTTGTACCTAGGTAAAAAGACAATTTTGAGTCTATAGCTAATTAAATGAAGCGAACTTAGCCACACCATTTCATTGGAAGAGGTCACTCCTTGGCAAATGCAATAAATACTAGTACTCCCTGTGTCCCATAATATAAGAATGTTTTTGGCACTACACTAGTGTCAAAAACATTCTTATATTATGGGACGGAGGGAGTACGAAGAAAGAGATAGAGGGGAGTAAAAAAAATACACGTATAGCCAACCTTATAGCCAACCTTGTTATAGTATGAGTGACTAAGTGATGACTATGTATGACATGCCAACATCAGATAGCCTAACGCACCGTGTTAAATCTCCAAGGGCGCGACCGCGCGAGCGATGCGACGGTCATGGTAGGCGCGACCATGATATGGGCTACTGGCAGCCCTTGGATCTGAGATCAAACGGTCGCATGCTAAGTTGCTGAAAATTTGTAGAATAACCCTCCAGGATAGGATATTCACCCATAGGTCTAGAATCACGCCATCCAACCATTCGATCTCATATCCAAGGGCTCTCGGAAGCCCGTATCATGGGAGAATGGAAAGCCACTACCCTGCCGTTCGCACGCTGGCAGTTCGCTCCTACTCGTCCCCGCACGTCCTTCAATACTACGGCGGTTCGCTCCTAGTCTTCCCGTCCATTCAAATTACGGCAGTTCCACTAATCCTAACCCTCCTCCCAAATCCATGGCGTCCCAAATCTCCACGATCGGCGGTGAGTACAAGGTTAGAACCATCACCGGCGATGAGTTCGATGTCATCTACACCCGTTCTTCCGCGATGGTGAAAGGATGCCTTTCTCGCTTCAGACGCATGTTCGAAGACTCAGATGATGAGTGGGTCGCTGGGCTAGATGTTGAGTACACCACAGTCCTGGGACGAGAGAAGGATCTAAAGGACGAAGAGAGGAAGAAGCCCGCCGTGATCCAAGTTTGTGTGCATGACTTATGCTTGGTCTACCACATATGCCAGGCCGACGTTGAGTGCCAGGATTTTAAGGACTTCCTCGAGAGCAACCTAGTCAAATTCATTACTGTAGACTTTGGTAACGACAAAGAAGTCCTGCATCGGATAGGCCTCATTGTAGGCAACACCTTCGACCTCCAGAAGAATCGGCTGGTGTCCTCTCGTCAGCCTCCAATGCTGACCCTGGCAGGAGCCATGGTTCATCCTTCGTACGGTAAACTGGAGAAACCTCCATACACGTTTCATCGTCATGCATGGCAGCGGAATGTACTAGATATAGACCACATCCACTACGCTGCAATGGATGGCTACCTTTGCTTCAATATCTACAAGGGTTGGATGAAGAGCAACAGCCAAGTGTGCGGTTCAAGCAAAGAAGTATCGGCCAAGAGGAAGAGGGACAAGGACGAAGTCGAGGACGTGGACGAGCACTCCGAGTAAGGTGGCAGTGTCATTGCGCATGGTGGTTCAAATGCAGTGTCTACCGGAATAGTTGCAAAGTTTAATTTCAGGTGTGCTTAATTTAATTTGAGGGGTGTGTTGTGCTGAGCCCCCAGCAGAACTATGTTATGTTTCCTCTCGTTACTTTAACTCTTCAGTATGTACATACTAGTATTTCCTACATTTCTTCTTTTAGTTGGTATAGTACTACCACTCGTTTCTTCACATTATATACGTACAATATATATGGCCAACATCATATAGCCAGCAGTTTAGTTGTCAAATAATTTCAGGGTGCTTAGTTTGGTCAAAGAATTCCAGGATGCTTAGAGGGTGCTTGGATCCAAGGGACTTATTTTAGTCTGACTAAAAATAGTCTCTTTAAGGGGCTAAAGTTCCAAGCACCCCTGACTAAAGAGGGGCTAAAACTAGTCTTGAGACTAAATTTTTTTAGTCAGGGGTACCCCTACTAAAATGTGGATTAGTCCTCTCTCTACTCATTTAACTCCTCTCCTTTAACACAGGCGAGTTCTGGATTGGAGGGTTTGGAGGATAATAAATGCTCATTAACTTGATTTTAGCCTTTTTAATATTTGCATCCAAGCATGGGTGAGGCTAGCATGTTTTAGTCCCACTACTTTTAGTCATGGGACTAAAACGTATCCAAGCACCCTCTTAGTTTTATTTGAGGGGTGGGTTGTGCTGGACACCATTATTGTGACTAGCCTTTTTAATAGTACTATATGCATAATTTGGCGACGAGCGCTCTCTATATGTACCACCTTTTTTTTAATTTCAAGTTTTGCTCCATGGCGCTATCCATCGATACTACTGTTGTACAAAAGTATACATTTTTTAAAAGGCTAGAGGGCGGGACAGTCTAGCTTGGTCGGTTTCACGAGAGGCGAGGGCCTTTGTGATTTGACGGCTCATTACTGCTGGAAGGCGGGGCCTTGTGATTTTACTGCTCGTATAAATGCGCCGACGACCTGATCAAGGAGGAGCATAGAACCGTGCGGTATACTCAAGTTTTCCACTGGAGTAGTACTGCGACGGAGGAGCACGAAACACGGCAGCCCAGTGCCATATGGCGATAAAAATGATCTAATTTACTAGTCATCTCATTGTTAACATTGTTCTATTCATTCCCTCAAAAAAACCATTGTTCTATTCATGCCTCGCAGAGAACGTGACACGTGTGGCGAAACACCCGAAGCAAAAGATGAAACACAGGAGCAAAAGAAGAAGGAAGATTATCACCCCAAATGATCTAATTCGCCGGGGAGTCGTAGCTGCTTCTTCATCGCCTCCACGACCTCCATCTCCTTGCGCGTCTCCTCCACCATCTTCTTCATTCTGTCCATGACGCGGGATTTCTCGACGCGAGCCTTCATCATCTGTTCCACGGCCGCATTACGTACCTTGACAGCAGCCGGGTGCTCAATGCGGAGCTTCGCCAACTCCTCCTTCTGTTCCATGATGAGGGCCTGCAGCATCTTCATCGAGGAACTACTATTCTCATGCAGCTTCTTCCGGCCGGCGTTCTTCTCCTTCAACAGGTCGATCTCGTGGCAGAGCTTCGCCTTGTCCTCCTGAAGTCGCAGGATTTCGCCGGTCGCCTTCTTCTCCGAGGCAATGCTCTTCTTCAGCAGCATCACCAAGCCGGCGGTCAACTCCCCCTGCTGATTGAGCTCAGCGGGCATGTCGTCGAGGCTCCCTTTCAGCAACTCCATCAAGCCTTGGAAGATCTCCTTCTGCTTATTGAGCTGATCGGGCATGCCGTCGAGGGATAACGACTCCAGCTCCGCCGGCTCGGCATGTTCGCCTCCACGGCTAGGGCGCTCCTGGGAGCCATCGCCTGCCCGTGAGAGATCTTTCGAGGTCTTTGCGTGGCGGCGAGCCCCCTTTTTTCGCAGCCTTGGTTGCCGCTCCCTTGTTACGAGTAGTTCTCGACCTAGAGCTCTGCTCACCGGCCATGGCAACGACGGACGAAGAAGAAGCACTTATGAGGAGGAAAGCTAGAGTAATTTTCGGTTAGGTAGTTCCCCTTTTTATAACCTAAGTACTAGCACTAGTAATAATACCTGCATAGTGGGAACACGTTCAGGTTTGGTACGTACTAGTAGGTGTGAGCAGGCTTTCGAATGTGATGGGAACAAGGTAAAGATTAATTGATGGTTTTGGTTTCGAGGCCCTAAACGGCTCCCGATGAGTTTAGCGGAACATAAATTTCAAGTACTACACTGCCCAAATGCGTAAATATTATGTTACTGTCAAAAATTGGTACAAAATACGAAGGAGACCAATGGAAGTACTACTAGCAACCCATGATTTAACTACTCGCATGCGCGCAGTGGAGTAATAATGTCTTTCTTCCGCCCTCACGTCCACTCAATTTGCATGCGTTGTATTAATTGACCATCAATGAAGTGAACGACTTTACATGCGTCAAATAATCACATGGGGTGGATCTTGGTACAAAATTGCGTCCGCCCGTGTACCCGCGTGTGCGTGCGAGGGAATGAGTGCGTGCGTGGCATGCATGCACATCTTCGCTTCGTGCATGTACCGCCAGTATGGCTCAGGGAGGACGAGTACATTCTTCTAGAACCAGCAGCACGTCCCTGTGATCAATCCACGCAAGGAGGTCGCGACAACGCCTCCACATGTGCCACGTGGCTTCATGAACTGTAAGAGAGACACTGTGTAGCGTGCCATTGGTATTCTAATTTATGTGTTTTGCACATACTCGAAGTACTAGTAAGGTACACGTGCATTGCATGCATCTGATTTTGCAACCAAATTATGAATAAACACCACACTATAGCATGTAAGCTCTGAGTCATATATGCCTGATGTATCCCTTCGTTTAATTCTTATAGTTCATCTCATTCAAAGTCAAATAGTTTTTATAAAAAAGCTAAGAACGCGGGAATAGGAAAAACATGGGATTATAGTGGAATGTCGTCTTGAATCCTACAGGATTGTACGAGTGTTTGATTGTGCATAGAAAATACGCAGAATTCTTTCAAAGAGGTTTGAGTGGATGGGATGTTTCCTATGAAATCTAGTGCAAATGAATCATATGGAAAAATTCCTATCGTTTACAATCCTACGAATCAAACAACCAAGATAGGAAAAATTCCTAATGATTAGAATCCTCCAAAATTCCTTTGAGAATCCTTTGAATCAAAGAAGCCCTGAATCTATTTTATGATTCATGGAATTGTGCATTGTAAAGCATAAAGTAAAAACAAATAATGGCAATTCAACGAGAAAAAAAGTTTGGGCAGTTATGATACGGAAGATTCTAGAACAAAAGAGAACCACTGTTGTTTTAAGGTTTGTGCATTATGCTTAAGTTCAACCATGGAGTCTGCTAGATTGTACATGTGGCAAAATCCGGTGGGGGGCTAGAAGATGGTGCGAGGGGCCGAGTGGAGGGAGACTATGAAGGAATGCACAAGTGCGAGATCGATATTTAGAGAGAGGGGGCGAACACGTGCGCTGTTGCGCACAGTGGCGGAGCCATGAAAAATAAATGAGCTAGGGGGCCAAGCATTGCTAATCCTTTACGAGGAGGGTCAATTCATGAACTTAAACCATTTTTAGCAGCAATTGTCTAATGATCACATTCATATTAGCCTCGATATATAGTGATGTTAGGGGGGGAGGGGGGCAGGGCCCTTACTGCCCCTGTCTTCGCCATTGTGCACGCGTCTCAGAGATGAAGCGGAAGGCATGGATGATGAGAGGGGGCGTTGGATATATAATTAATGTGGGTGTATTAGCTATATATGTTAATCCTATATAGAGAGGTATAGATTGATCGATGTGGGCGTGGGAAAGAGGGTGAGACCTCACTGGATATATCGTTTGATCGGTTTGTGTGGAAAACTATGAAAGACCTAGCTATATACACACATACATAGAGGAACATCGATCGTTGCGCATGCACGCGCGAGAGATAAAGAATGCCCGATATGATGGAGAGGGGGATGTGTGTGGGTGTGTGCCTTCATGGGAGACCGACCTGAAGAAAAAGATTGCATGCGTGCGATGGATAATGCCGACTGGTAGTGTGTGTGCATGCATGCACGAGAGAAGGTTAGTGGTACAATTATAAAGAGAAGACTACTGTGTGGGCATAAAAGAATAGGTGAGGTCATAATCAATGTAAAGTTGAATTCAAATATTTGAATAAGAGATCCTGATGTTTGAAACCCATGCATGCATGAATATAACAGAGATCTGCGCGGTGTGGTTTGGAAACGAGCATGTTGTAATGTATACACATTGAACAAGGTCAGACTGATTTGAATTTGAGATACCGATGGCAGACATCATTTGGCCACGTCGCATCCGTGCATGGACACACTATTCTAATTGGAGATGATGGGCAGCTTTCGCATCACATATCTATATCTATACCCCTATATATATTATATTATATATTTTTTTTTATTGTGTGCGGGTAACTTTAACTTTGAAAGATGGTCGTTGGATGAGGCGAATCCGATGGTCCAAAGATGGCAAATTTTAGCACTACTGGCCGTTGGATATCATCTAGATTCCACAAGATTTCGCCACATGTATAATCTAGAAGACTCCATGGTTGAACTTAAGCATATTGCACAAACATCAAAACACAAGCACTTCTTATTTGTTCTAGAATCTTCCGTATCAGAATTGCCCAAATGTTTTTCTACATGATTTGCCATTATTTGTTTTTACTTTATTTCTTACGACGCACAATTCCATGAATCTTAAAATAGATTAGCTTTCTTATAAAAACTAGATGATTTTGAATGAAATGAACTATAAGAATTAAACGAACATCTACATCATGCATATATGACTCAAATCTTGCATGCTATAATGTGGTATTTATTCATAATTTGGTTGCCAAATCTCATGAGTGCAATGCACGTGTACCTTACTCTAGTCTAAATGGTGTTTGTGTGTGTGTTGTGCGTGTTGAGGTGCAAATTGACTTTTTTTTGGTACACGTTAAGCTTGTTCTTCCGAAATTTCAAGCCACGCCTTGTTATGCTGAAAATTCAAGCTAGCGTCTCTGTCTATCGTGCTGCCAAACTCCCGCCTCTTCAACCCGCGCCTTGTTAGCCCGAAATATTTAAGATATATCTTTGTCTCGTTGTGCTCCGACAACTCCCTCCATCTCAACCCGCGCCTTGCTATTCCGAAATTACAACGCGCGCGAAAACTCCCACCTCCTGTGAAATCCCGACACGCGAAATGTCCGTGGTACCCCTGAACCGAAAGAACCGCCTCAAATCGGTGGGGGTACTTTCATAACTTACCCCACATTTCGGACAAGCGCGTCTCTAAGCCATGGTTCCCAACTGCCATCCCATCCGCCCACCCATTCGTACACCGAGGCCGCGAAAACCCGCGACGAAACCCCACACCCCGCTCCCTCCGCCACCCAGCCGGAGCCTCTTCCCCGACGACGTCGTCCACAGCAACACCTCGACGTCCCTCATCCACCGTACCGGATGAGGATCCGTCATCGATCTCATCGTCCCGACGGTTCAGCCACCCCGTCCTCCACCTCCAAGGAGCTGCCCCGACATTCCCCTCGTCTTTCGCGCCACCTCCATTCCCACACCGCCGTCTTCACCTGCACCACTGGAAGAGAATCATCATCACCGTTTCCTCGGATGAAGCTGCGGCCTAATCGGTGCCACCAAAGAGGTTGTACACTAATCGCCGCATTTTCTTCTTGATTCGATCTCACGGAGCTGCTGGCGCTCGGTCCCGGGCCGACACGGCGCGGCTCCATCCACGGCGGCGTCGCCGGCCACTTCCTCAACGGCGTTGCTCCCTCGGCAGCGACGTCCACATCAGTAGGAGATGCTGCTGCTTTAGCTCTCGCTCACGCTGCTACTCTGCTCTTGCTCTCGGTCCCCTGCCTGGTCTGCTCTTGCTATTGCTCTTGCTCGCGCTGCTGCTCTCGCTCTTGCTCTTGCTTGTGATGCTGCTCCGATTTAGCTACACTTCAGTCGACTGAATC